>NC_133823.1:29338000-29647584 GCF_047830755.1 Zonotrichia albicollis
AGATGTGTTCAGGGCAGACAAGTATTCCTTCTGGATTTTATTTGAAGGAGTTGACTGAAAATGTGAATGAGAGGAGGGCTGGAAATTTTACCATGTCTAATGTTGCTGAGTCAAATCTGATCTGCAGCCATGGCTCCCTGAAAAAATAAGCATGAGAGTTTTTTCAAGCTTTTCTTGTGTGTGTGTGTGCTATATTTTTAGAAAAGGATAAGAGCATACTCATTTAGCAGCAAATTGTAGAAAGCTTTCTTCCTGCTCCTATCTTCATTTAAAACTAATAGTGTAAAGCATTGGCAAAGTAGCCTTTTTTTTTCTGAAAAGATTTGGATTCCCATTGTCTGCCAAGAATCTAAAATACTTGGATTGAAAATGTATGTTCAGATTGTTTTATGAAACTAATTTGCCTTTACCTTTCTTTTGTCTGCAAAATGATATTATAAAACTGTTGTATTTCATATTGCTACATTTAGGAAAGATTTAAAAAAAAAAATATTTTTTCCCTGCCTGAATTAGATGCAAAACCCTGGTTGTTTTCCTTTATTCAGTGTCTGGCTACTGAAGCGATATGGAAGTTTATAAGATGACAAGCAGTGTCTTCTGGTTGTTAACGTAGATGACAATTTCAAGAAGTTGATTCAAGTTTTTGTACTTTGTTGGAGAAGTCCAGTATAACTTGGGATAAGGTTTAATCTTCAAAACCATCAATATACCATTGCTTCTCTGCATGTTTTCTTATATTGTAAAATACATGTTGCAGCATGTCTTCCCATGGACCACACATGTGATCATGAAGTAGCTCACATGTACTTGCTTTTCAACAGTGTGGACTTTGCAGTAGCTTGGTAAACTGTATTCAAGTTAGTGCATTGTATTTTCTGTAGTCAAATGATTCCAGTGTCACAGCATACTTAGTTGTCTTGTGGAATTTCACTTGTTTTAAATTAGTTTGAGTCAGTAGAAGTGGTTGCCAGATACCCAGTCTACAAGAAATCTGTTTAAAGGAACACTGTCAATCTTTCAAGCCTGTAAATAGCTGCAGCTTTTAATGGTTCTGATGATTTTTAGAAATACGTAGAACTTCCATTCTAATACAAGATCACTTTCTAAAACAAAATACAAACAGCAGATTTAGTCATGATTACTCACATTAACAATAAGAAAAGCTTGCTTTTAGGGAGAAAGAACCACGTCTAAGAAAATTATTTGACGGGACAATGGGCAGGAAAGTGTGATAGACACAATGAAAGCTTGACTTTGTGAAAAGGTGCAAAGGATGTGGAGAGGTTGGAGGGAAAAAGAATTTTTAAAACATCTTTGACTTTAGAAGTGTTGCAAGTATATTTACAAAGGAAAACGGTGCCCAGAGAAACAAGTGGGGACAAATAGACTCTGTTGTCAGAAATGTTTGGAGTGCAGGATGTTCAAAGGTTTTGGCTTTAGAGGCTTGTATGAGTGATGGTACCTGGACCTATTTAAATGGATTAGATTTTGGAACTTGCTGGTAGCTGATTTTCTCCAGAGAGAGGAAAAATGTGAAGAGGAAGGAAACTGAGAAGGTTCTCCTCTGTGGCTTAGGCAAAATGAAAGCAAGAAGATTGCCTTTATTTTTAAATAGAAGTTGAACTGAAGTCACTCTGTTCCTGGTTATGACACTGTACTGGTTTAGGGCAAATTTGTTAAAGAATCTGCAAAGGACGGCCCCTCCAGAAAGCGAAACCCACACGGCCCCTCCCCCCAACCGGTTCGGGAAAAAATTCCTCGGAGAGAGGTGGAAAGAACCTGTTTATTTGACTGGCCCCGCACCCCGCACCCCCCAGCACACAAAATGAACAATACCCGATGACACCGCTCTGAGAAAGATGGCAAAATCAGAAAGTCTCTTTCGGGGGGGGGGGGGTGGTTGCTCTGTTCTCAGTCCCTCCGGCGCTGGGCCAGCCGCTGCAGCCGAACCTTCGGTGTTCCCGGGTCCCAGTCCGGAGCAGGTTTGAGATGGTCACAGGAACAGGAGAGGAGAAACAGTCCAGGAAGCAATGTGGACTGTTTAGCTAGAACTAGCTAATAAGCAGAGGCAGAAAGCAGAGCAGAAGCAAGAGCAGAAAAAGAGAGCAAGCAAAAGCAGCAAGCTAAAGCTGGAAGTGAAAAAACAGCCCCATGTACCGCTTGTCTCTGTGTCCTGATAACAAAACTTCCACTCTTCAGAGCCGGTCTTAAAGGCACAGAACAGATGAATGGGGATATACAAGCATCATAACGTCACCCCAGGACAGACACAAATTAATTTAAGTAATGTCAGCAGAAAACCATAATTGGGTACACACCTAAATTTGCAGAGTATTGCTCATGAGAAGTAGCATGCTATGCAGTTTTAAACATGTTAGCATAGATATTTGTATGCTTGTTTGCCCATACAAACTTGTCTCTATTAATAACAAAACAGTATAAAATAATTCATTTAACATTTCTAGTGTTCATGAAAGTAAAATACACTGTATTGATTGTTCCATTAATAAAAGGGCTAGTTCTGAATGCTGCCAAGTGCAAGTGTCCTTTTACCAGGAAGGATAATTGTTAAGTCGCTTTTCTTCATCTACAAAATCCAGTGTGTAATTGCAAGAGCAACTGCTTTTATTATTCCATGATGGTGATGGTCTGCTCATGATTGCAATTGACCTTGGTGTGCACATCATAACGGGAAGTAATACAAAATACTAAATAGATAGACATAGTCTGTATGTTTGAACACATCCAGTAGCATTAATCCCTGAACAGTGTAACTGTGTTATACATGTTAGGTACATTTTGAAGTGAAACACTACAAAAATGGTGGGATAATTTTACCTGAAATGTGAAATGTTTGAGATGATTTGGCCAGCTCATGGTAACCATGTTTTTTATGGAAGTTGGATGTTTCTTCATGGGAGCATCCACTGGTAATGTTATAATGACAATAAGTAACTCCCATCCCTGTGTTCTGGCAAAACACCACCTTTTTAGCCTCACAGCCTCCTTTCTTCTTCACCCCTGTTGTAAGGGATTGTTACTTTTTCAAGTTATGTATTAAGTTTTGTTTTATTATTAATATATGAGCAATACTATCATTTTATTTTGTGTAGCACCCAAAGCAAAGCAAAATTGTTAGTTCATCATCCTTTTAGTAATTACTACTGGCAAGCTAATGCAAAATTAACGACATGCAGTGTTATTTACTCAACTTGCAGCTTCTGTCAGAGGTTGTCTATTTTTATAAATTACATCATCCTTACTGCAGAACTCTGATGTCCATTGGGATTTACTATTCTTCCATTCCCTTTGGAAGGGCTCACATTGATGTCATAACTGGATTTGTAATTGTGATTACAAGTGGAAACTGAGAGAAACATTGAAGCCATGCAGTATTTTCTGCAACTGAAGTGTCAGTAATGTTTCTGAGGGGTTTTTTTTGACATATTAATGCACTGGGTCCTGTCTACAGCTTGCAGAGTTGACAATGACCGCACATATGTAAAACTTTGGTTAATGACAGCCTAGATTTTCTAGAGTGGCACAGTTTTATTGCTGATACTGACGTGTGATGTGCTCTTTAATACTGTATAAAAGATTGTTTTTCTGCGATGTAGGCTGTAAAACCAAATGTGAGGTATGTCATCAAAGCATAAAGTTGTTCATGCAGCAGAAAAAATGGGCATAACTCTTTTCTAAATTGATCATTGCACAATGTAACTAAATACAAATATTTTATTTCTAGCAATTGGACTCTATGATCCTTGTTGAGTCTCTTCCAACTCAGCAGATTCTGTGATTAGAGCTGAGGAAAATTAAAAAAGCAAATATATACATGTGTAAAAGGATATCCTCATTAGAATGGGGTTGTTCAGTTAGAAACACTGTTTGTCTATAAAGTACATATGGTGAAATGGGATCTGTCATATTATATTTGTGGAATGCCATTACAGATCCTTTCAATGCTGGCGTTTCTGTACAGGCCAGTATCATGAGTGATTGTAGTAGTGCAGTTATTTGCCCACTAAAGGATGGAAAGAAGCTCTCAGCTCATTTTTTTCCCAAGCATCTGAGCCACTGTTATGTGACCTGAGCTTGACATAGGGACTTAAAGATAAAATTATTAATATTATTAGGTATTTCTGAGTACTTTTAATAAAGCCTTGTATTTGACTTGACTAGTTTCAAATTATCATTTTGCTGAGTGAATTTCAAAGCTTTAAAAAAATTAACAAATTTAGTAGTTAAAATATTCTAAGCAACAATAGAGTTGAAACACGGGGAAAAAGTAATGATCCGGGTTCCAAGAAGGCAAATGGCATTTTTGCCTGGATCAGCAGCGATTGTCACGTTGTACTCAGAACTGGTGAGGCCACTCCTGGAATCCTCTGTTCAGTTTTGGGTCTCTCACTACAAAAAGCACTTTGAGGTGCTGGAGTGTGTCTAATGTGTGGTGAGTAAACCACATTTTCAACTTTATTGGGTAGATGTGTGTATTACAGGGTCCAGGCTAGATCCTGCTGAGTGCAAATGCCATTATCCATGCTTGCATCCTTCATTCAGTAGCAGTTCATTTTGGGAGAGCTCACAAGTCCTAAGTAAAGCAGGTAGTTACCTTGAATTTACCACAAGGTTTGTCTGTGAATTCTTTCCCTGTCCTTCACCACCCTATTGTGTAGACATGCTTTTTATGCGCTTTTTAAATTCCTTGTATTCACACATTTCTGATAGAAAAACTTTTAAACTTTTTTTTTTTTTTTTCCTTTAGAAACCCTTTTTTTGAATGTAAGGTCTAGTTTAAGCATTAGTGTTCTGTTGTATGTGTGATGGATATTAGGAGCTGGGCTTTAGGTTTGAGTAGTTAGTGTTAATTATATTTGAATTTTCAGACAGTAAAGTTTTAATGTGAAGCTGGAACAGCTGGCAGGTGTTATGTGTATTGTTGATGAGCCTGGCAGAAAACCTACACATGTTGTGTTCTCATACTTTTTCACTATTTTATATGCAAGTGTGTATGCATGTCCTACAATGTAAAATATTTTACTTTTCCTTCCTTTTACTTCTAAATCATGTATTACTCTTGAACACTAATTGGTGAATGAAAGGCCTGCAACTAACTGGTTTTCAAGTTTTAGAATGATCTGTGGTGCACAAAAGACCACTTAAAAAGTAAGAATTCTGACACCAGTCTTGGAATACAAAACACTGTAGAACCAAATTACAAGGGAAACAGTCTGGCAGCTGCACTTCTACCTATTTTATTTAACACTTCTGTATCTAGGTAGCTGATCTTGTAATTCCAAGGGAAAAAATATAGTGTTACATTTGCAAAATGGGACATCCATCAAGTGATGGTAGTTGGCTTCCTGATTTATTTGATTAGGGAAGAGGAAAGGGCATTTCTTAGACTTTTATATTAAGTTTTCTTTATTTGAAGGATATGGTGTCGTGGTTTGACTTCTTTCCTATATAAAACCAATTTAGCTCATTTTGCTTGATAATTATTTTTAAAGTAAAGGACATGTGAAATTGCATGGGTTTGTTACTGATAAAGAGATCTGTATAAATTATTTCTGTTCAGTTGCTAGAGGCAGGGCACAAAGCTCTCAAGATGTGTTAGTGCATGGTGCATTACACAAGAGAGGATATGCAAGGGCACAAGGCAGGAGTTCTCCCCAAAGAAAATGATCTTACACTAGTAAACTCTTCAGTGTTGATTTTAATTGGGAACCCCTGGAGTAGGCTCTTCAGAGAGTCTCCTGGCATGAGACTATGGCTGGAGACAAAAACCAGTTATTTCCTTCCAACAGACAGCTGAAGTGAGTGAAAATTCTCTCTAACAGCAACCAGCTCTTTCAAAGTTAAACTTCCTCAAACCACCAGAGATAAGTAGTAAGCTACTCTGGGAGATGTCCAAGTCCACATTTAAAAAGATGAACAGGCAGTCTGGTGGCTTTCTGCTGGTCACATCTACATCTGCACCTTGAACAGAATTTCAGATTCTCCCTTAAAACTTCTAAGTAAGAAACTGTTAGAATCACACACAGAATCACAGAATTACTAGGTTGGAAGAGACCTTCAAGATCATCAAGTCCAGCCCATGCATTAACACCTCAACCAAACCATGGCACTGAGTGCCACATCCATTTGTTTTTAAAATGCATCCGGGTATGGCAACTCCACCACCTCCCCAGGCAGACAATTCCAGTACTTTTTCACCCTTTCTGTAAAAAACTTTTTCTTAATATCCAACCTATATTTCCCTTGGCCTAGCTTGAGACTGTCCCCTCTTGTTCTGTCAGTTGCTGCCTGGAGAAAGAGACCGACCCCCACCTACAGAGACTGCACCCACCTTTCTGGGAGCTGTAGAGAGTGATAAGGTCCCCCCTGAGTCTCCTTTTCTCCAGCTAAACAAGCCCTGCTCCCTCAGTTGTTCCTCATGGGGCTTGTGTTCCAAGCCCCTCACCAGCCTTTTTGCTCTCAGAAAAGCATTTTGTATAAGCTTAGAACAAAACTACTGCCCCTTCACTACTGCTGATGTCATCCAATGAATAAATAAACAACAAGAAATGACAGAATACCAGCTAGCATTTACAGGAGACTGAAAATTCTGGGGTTTGTTTGTGTTTAATCCATTAATATTTCATATTGGGACATTAAATAATTGTTCCCCTGCCTTGGTTGGTCTCAGATACATTCAGTTCTGTGCCACAACAATCATCCTTGCAATGCAAATACGTCAGTGTATTTCAGGGAACAGGTTTCAATGGAACTACTAATGACCTTAACAATATAGAATGTGGACAGTTGATTGGCCTCAGAAAAATATCTGAGTTTTATTTTTACATTTGAACAGTGAAGCAGTAGGACACCACATGGAAGACTTACGCAGTCATCCACCTTCTTTAAAGTTTTTCTACATTGTTCTACAACAAAGAATGTGAAATTTTAGGGTTGCCTCACATAAGTGAAGGACTTGTGTCTCTGGATTCCTGCTGTGAAATTCGTATGGACATGATGATATGTGAGAGTTTTTGTGGATATTTTGTTAGTTTGTTTTTCCTCCAAGACAGTAGACTGATTTGTATCTCAGTAGTGAACCTTGTCCCCAGCAGGTATGGATGTCAAAGTGCCGTTTAGATCTGGTAAAGACAACTTGCTTCTCCTGTGTGCCTGGCATCATGATTCTTGACCTTAAAAGTGTGTCTGCTTTGATGTTTAGCTTTGATGCTTTTCTCCCCGGTTAAAGAACAGAAAACATATTCTCACCTTCTCTGATGTAAATAATATGCCATTGTTAAATGTAGTCATTACACCAACGTGAGAAAATTTTGTAAACATTGGGAAAAACTTCCATCTATCCTGACATAATAAATTTTTTCCATTTCTGACGTACTGAAACAGTTAAAGAAATGAAACTAATCTGTGACCATTCTGCCAACTGAAGTCATTAATACTGCAAATTTTATGCCTGATTTTTAATTTCTAATAATGGTAATGTATAGTTTTGAAACCATGCATTCAACTTTATGCTTATGTAAGAATGAGCGCTTTGTTTTGTGTAAAAATCACAGGTAAATCAGTTAAACATGACATAAAGTGGCTTCACAAGCATGCATTTAATATATATGTATGTAATATATGATTTTAACAGATATTCTGGAAATAGGACATCCTGTCGCATTTTGGATGAGTGACCATCCACAGGTTTTCCTCGTATCTGTTCTAACACAGTTGTCAAACATAAAGAGTATTCAATGGCAAGTATTTTAGGTGAATACTACAAGTTGCTCCCATTTTAAGATGGACAGCATGCAAATAAACATTCTGCTGTGCTGTGCACAGAAGGTGACAAATGAGTCTGCTGTCAGAGGGAAGATTGGCACATCCACCCAGCTGAGGCATCAGCCTGACTGCTCTGGGCTTTTCATTATTTTAAAGATCTGGATTATGGATTCATCTGCAGCAGCAGTTCAACAGAGGGGCATTTGTTCAAATGGTCTGTAACATTAGTAAATAAGTTATCAAAACAGCACACACCAGTGCATTGTAAGTCTTGTTTTGGTGTCACCAGTTGTGCAGTGGACATTGTTGCAGTGATGGCAGTGCCACAGCCTTAGGAATTTAAAAAAATAATATGATGAATACTGTTTTATCTGTGTGTTATTTTAGTACCTTGGAGAACATATTTGGTAATTTTCTTTTATCCAACAATTTTATTTAAAGTGCTCAAAGTTCTTGAGAAAATACTTATGGGGTAGGTATGCCTAGACCATCCCATGTCTGCTTTATGCTGATAAATAGGAGCTCACTTGTATGAAGTCAGGTCATATGGCCAGAGATTTACATTGTTGGCAGTAAATTTGTCTGAATACTTTAGAATAAGATTTATGTATTGTATGGGACATATAAGTGTATTGTAGCATTTTGAGTGAATCATTGTTCTGGGTTTTAGTGGTTTCAGTTGGTGTTTTTAAATCTGATGGGAGCAACAGATTGTCAGGTAGTAATCTCTCTGGTAAGGTTAGTGGGAGGCAGAGAACACCAGCATTATAAAATTCAGAAGCATGCTCCTGGGAGCTTTAGCAATTTTGTGTCCAATAGCCCTGAGCTTAAATTCAAGTTTTAAACTTCTTTCCAAGTGAGGAGGATGGGAGAAAAAGAATATAGGTCTGCCTTATTTTCCCTAAAATGATGTACTCCATTTTTGCACTCTTCAATTTAGCTGTCTGTTATTCCACCTACACAGCTGTGTGATATCTGTGTAATTGTCCCTTCACTGTGAGTGTTTTTTCTAGCTACTGGAGTCATGCAGTGGCAGTAAATTCGGTGACCTTAGAGTGTTCTGTTGGTTTTTGACTAGGTGTTTGACCATGAAGGAAATGATACTGTGCATTGTGTTTAAAGGGAAGGGGAAAATGTGCTGATAATTTCTGATTTTGAGGTACTTCAGGAAAAAAATTGACTCTGTATGTAATCTGTGTAAAAATTTATCTACTTCTGTAAATAGTTGTGAGTTCAGGTAAATGCTTGAAATTGAGGAATTGAGGTAATCTGTTGTTGCAGCATTTATCATTAACCTAAAAAGGTTTAATACTCCAGGCATTGTTGGCACTGCTTAGGAGAATGATATCCATGTGAGATGATGTTCTAGAATGTAAAATAGTTGAGAGACATTGCAGTCAGATGATACATGCTGCTGAGATCTTTATCAATTTCTACCTAGAATTCAGTTTTGCTTGTGAATCCCTAATCCTATGGGGTATTTCTAGGATGTCTATACATTTGTAGTTGCTTTTAAAATGGCTTTTTAATGTTCTTTTCTGTGAATCATAAAGGGACGCTAGATTTTTAAAAAATAAATACAGTATTTTGAAAGCCAGAGATAGCTCATCATGTGCAATTATTACATGTCAGGTGTATTAACATTTCATTTTAATAGCCTAAAAACATTTGCAAAACTGTCTTGCCTTCCCCCCCCCCCCCCCCCCCCAAACTTTTAAGTCTAAGCAAGGAGTTCTTACATGGGTTTTGAAAAACCCATGAACAGAAAGTTGCAGGTTGGTTTTCATTGATGTATTTATACTTGTTTATGATAGAAACTTTCCACAGTATATTGTTCTTGTGTTTTACACTGATTTAAATTCCAATCATTTTTCACTGTAAACTATAACAATTCACTGGACTTCTACTTTAATTTTTTTTTTGAAAATAAATTATATGAGAGTATTTTCTGAACTGAAAATGGACAGTATGTTCACTCACACCATACCTGGAAATGGTGACAGTTGAGGAGGAAGGAGTAGGGAAATGGAATCAACCATTTATTCTTAAAGATGTTTTGACTCACAAATTGCCTGTGAGTGGTGTTGTCTTCACCTAATTTCATAAATGTCACTTTTCACATTTTGAGGCTTATTTTTCTGTTTTGGAAACCACAAAGTTTTTGTCAGTCTGATGCATGTAAACATCCATTAAACTTCCTAGGTTAATAATTTTTGCCGTCATGGACAAACTACTGGCTTTATTTACTACCAGATGAGTAGAGGTAGATAGTGGTGACCAGCATAAGTAATAAGAAAGTTTTTCATGGCAATGTTATATGAAAGTTTTGTGTTTTCCTACTATTTTGATGGGTTTAATCATGTTTCCATGTTACTCATGAAGGCTTAGGGCACAGAAACCTATGCTGGATTTTAGCTGGAAATATCAAGTGATGCAGAGAGGGTGCATGTTGACAGTTGTGTGTGTGATGGAGTTCAGAAAGTGGTGTGCTGCCTTCCTGCTCTGGGGAGATGTTTCTGTTTTGGCAGAGCTTCATTTTGTTCTTAACATGAGCATAAAATACTCATATTCTGCTCATGGTGTTAACCACAAGGCCACCCAATCAGACTGAAGAGGATTTCAATTACTTTGTCAACAAGTAGTATTTTTAAATTTTGTACTAGAGAGGGTTTGCCTTAGCTTCCTAGAATTCATAACTTCTGCTACTTCTAATCAGCACTTCATCAGAAAATTGATTGTGCTCAGCATTAAACTGTTTTACAAGGCTTAAGCATAATTTAATGTTCTAAAATCATCTGTTAGTTGCACTGGCACATGACAAAGACTTTCAAAATTCTAAACTAATTGTTGTAATTGAATAATTTAAAGACTAACTTATCTTTTAGAATATATTGAAGACCAAGGGCATAAGTGTCATTAAAGTCACATAAATGTAAATACATTCAGTTTAAAAAATGTTGTATATGAAACTCTGTCCATTGAAGAATTTTGCAAAAAATAGACTGGATTATTTCAGGATCTTCTCAACCATTACTAGAATTCATTTCCACTAATTTTTATAGCCTCATTTGCTAGCAATCATTGCCAGAAGTGAATGAAATCAGTGTGTAGCAAACTAAGCTCATTATCAGTGTACATGTTAATTTGGGGGAAGGCAGCTGCAGATTGTATGACATAGCATTCTGTAGTATCCAATTTTTTTCCTGTGTATTTTGCCTCTGTAACAACTGTTCAGTCTTTTTTTCTATTGTCCTTGTTGGGGAAAAAAATACTTTGAAGTTATTGTAAAGCCAGATGGTCTCTGATTTTAAAGAATGTGTTGTAAAGATGTTACAGAGAACTGTATAAAGTTGAAGCCTAATGGAAATGGGTCATGTGCCTGGCTTGGTCACTCCTGTGTCAAGTGTTACAAACCTGTGGCACTTCAGAGGTGCATTGTGTGGGGCTGACAATTTATTGCTTGAGCACATCCCTGTTGCATTTCAGCTCCTCTGCAGCATGATTTTATCAGTACACCATGAGAAGGGGTGCCATGTAAATGGGAGTGACTGGGGACATTTCTGAGTTTAAGGTACGATTACATTCTGAGGGGACAATTATAAATGCCATATTTATGTCAATCTCATCCCTGTGTGTTTTTAGTAGAATCTGTGTGTTCAGTGTGCAAGGACAAGCAGCAGTTCCATTCAGAAAGGCTTGAAATGGTATGTGAAAGGTGCCTGGACATGTACCTCCCACACCCTGTGGGTGGATGTCTCTGGCCTGTGAAAGGGCGAAGCTGCTGAAAATCTGAGCGAGCTCATCAAGTGCACTGTTTGTAAATACGTGATGAAAATGTTTACAGCTCTGCAGCAGCTCTCTTTTGGGTGGAGGGGTGGGGTGGGGAAGGGAGGTGATGTCTCTGCTTTAGCATTATCTTCTTGAAAAGTCGTGTTCAGTTCAGGATTTGACGAGGTAAACGTGGCTCTTCATTCCCACCCTGACTTCAGGGATATTCTTAGGAGCCAGCAGCGAACGGATCCCTCCCCTCTGGGGATGCCTTGATCTTCCGAGGCTGATACGAGACACAGGCAGGAGCTTGCTGTTTTATCTGCATTGTCCATCTCTACCTTAATGAGTGAAACAGTTAAGTATCAGAGGGGGCGAGCCTCTAGGAATGTATCTTCCATTTGACTGGAATATTTCGGTGGATAAAGGGAGAGGGAGGGAGAGGAGAGAGAGAGAGAAATCCACTTACATCACTCGAACTGCATTGAGTGTGTGCCTGTGTGCAGGTTAAGAGACAGACTTCAGTGTCTTTGCTTTCTGCAGGAAGCAGCAATGCCGTTTGTATCCTAAGAGGAATTTTTTATTTAGAAAAGGAAGCATTCTTTCTACCCAGGAAATGGCTTTCCTTGTGCGTTGCTATGCCAACTGCCTGCAGCCATGGTCTTCCAAAGTAAGCACAATAACGTAATTATATTGGCGTATTGCATTCAGACTCATGATTCTCTGGGTTTTTGTGTGTGTAACTGTTGTATTTTTGTTGCTGACTCTTTGGGCGGTAGAAGTGCTTGTCTCGATTGTGAGGAACAGGCATCATAAAATTAAATGCCCATCAATGTCACGCTGCAGAGATTAATTGTGCAAACTTGGTTAGCTGAGTGGAACAGAGATCACTGGTCACTACTCTGTCAGCATCATTAGCAGCCAGGGGAGGAGGTCCCTCTTCGTGTGCGCTGCTGCTGCCCTGATTTTGGGGGAGTGCAGGCTGCTGGTGGCGGGAGGGGGAGGCTGCATTTGTGACTGTGTGATTGCAAATGAAACAGGAGTATTAACAATGCTTGGCTGAGTGCTGGAGGCTGGTTCCTGCACCCTGACCAATATAATACTCTATTAAGCCTTTTTGAGGGAGTCTCTGTGCAGTCAGCCATTTTAGCTTTTTTTTTTTCGTCCTTTTTTTCCCCCCTCCTCCCTTTCCCATTCCTCAGGCTCAGGGAATGGTTTTGTTCCCTTGAATGGATGCTGGATATGTAGGGTTTCATCAGGCTCTGTGCGTCCTGACACGCTTCGACTTTGAGTGTGGCAAAAATGGAGACGAACGGCGTCGTTGGGATTGCTGCTCCGCACTGCAAGTGCGAGGGGGGTTTTGAGCTTACCACTAGTGACACTTTTAGCTCCAGCCTGCTTTCACCCCCTCCGCCTCTTTTTAATTTAATGCTGTAGAGGGTGACTTGCCATCCATAAGAAATTGGTACATGATGTGTAAATTCAGTTCAGCTTATGTTTCTTCATTATGAAACCACTTGCAATCCCAGCTAACCATGGAGTTATGGGCCAGCAGGAGAAACACTCAGTAAGTATTGCAAATTCTGTTTGTTCTATCAATAACCTGTCACGGGCAAACTGCATGGAGATTGAAGCTGCTTGTCGTCCTGCTCTCGCTGCCTTTCCTGCTTGTGGATTTCATAGCGGGTTTGGAGGGAAAGCTGCACCTGAGGTGGCATTAATGTCGGTGGCTGTATTTGAAATTGCTTTTAGCTGAAAAAAGGCAACTCTCTAGGTTCTTTTTGAATGTTAAAAATTTACTGAAAAAATGCTGACATGCTGTGGTTGGGCAGGAAGCTTTGAGCACTCAGTTAAAATCATTATGCATTTGTTAAAACTTTAAAGCAATATGTAAGCTGTATAACAAGTGATATAATTATAGGTGATGATAAGAATAGATTTATTCTGTCTAGTGTGTGGCACTAGTGTAGTTTTGCCTTGTAGCATGGCGTTGAACATCTGTGATACACTTATGCTGAAATGCAGAAACTGTTAGTAAAACATGGAATGAACAAAAGGCATAAGTACTGATGCTTTCTAATTGATCCCATGAGTCAGCTACACCTTTGTCATGCTTTAATCCCATAGGCTGCCTGTGTTTATTGTTTGGGAAAAATGCATTCATAAGCAGAAGAGCAAACATTATTTAACAAGGCCTCAGGTGTCAGGAATTAGAAATTTAGGTTTTGCATGACAAAAGGGTTCTGTAAGTTCTATAAAAATGTATAGAACCATATTGCTCAGTTAAAATGTTTAAAACTTCATGCTAGATTTTATATGATTCAATATAGTTTGCAATCTTAAAATTTGTTTGTTGGGAAGATATTTATGAATGTGTGTTCTGTGACTACTGTGCCTTCGAAAGTACATGGGAATGTGAATTCTATGTTCAGCAGATACAGTTAAAGAATCATAAATAGTGGGAAGAGGTGACAGCAGGAACTTTCTGAAGGAAGAACGTTTTTTTGGCAAGAATTCAGTGTTGATTGTGTAGAAATACAGGAAGTAATCTAGAAATGTTTTAGAATGTGTCCAGTGAATTTTTCCTACATGTGTAGCAACATAGCACAGTTTCTTATTGTAGATTGTTTTGTTCCTTTCCCTTGTTAATTACATTCTGTGTATAAGGGAGTTCATGTAACCAAACCATTTGGTGTTCATGAAATATTTAGAACTTAATCTAAAAAAAACCCAAACATAACCCACCTTTTTTCCTCCTGAAACTCAAGCACTGAAGAAGCTGAAATAGAATAGGATACTTTGAATTTGCAAATAGGAATAAAATACAAAAGCTGCATATGTATTGCATATGTTTTCCTGCTCTTTCTCCTCTCCAAAGAATGTCAATAAAAAGTTCTAGATTTACTCCGGTAGCACAACAAGTTTAACTGATATTAAATAAGTGCTTATAGATTAAGGAAAAAAATAAACTAGCTTTTTAGAAACTCTATATTACAAACTCTGTCATATTCTAGTTGTATAACTTTGAGGTTTTAAATCACAGAGATGAATTTCACTCTCCAAAATGGAGACTGGACTAAAATGTAAGAGTAGTAAAAGGAAAAATGTCAAGGTATTGCTTTATAACTGCCCCCATATATGCAAGAGAAAGAAATCATACTATCTGACATGCAGCTGCAGATTTTGCATGAAAAAAAGACTTAGTTTAAGGACTATATAGAACTTCAAACTGTTAGGACACAGACTAGCTCAGCAAAAACCACTCCATCAACAATGAAACTTTTCACGCCTGTTCACCATGTAGACGTTATTTTCCTTGGAAGGTAAGACTGAAAGATGTAAATTTTTCATAGAGAGGGAAGTTTGGAGTTCCAAGGCATAAGACTTTATCTTACTTTGCCTAAGAGAGAAAACTTCTTGAATTAATAATTTCTGGTAATGAGTTATTTTTATGTTAGTATGTTCCCAGAATTCTAAATATTTTATTGATATCTGACTTGAACTTATTTCAAGGAGAGAGGCTTAATTACTTCTGTGACATCCCCACCCAGAGTCTCACAGCTTGATTTGCTGGAGCTGAATGCAAAATTCAGTTCCAATCTGGAACTGAATGCAAAAATCTCCTGTGCAAGGTTTCACAAATTTCTGTGAATTAATTTTACTTAATGCTGTTAAATCTTAATTTCACACTAGTTTAGTTAGGGAATGAGGGATAAGGTTTAAATCTTTTGTTCTGTGAAAGTGGTATGCAAACTAGCCATTGTCTTAATCATGGTGAAAATTGAGAGAGGAAGAGTAAAAATGCTGTTGTGTTTTCTAGATTTTTTTAATATAAAAAATAAAGTCAGCAGCATCTATCAAGTGTATTGATCTTGCATGCCTCATATTTCATAAATTGGAGAAGTTTGAATCAGTGCTACAAGCACATATCTGAAAGTGATGTTCCTTGATACACAACTACTGTCATCTGTTTAACAGGGAGTAAAATTTTGCTGTGGGTGAAAGATGGCAGAGAAATGAAAGTAGGGCTGTTGTAAAAATACTTCTGCTTAGTTCTTGTATTTGATGTACTTTACCAGATTTTGTGTAATTAAAGGAGTCTCAGAATAGTTTGAGTTGGAAGAGTCATTAAAGACCTTCTGCTTCCAACCCCTCTGGTATGGACGGTGACACCTTCTACTAAGCCAGGTTGCCTAAAGCCCCATCCAGCCTGACCTTGGGCACTTCCAGGGATGGGGCATCTTCAGTAGGTTCATTATGTTTGGCTGTGTCCTTGCTGGTTAGAGGAGTCCTCTCCTTTGTAGGGCTTTCATTATAATTTTCTTAATCTTAAATTTTAGGAAGATGAATAGTGTCGCAAAAAATATTATTTTGTGGATGTTCAAACAGTCTCTTGAAAAGCTTCACACATTGCATCTTACACCTGGTTTATTATGTAGAAAAAATCACATGGAGATCTAGTGCATGACGGTTCCCATTGTAGGCTTGGGCCTTGTAAGGTGCTAGCTTTTGACCTCATTTCTGTTTTACCTTTGTATCTGTTGCTTGTAGGAACTTTACTCAAGATCAACTAAAAAACAAACCAAAATTAAAAAATTGACAGGTATAATGACTTGTAAAAATGGGACTTTAGATGCATAGTTCTTATATGACTGTGTACTGATTAACTCATGAATTGCACAATACATTGGAGTGGCTTATGGACAAACCTGTAAGAACGTATATTTTTACTTCAGGTGTAATTGAAATAAAGTCTCTGAAAAAGGACAAGTTTTGCTGCTGGCACAGAGACACTTCTTAAGTGATCATGGGTGCTGCAGTCTTTGATGTGCTCAACCTGTCTTGAATTACTAAAAAATACTGGAAGCAGTAAATCAAATTTTTGGGTTGTTCTTACCCTATTTTAATTCACAAAGAGTTGTGGCCATGTGCCAGGAGTCCCTTCCCTCCCAGGAAAGAGAAGGAAGTGGTGATATTTTGAGGAAAAGTCTTGAATGGGGATTGTTCAGATATGGGTACTTTCGTTTGATGTGTAGTAAAGGTGCCTGTTGGCATGCTTTCCTAAGAAATCTAGAACTATTCTAGAAATAATTTTCTTTTACTGGAAGAGATCATCAGTATTTTTCCTTGACTCATATAATAAATGTAGTGTGATATAGATATTTGTCCTTTGAGTGGGTATCACAGTGCACTACTAAGTTGTGGAAAAGAGGTGTGGTGCTGTGATCAGATGGCTACAGTTGCTAAGCTCCTTTCTATATCTGTGTCTGGAACAAAAAATAGATGTATGAAAAGCTCTGTCTAGGCAGTACTGACCCGTTGGCTGCTGCAGCTGCTGATGGTTATGATTTTGTTCATCTTGATGAATTACATTTCTCTGGGACTTGATACAGATTATCATCTTTGGTTGTTTGGCACCTTTATTTTTAGCACTTATTGAAACCAGATTTCTGGTTTGGCCTCTTCTGATTATTCCTTTCCTTTTAATTTGCTTATTTTTAAAAAAAATTTCCTCCCTGGAGGCCAGTAAAGGGGTTGTAGATTTTTCATGTGATTAGAAATAGCGTTTCACCTCTTTATAAGTGCATTATGATGCAGTCTTTAATTGCACGACCGTGTATCTTCTGCAAGATTTATCTTGAGGTGGATGGCTGTGTAATGAGCAGCTGTTTGATGTGTTGGGCTAGCTTCAGTGCTCAGAAGGCCAGGTTGTGTTTATGGTGTACGGTTCAAGTCTTACTCAGAAGAGAAAAGCACAAATATTATTCTCTTCTGTGGCTTTTCAAGATGCTTGTAACTGCAGTGCTCAGGCAAATAATTAAGGTATTGCGGGGGCGGCATTATCTTCATTTTTCAGTAAGGTCTGCTGAAGCAAATCTTTGGCAAAACATAAGGGCAGAATTTTGAGAGCCTAAGGTGGTCATTCCACAGCACAGGAAGGTCTAAATAAGCATTCAAAGGATGGATTTTGTTGCATGAGTATTCTATATTGGCCCACTTCAGGCACTCACAGCCTAATGTTCATATAAAAGGTTGATGCTAGGTGACTTGCCTGGCATCCTTCCAGAGATCTGTGGTAGACTGGCTAAATTCCTGTTCTGCAGGACAGCATTTAACTGCAGATTTCCCCAAAAGCTTATAAATGGTAAAATTTGGGTCATTTCAGAGGAATGACTGTGAATGCATTTAGTGACCTGTAGAGATGGCAGTGAGAGCATCCTTGGCACATAGAAGATGTCCTGCTATCTTTCTGTTTCGGTTTCAATGCCTGGGGATTGCACAGCATATTTCAAAGTGAGAGAAGAAGAGGGGGGGAAAAAAAAAGGGGAAACCCTCAAAACCATACCAGAAAGGCTACCATCTATATGTAATGAAGTAACTAAATTTTTTTCAGGTCAACATGGGTAGTTGATGTAGAAGATTGCACAGTAGGGCATTTTCTACCCAGTTTATGAAGTAAGAGAGTTTCAGGTCTCACAACATATTCAGTATTATGGCTCTGGTTTATATTCTAATGTGGCCAAATGTAGTGTTGGAGTATTTGCGGAGTGATGTTTTTGATGCTGCATACTGGAATGTGGCATTTATAGTCACAATGCAGATGTGAACCTGAAAAGGAAAGTCAGCTTCTTCCAAAATGCTGTTTTGAGACTGTGAGACTAAAGCTATTTATTATTACTGAGTTGTTGGCACTCCTGCCTGATCATCAGATGTGCTGAAAATCTAGCTGCAATTGAGAGCTGCTGGTACCCAACAATTATAAAAAACCAAAAACTTTCTGAGCAACCAAAAATCCCAAACATCAAAAGAAGTAAAAAATCCTAAATCCCTTAACGTGGTGTTGACTTGCTCCTGATTCTATGAGTTAATAAAAGCATAGAAAGAAGAAAAACTCTAAAAAGCAGAGATAATGTGTCGTGTTAAGTAGCCTAAGTTAAAAATAAGTTAAATATGGAATTCACAATATGCACAATGAGTAGCATGAAGTTCATTGTAACTAGAAACGAGCACTAAGAAAACCAAGGAAATTCTGTGCCTCAGTATCTGAAGTTCATTATTCCACCTGCAAAATAATTGCAGCCCCTGCTGTATACTGGCTCAAGGGTTTTAATCAGTGATACTTAATGATGGTACTTCATTTCCAAGTGATGTAAACTCAACAGTTTAGCGAACAAAATGGTAAAAATATTCCAGTGAGAGGAAGTAAGTTAGATTTTTTGAGAAATTTAATTTTTAATTATCTAAGGTAGGGGATCTCAGTGATATGTAAAGAAACATGTAGCTTATAAGAGGATTAGAAAATGCTGTGAGTTGTGCTGCTTTTTTCTGCAGTCGTGACTGCTGCTGATACTACTCCAGCAGCAAAAGCAAGGGGAGATGTCTCATGTTCTGTATTCTGCTGCTAGCATGAACTGAAGCTTATCTGCAAAATACTTCTGTACTTGATAACTTTACAGGTTGCCTGCAAAATCAATGAAATATCAAGAGATAGCAGGAATGATTTAAGAATATGAGCATTAGGAAGTGTGATTTCTAAATTCTAAACTAGAATTGCAAAAACATTTAGGCTATGTTCAGACCATCAGCACTCTGGGATCATGATATTGGTGCTGGAAACTCTGAAGTGTAATTTTTTTAAAGCTTATTTGACGTTTTTCTTCAGTTGTCTTGCATATTTTTTATTCCTTGTTGTATTCTAGGCTTTAAATTGCTACAAATTGCCCCTTAACAGCATCCTTGATGTTTGAAAAACTGAGCTAATTTTACTAATCCCTCATTGAATACACATGGGTGTGATTTTTGCTTGACTGAAATAAAGACAATATTTTCAGGATTTTTAGGGTTATTTTATTAAAATCTGATTTTTATTTTTGATACTTTATTTGCAACAGCAGATATATGACCAGGCTACTAATTCTTTAATGCACTATTACTGATGGATTCTTGGTAGCTTTTTCTAAAATTTGAAATTAAAAGAAGTAATACTACTAGAAAGAAGAAAAAAAACCCCCACTTGATAGGGTATTTCAGGACTTCTGCAAGTGAAGTCCTGGAAGTACTGAACCAGTGTTTCCAGTGTTTGAGAAATATGGTTAATATTAAAGGTTTGAGAAACATGAAATATGAATGTCTTGAGATTTACCCTTAACCAAAGAATCATGTACCCACCACATTTCATTGCCAATATTGTATTTAAGAATGTGGTAGCTGTAGAGCAAGAGAAGCGTGGCATGACTCCAGCAGTTCTGCGGAGTTTTTAGGATTCTAACCTCTGCATGCTTAATCCATCAGTCTGTTACAGAAATGTCACTGGCACTCACATGGTATCCCAGAATTGGGTAGTTGGGGGTTATTCCAGTTTTGTCAGCTTGCCAGTGGTCTTTTTGCTGTTCATTTTGAGATGGTGATGATTCAGCTGAGAACCAGGAGAAGAATAAACTGTGCTGAAGGGGTCTCTGCTCAGTGGGTTATTTGTGAAAGCTGATCCTGTGCCCAGAAGCTGAAATTTATTGGAGTGTTTATCATTCCTTCCAATCCCCCTGTTCTGTATGAGGATAGTAGAAGGACAGATGAAGGACAAGAGATTGCATTGCTGTTAAGTGGGTGATGTTGAAGGTAAATACCTTTACATTATGATAGTACCTGACACAAGCAGTGCTGCTGCTTGGTCCCTAATAAGTCTGAGGTGTAGG
The DNA here is from genome assembly GCF_047830755.1 of Zonotrichia albicollis. NCBI lineage: Eukaryota > Metazoa > Chordata > Aves > Passeriformes > Passerellidae > Zonotrichia > Zonotrichia albicollis. The sequence continues at coordinate 29,358,247 of NC_133823.1, forward strand.
GATGGAGGTCAGCTATTGGATAAATTTAGTTGATTTTATTTGTCACTTGGGAAAGATGAAGGTTCACAACATTTGGTGAAATAACCGGAATATAGGAAATTCTGTGTGTGTGTTTGTAATTGACTCTTGTGGTGCTGGACTTGGTTACTAGACTGCAAGATTCTATTAATTCCATTCGCAAGAGTGTTGGTCCTTTGGGCAAAAGGCTGTATTTGTCTTTTTGGGTTGCTCTCACTGCAAATATGAAGCTTGCTGCCATGAACCAGTTGGTTCATGGTGTTCAGCTAACCTGGCATTCTTTACTTGGCCTAAACATTAAGCTGCCCAAAAAGCTAAAAATAAGACCTTAGGTCCTTTTGCAATCACTGGTCTCCATTGCAGATGCTGGAACACAAAATCCTGGCATGTTTAGTCCCCTTTTCATGAAAAGTGAAAGAGGATTTTCCTAAATGGGAAATAGATTGCTAAACTTCACAGCTTGGATGGAGTAGTTTTCTAGCATTTCCCAAGTCCTGAGTTATAGGCAGTCAAGTTGATGTCTCCAGTAATATGATGTTCCTTCCAAACCCTGTCCAGAACACCTTAAAAAGGTATAAAATAATTTGATCTGCTACAATTTCAATAATTCCTGTTCTTTGTGGTGTATAGAATGTGACTACCCTTCCTTTAATTCAAATGGATTTGCTGATTTTTCCTTACATGTCTTCTGAATTTGTTTAGTGATTTCTGTAAACAGCAGAAAGCTCTGAACCATTTGACAAAATGTCAAAAAGATTTTGCTTTGAATGTGAAAACAGTTGTGACTCTCTACACTCAAATGTGTGCATACCTCCATGGCACTTCCAGCTCTTAGATGCAGATGGAGATGGCAGTTCTCCTTTGGACTGGGAATATGCAAACTGGTTTAACACCAGCCTTCTCGTTCAGTTCCAGCTTCCCAACATGGATCAAGAGCCAGCTGCTTTTCAAAATAGAGGAAAAGCAGGCTTGTGAGTTAGAATGTGGAGAAGAGCAAAGTATTACATTATATGTGCATTTAGGATCTGTTAATAAGCTAGCAAATGCCATAAAATGTAGCTCCATGTAGCCTTTGTAGCTTTCTACCTGTATATAACTTATTTCAAGTGTCCCAGGCTTGGCTGGTGACCATATGGCAGCATTTGGTGGCAGTTATGCATCCTCTTGCTAACTGCAGTTACCTGACTTCAGAGACATGGGGACAGCCAGGAACCATGCTGCAAACGGAGGCAATAACCCAATGGGCAAGTACCTCAGCCTGGGATTTCTTTCCCTCAGTCTATAAATAAAAAATGTCATTCCCTAGCAAGCACAGGTGCTGTGTGCTGGGTCCTTTGGACAAACACTCCAGGTAGGATTCATTATTTGATAGCTTGACTCCAAACTGTGACCTTGCAAGTCAGAAGGACTGGTTTAAAGCTTTCTTCTTTTATTCCTCCTCCAAAGAATGATTTCATAAAAGTGACGTTGTTCTATTTTGTGGGTCTCCCTTTGTGTGTGTGCTCCTGTTGGCTGTTTTATTGTTAAAAATAGGCTCGTTCTGTTCCGTGCTGCTGTTCTTCCTGCAGAGCCAGAAGAATGGGAGCTGGGCTGTGCTCTTAGGCCTCCATCCATGGCATTGTTTCCTAAATGCCTGTCTGCTGCTGCGTGCCTGCCAGCCTGCCAAATGCTGGAGGGGTTGCATGAATGTCAGGAAGGTCTAATGCAGGGTGATTTGAAAGAGCATGGGGAAGTCTGGAAAAGAGAACATGGGTACAGAACTGGGCCATATATTTGCTCTTGGTAGTGGGATTGGTGGCTTCAAAACGGGGTGGTGAAGGACCTTGTACCTGAATGTGGCTGGTCATGGTTGTAAAAAAACCCCACATTCTAAATTTTGTGAAATTTAAACTGAATTTTGGGAATTATTTCTTAGTTAGCTTTATCCTAGAATTGCTGAGCCATCAGCCTTGTTCTCATTTTAGTCCAAGTAAGTTCTTTGTGCTCTTCATTTGTTCAGGGGTTTTTTGGTGGGTTTTTTGTTTGTTGGTTGGTTTGATTTGTTTTTTGTTGTTAAATTGTTTGTTTGTGGGGTTTTTTGTTTGTTTGTTTTGTTTTCTTTTGTTTTTTTCTTTACATATAAGGAGCTAAATAAAGGCTCTTCAAAACAAGCACTCTTTGCCCATGCTGTTTCACCAATCAAGGTACGGCTTGACGTCTAAATCTTAATGTATTTCTGATAACAAACTAGGAGAAAAAGAACCTGTATTTTCCAAATTCTTGGCAGGCAGTAGCTCTTTTCTCTGCTGGGTTGCTCAGGAAAGAGTCAGATGTCAAAATGGGTTGTGTCTCATTCACCTTTTCAGTCCTGACCCGCTGAAAATCCTGCTTGACCGGTGGGTTTTCAGCTAGGTTTTTTGGCCTTTGAATAAGTAGCTAACTATAGAGGGATCTTTTCTTTTGAAATACACATAAATAATGTAGAATATTCTTTTTTCTGTTGTCCTCACTTTTAAGGAACCAGGAGGAAAAGGAAAATGCATGAATTTATGGATTTATGGTGCCTTATTTATTGTGGTGCCTAATTTATGGTGCCTTAGTAAAATGTACTACTTAAATAATTAACTCTGTGTCTGGAAATGGTTGTTCACTGGATTTTTTTTTTTAAAGCAGCAGAGAAGACTCATGTTTTATTTTAAAACTGAAGTTGTTCACAGCTGTAGGAGCAGACTGAAAATCAAAGTAAAATGAGAACAGTGTTAAGTTCTTTTGAGAGCTATGGAAGCCTGTATTTGGGTGTACCTCTCCTTGCCTGTTGGTGTATGACTTCTGCAAATATTTTCTGTGATCTGACTCTGGGAATTTCTGTCCTATTCAGTCTTGCTCATTTTCAAATCAATAGGTTCTCAATAGTTGATAATATTGTTGTTGTTTTTTGGGAGTTCTGTTGGTTGGTTGGGTTTTTTTTTCATTGTGTTGTTTGTTTGCTGTTTTTTTAAAAATTTTGTTCTTGGGGTGGTGTTTTTTGTGTCTTGTTAGAGACTTCTTGCATTTCAGGGCAAAGGATTTTTAGCAGTTTCCATTTAGCAGATATTTTCAAGGTCCCTGAAAAATACAGCTGCTTTTCCTAAATAAATGATTACTTAAGTGGAGTTTCCCAAACAGTGGCGTGCATGTCAGCAGTAGGATATAGAAAATCTAGTTATCTACTTATTTCCTGTTGAAGGAAGAGGTTGTTTAGGCAGTTAAATGTCACTCCTACACCTGCAACTTCCATTAGTATTGTACATTAGTATTCCTTCTGTGATGATGGTACCCAGGGAAAACTAACCTTAGGAATTCCTGAGTTAGAGTAGCATGATTATTTTTAGAATTTTTTTTTTTTAAGTGAATGTTCAATGTTCCAACTGGAGTTTTATTCAGTTAAGCATCCAGAGATAACATGCTTAGTGTAAAATGTCTACCACTTTTAGGAAAGTAACTTTCTAAATCTCTTGCACCGTGTGTTACAGCACACAGCTACCACCATTTCAGTGCTGTTGTAAATGAGCACTTGGTTTGGCTCTCAAATTGTCTGGTCATTGCAAGGTGACCTAATGCAGTAGTTCAGGTAAATGCACACACCTTGACCATGTAAATACACACACTATTCCAGGGTTTCACTTCTGGTAGATGGGAGAAAAAAGATGGATCTCACTTGATTGTGTTTGTAGAATGGGCTGCAGTTACTGGTCTTGGTATTTCAACCTGATTTCTGTACTGCTTATTTTTCTGCAGCTTGGCAATCTGTGATGTAAAAATCTCTTCCTAAATAAACACCACTGAAACATTTCATGGTGTCAGTAGAGTATGTAAGTTTTTACATGGGTTGTGTTTTTAGGATGCTGTTGACGCAAGGCAGGAGCATAAGGGATGATTTGAACTCTGTGGGCACACCTGCACAGACACAAATAAATGAATTTCTAAAAGTCACACATGAATGTCAGCATTTTAAGCAGAATAACATGGTGCTTCAATTGACAATGTCTGCTTACTCCAAAGCAGCCTTGATTATAACAGGCTTCATTTGGAGCGTTGTTGGTTTGCTTATCTCATACTGTAGTTGTGGATGTTTGTATAAGTTAGGCAATTAAAAAAAAAAAACCAAGGTGGGAGGCTAATGAAATTTAAGGTTACATATTACAGTTTTGAGTAAATGTCTCTTGGACTACAAAGAAAAGCTCTGCAGGTTGTTTCAAAATTTATTGGAGATATTATTACAATAAGAGATGCTTCTGTGCTGATATATGTAAATAGCTTTAAATGACTTTGCACAGTTGCTGCTGCACTGTGCTCCAGAATTTAGAGAGCACTGTAGTGCTTCCTAAAGACTCCTTGATGAAAAGAAGAAAAATGATCAAAATGATCGTTTTGTCTTTCCCTTCCTATGATCACAGTGAGCACACAGTAGTAAGTTTTGTGCCCAAGGTAGTTAATAATTGAGTTGTTTGTAGAAGTTGGAATCTTGCTCTGTGTGACAGAATACAAACTATGGAGGTATTAGGGGTGCATGATGGCATGATAGCACATGCAGTTTTGAAAACTTGTGTCAGAATAAAATATTTTCATGAATTTTCTTTGACTACCATCTGAGGAAAAGTGTAAAGTAGCAAGCAAAGCTTGGGGTGTTACAGCAACATTCACCACTGTTGTGTTGCCATGGCATGAGAACATTTGCACTGGCAAAACTCATAAAATAAGTAATAAAGCTGTTTGACTAGTAGTCATGTTAGTATAGCATTAAAAATTATATTTATAGTAAAATCATAGTATTTGAAGATTTTGCAACATTAGTCATGTATAAAGGAAATGTTTGTCATTAAAAAACATTTTATCTTGTTACTGTACTGTTTCTTCATTAGCCAGAAAATTAGGAAGACTACCTATACTATCTGTTATGCAAATATGAAACTTTTTTACTTTTTGCAATGGTCTGAGAAGTATTATCTACAGACTTATAAGATTTTTTCAAGCAGTCTTTCTTTTGAAATTCACCTTTGAAAATAACGTAATTCCCATTTTCAATCCAAATTAATTGCCTTGTAGATGTTCAACTTTTAAAAGCAATTGTAACATTGTTTTAAATGATCAATATTGTGCAATTAGCAAGCTAAGACTACTGATTATGGCAATATGCATTTTTCTTTATATTAAAAAATGCTACAATCAGGATATTTGGAAAAACAGGCTTTAGCAAGGGCTTTGATGTCCACTTTGTGTCATTTGTAATATTGCAATTCTTTGTGTTCTTTTTTTTATTTGAGCTGAAGCAGAAATGTGCAGCTTCCATTGTCAGTCAAGGAAAACAGTGGAAACTTCCACCCGCTTTTCTCCTGAACTCTTCCTTGATGTTCTAAAGCAAAGATAATCCTTTACTTAACACTCCAAGGGTGGCATTGACATGGCTGCAGCCGTCAGACTTCAAAAAAATTTTCCATTTAATTGCTTGTGAATTAGTCATGTCTCTCTTGAAATTTTCATCAAATTTCATTCAATTAATATGGTATTTTATGGAGACAGGGCTCAGTTTTTGCATCTATGCACAGGAGCTCCCTAAATATTTGTATCTTTAAAAAAATTCTTTGGAATTTACACCGTACTTAGGTGTTTACTAAGAAGCTACCAATAAGAACATCTAAAATGTTTTTATGTTAGTCGTGTTGGATTTTGTCTTTTTTCTTCCTCTGTTGGTTAGTCTGCTTCTGAACACTAAGTATATCAAACAACAGGCTCACTTCAGATTTTTCTGCTTGGATGAGTGACATGGATCTGGAAAGAATTTTCTGGGTCACTGCCATTACACACTTGTGCAGCACACTCATAACTTTGCCTGGCTTCAGTTTGAAAGCCTTCTCTACCACGGCTCCTGTGGAGTCTGGCTTGGTTCTCTCTGTGCTTCATTAGACAGCAGCCTTCTTTCAGCTTCCTGCTCATTAGGCTTTACACCTGCATTGCCTTGTACTGAAAATATTTCTTTTTCCTCCTTTCTATTTTTGCATAGTGATCTTCCTCTCAGTGTGGGCTGGAAAAGCTGGGCTCTTCCTGCACTTTGTCAAGTATTAGTTTTTCTTCTCATAATCCTGATAGTTTTTTTCTGACTCTATGTATGTCTATGGCTTTGAGCCATCTTTATTTAAAACACACAGCTGGGAATGTGTGCAAAATTTCCAAATAAGGTCTCTGCTGGGGCTGTGGAGAGGAGCCCAGAACTGTATTTCTGGAGGATGCATGCTGTGATCATACTGGTTTCTCCTTCTGCTGCATCCCCTGAACAATTCAGTCACCTTCTGATCAGCTGATACATGGAAACTTTTTCACAGTCATTTCTGACAGGGAATTTCCCAGGCTGTTGGTTTTTGTTTTAAAGTGTGTGATTTCACATCTCTTCCTACTGCTCATCACTTGTTATCCACAGTGTCTTTTTGCACAGTGATGCCAAGAGGTTTTTTCCTCCACTTCAAAAGTATGGAGTTCTAAGATATTTTGTTATTTCCATCTTTCATATCTAATCTTTAAGAAAATAAATGAAGTAACTCTTAATTTCTTTATTCTGTAATCAGTTAACATATCTTTTACTCTGAGCTACTTGTACTTGTAAGTTAGCTCAGTGCAGTAAAATTCAGTGATGTAGTTCAATATTGAAGGACAGTAGTTCAGGTTGAACGGCTTCAGTTCAAAACTGAGCTATCACTTCATGAATGTTTAAAAAACTTCACTAAGCTTTGTTAGAGTGGCTAGAGTGCTGTAATTGTGAAGATCAGGTATAAAAACCCCCCCCACCAACATATGGTGTGGTGTAAGAACAGCCTGTTGATGGGGAGGCTTCAGTGCTTGGAGCTGTAGGCATTTCACAGGTATTTGCTTTAACCATTTAAGATGTGCCCAGGATATATGTTTTCACCTTTGGGCTAAACTCTTTACTTTTCTGGTTTTGAATTCTGAGCGGTACTTTAAAGCTGAAAATAAAGTCTGGGTTTGGGTGCCATCATTTTTACCCCTGCTGGTGTGATTGCTTTTTTATCATCCTCCATGTCCCCTTGTGAGACTGCTCTGTAAGTATTCCAAAGTGAGTCTGTATATGAGATATACACAAGTGTTCTATTATTTATTTAAAATATTCTACAGGATTTAAAGCATCTTTCTTGAAAATGTTTGAATTAACATTTCCTGTAAACATATGTGCCCACATAAAGTGTTCTTGAACTAAAGTGTTCTTGAACTTTTTTTTGCTTTTATTTCCCTATGCATGAATCTTTTGTCTGGTTTCCTGTGGAAACAAAGTTTGTGACCAGGTTCTCTGTTCCTTCCTCTCCCACAGTTACTTGTAATAGGCCAAAGAGTTCAAAATTTAACCTTACAAGCCTCCAGAAGCCCTGAAAGTGGGCCATTTAGTTTCCAACCCAGCAGTAGTTCTCAGTGTATTAAGCACCCAAACATCCACAAAAGGAAGTATTTAGAAATACTTACTGTGGGAAAAACATCAACTGAAACATGCATTTTCTTAGTATGAAAATCAGTCATTCCCAAGAGAGATCTCTGCAAAGCCAAGCTTTATTATTTTCTCGTCCGTGTATATCAAATAATGGAGAGCCTTTACAGAAGTTCAGTGATTGAACTCAGTTTTCCACTCTCTTTCCCTAGAGATATTTCAGAAGTCAATTGAAATGCCTCAGAACAGTCTTTCCTTCAACTTAGAAAGCAGTCATCAGTGAGTGCCTGTCCCTGCTTGTTGGTTTTCATTATGTAGATTTCCACAAGATGAGTTCCCTTCCCAATTTTATTCAGTGTTATTGGGAAGCTGTTAGTTTGTGGGAGGGGGTGGCTGTGCAGCCTCTGTCAGGACACTTAAATGCAAGTTCTTGGTGGGGCAGCAGGGTGCAACCAAGAGTGATAGGCTGTGTCCCTATGGAATAGGGACTCTTTTAATATAGGGACATAATACACTGAAACAGAGATTCTGCTACTCGCAAAAGTTCAAAGAGACTGAGAATAGGATTGGACCTAAATCGGATCACTTCATGGAATAAAGCAATCAAATAATGTAAAAATATCAGACACTTAACCAAAAAAAAGAAAAAAAAACCCAAAAAAACCCCCCAAAAAATCAAAACCAACAAAAAAAAAATACCTCCAATACCCCTAAAAACTGATAAAAACAAAAAAGGAGATTTTGACATTTGAAAATTCTACATAACTCCCTTCTGGAAGATTTCACTTCCATTGCACTGTATGGAACAAAAACTATGAAACCATGTAGAAACATGTGGTTAAGGATGCAAAGAGTTCTTGATACTTAAATGTATATGCACAGTCAAAACAGTTGTAGAACAGTCTTTTTAGCTTGATGCCTGTGGCAGAACCGCTATAACTTTAAAACCATATTTTAAAAGTAAAATTACCCTTTGAATTATCCTTTGAATTATCATTTGTTGAGCAGTGAAGAAGCTACACTTTAACCAGATATTTTTTGAGACAGGCTTCTGAGTAAATGATCTTGCATGTTTCTATTGTTCATTCTTAACATATAACATCATTTATATGTTTTAAATGTTTGAGTTTGGATTTTCAGAAATCTGAGGAAAACTTCAGAAAATTGTTTAACATTACTTAGTTTAGTTTAGCATGATTGAACTCAAATCCATCCTGCTGGCTTTTGTTTTGTATTTGGGGTTTACTGGTGCTGTAAACACCTGTATAAAACAGTTTTTCTTTTTTTACCCCCTGACTTCATTTGAGCTGTTGCCAATAAGTTGACATTTGTGTTTCCTGAAGGAATAGTGTTTATGCCAGGTTTTCTGAAGAAGGTACTTTTTAATAGGAAATGCTGCATTGAATCTTTGATTCAAATACTTCCAAAAGGAAGAACAAATGCTGACACATTCAGACATACAATGGAGAAGGTAGTTAAAATAAATATAAATGGATGTTTCAGTGATTTGTTTCTTACTTTTCCTTTAAAAAGAGTTACTTCTGAGAGGTTTTTCTTCATTCCCCAGACACCCATTTAAATTTTACCACCCCTGTCTCTCTACAGAAGTCAATAATCCTTCAAGCACAGGATTCGATGCATGAAGTGCTCATAGGATTAGCTGCTGAGGGCTGAGAGATGTGCAGTCAGTGGCAGGCAGTGTGTGTTTTCTAAGGGAAGCAGAATGAAGTTCCTGTGCATTCACTCTCTCCCTGAGACCAGCAGCTCCCATTGCAATAGCTTGAACCTCTGAATAGTTTATCTGGGAGGCTAGCTATAGCAAAATATCAGTGGAGGAAAGAATTAAGAGCTTGGGAAAGGTCCTTATAATACTTTACATTCTTTATATTTTTGGTTTGGTTTGTTTGTTTTTTTTTTTTGTTAGAGGTGTTCTGCTGTGGGCTTTGTATGCAAACAGCTGCTTAACAGCAATAGTATCTACATGCAATATTTTCAGAACACAGATTGTGTCCTTTACTGTATTCAAGATCTTAAGATTAGGTGTCTATGAAGTTTCACAGTTTCACAGAAGGATGTCTATTCGAGGAAACTGGAGATGAAAAATACATGAGGTATTGTTGTGTAAAGTAAATGATTGTACAGAAGACATAATTCAAATCAGGAGGTTTTTATTTAAGTCTTGCAGAAGTTTTCCTAGAAAATATATAGAAGCTTCTCAATCTTTTCCACCCCTAGGTGCAAGGAAATCCTGCTTCCCTGGGAATTGCATCCTAATTTTAATTGTATATAGTTTACACTTTTAGTTTAAATTTAACTCTACATGGACATGTCAGCTTGCATCAGGTCTTTAGACAGAATCGATAGAAATTACCTTATTATTCTGTAATTACTTACATTTACTGCTGTGTTTAAAATCACTCAACCATAAAAATGTTTTCCTTGATGTCTCTCTTGGTTAGTGAAAGAATTATGTTGAAATAGCAAGTTGATGAATGCCCAGCATTATTACAAATATTTCTTCCTTATCTTATTAAATACCATAAATGTGGGCATAGCTTAGCATTAAAATACAAAATACAACAGATGTGCAAACCCTTAATATAAAAAATGTTTATATAAAATATTGAAATTAGGTGTTAATAATTTTATAGGATACTGAAGAATACTGCCTTTGTGATCTACACTTTTATAGTGCAATAAAAATTTCCGGATTTCTATCTTGGGTGGGGAAAAAAATAATGAGGAAGACTAAGGCACAGTATTGCTTTTATTTGCCTGCTGTTGTTCTCGCTTCATGAAAAAAAACCCAGAATCCCAAAATAAGTTCATTGTAGTTTACTTACTTAGGTTTGTGGGACTAAATGTGTCATCTGTAAAAGGAATAAAAAACTTTAAAAAAATATTTATTATGGTGGCTTTTATTGTCGAGTAGCTTTTATTATTTTATGAGTAAAGAGCTGCTATAGAATAAATGTTCAGATGCAGGTGTTTGGAGGTTGAAGAATCAGTGCTTTTTTGTATTTCTTTAATTTCAGAAAGTGGAAGTAGAGGCTTTAAAGGCGATAGTTTGTGTTGTTTTATGTCTGCTTGCTCTGTCTCAGTGGCACTTATTTACATATAAAATCATTCATTGGGAATTGCATAACAGAATGTTACACCTTTGCTCTCTTTTATCCCGTCTTTTTTGCAAATGTGCTTCAGTCACTTTGCAGGCTTTATAAATCTTTCATAAAGTGCTGAGCAGCCTTCAGTAGAAGACTTTGTTTATATGCTTTGTTTCTTTGTTTGCCTTAAAATGAGTGGTATATTGAAGCTTTCTAACTAAAATTCATCTGGTAATTTAAAATGACATTCATGTGTTTGTCTTTCATGTTGTTGCATTTATACTTGTTTTCACATATAACTGCATTTAAAAAATAAAATTCCGAATTTTATTTAATTTTTTTTAAATACTGTATTTAGATAAGCCCAGCAATTGCTTGAGTAGAAGATGCCTTTTGTTATAATGAAAGGCATACTGTAGGGTAGGAGAAAATAGTAATGTTCTTAAAATAGGAGGAACATATTCAGAGCAAAGTAATTGTTAGTTCTGCATGCATAACATGGTGATTCACTTGGAGGGTGGAAGTAATAAAATTATGCTTTTAAGATGGGAGGATGTGATAGGATTTATGGTATTGTACAGTTCTAAATGGATATATATCTTTTCCCTTAAGATAGTTTCACGTAATTGTTTAAGTTTTCTTTTGATTTTAGGGTTTTCAAGAAGTAAAAATTGGGAGTTCCCAGATGTATTGTTTTAACTCTGGTTTCTATCTATGTGTGCAATCTGTATAAATGGGTGTACTTATGTAGGTATACTTGTGTATTAATGGCTACATTATAAATATAAAATACTGTTTTCACCTCTGTTAAATTAAGACTAGGGCTTAGATCATGACTATTTTGTCAGGTCATGTTTTATGCTAGAAACTTTTGTCCATGTTACACGTGATTAGAGCTATGCATATATGACCTTAATGTTTGTCATTTACAGAGGTTGTGCTTGAGATTAGGTTTTCAGGACAGTTTCTGACCTTTTTAGTGATTATAAATTATTTAAACTAGTATACATATACTGTGTTTTGAAACTGTGTTTACTTAAGAACAAATAATGCAGTAATTTTTCTAAATTACCCTGCAACGTTTTTACTCTGTGTGCCATTTCCTTCTGATGGTGTGACTAAAGGTGTTCAGTAATGAAGTTAAGAAATACTGTAGGTATTGGCTTCAGCAAAGCTGTGCTTAAGTGTGGTGCTTGCTATGTAAAATATACAAGCTGCTTTTGATCCTTATTACTTTAAATGACTTCTTAAAGCTAGGCATCATTTAATGAAAATGTAAAGCAAGATAAAAGTGAGAATTCAGTTCTGACACCATTTGTGGTGGTGTCAGTCTGTGAGGGGTGATGTTTCTGAGGCAGGGGTAGGTCCTTAGGCTTTCTTATCCAGCTTGTGGTCTGGTAGATATAGCATGTGCTAGATCTAGCTGTGTAAATGTAACAAGAAGACTTTTTTTTTTTTATTGTTATACTAAATAGTAAAGTCAGTACTAAACTGTAGACTGGAACAATAGCTCAATACAAGCACAGAGTGCTTAATAATTTAATAATAATGTGATACTCAGTAGCATGGCAAACATACCTATTGCCATGAAGTTAACTGCCTGGAGATGGTTCCTAGGAAATTTTTTGAGAGTTATAATAGCATGATTTCATGATCTTCTCTAATCCTGTTCCAGTGCAAGTAAGAAATTGGATGTAAATATCCTGGTTTGGGGCAGACCAGCTTTTTGCTGCTTGTTGAATTTTGTGTTCTGCTTACCCGGAAACCTTCACCAAACGTGTTCCAAGAGTAAAGGGTTTGCCTGGTATTGGGTTTGTGTCGCTGGATTTTGGTAGTGTGGGGCCACAGGGCCAACCCTTCTTCCTTGAGAAGCTGCCAGAAGCTGCCCCCATGTCTGATGGAGCCAAACCCAGCTGGTGCCAAGACAGACCTGCCACTGGCCAAGGCTGAACTCAGCAGTGACAGTGGCAGCACCTCTGGGATAAGAAAGGGAGAGGGACAGGGGGAACAAAAACTGCAATTGCAGCCACAGAAGAGAGGAGTGAGAATGTGACAGGAGCAGCCCTGCAGACACCAAGGTCAAAGAGAAGGAGGGGCTGGAGGTGCTCCAGGTGCCCCAGCAGAGATTTACCCAGCCTGTGGTGCAGGTCATGGTGAGGCAGCTGTGCCCCTCTGCAGCCTGTGTTGATCCACAGGGAGGTAGAATTCCACCTGCAGCCCTTGGAGGACACCTGCACCAGAGCAGGGGGATGCCTGTGGAAAGCCCACGCTGGAGCAGGCTCCTGGTGGGACTTGTTACCCTGTGGAGAGAGGAGCCCACGCTGGAACAGGTTTACTGGCAGGAGTTATGACCCCAGAGGGGCCCCACACCAGAGCAATTTGTGAGGAACTGCAGCCCATGGGAAGGGCTCACTTTGGACGTGATAATGGAGAATTGCCTCCTTGGGAAGGAGAAGAGTGTGAGAGTCCTCCACCCGAGGAGGGAGGAGCAGTAGAAGCAATGTGAGATGAACTGACTACAGCCCCCATTCCTTGCTCCTCCACAGTACTGCGAGGGAAGAGGTTGAGAATTTGTGAGTGAAGTTGAGTCTTGGAAGAAAGGAAGGGTGGGAGAAAGTCATTAAGATTTGAGTTTATTTCTCATTATCCTATTGATAATAAATTCAGTTAATTTATCCCCAAATTGAGTCTGTTTTGCCTGTGACAGTGAGTGATCTCTCTTTGTCCTTAACCATGAGCCTTTCATTGTATTTGCTCTCCCCTGTCCAGCTGAGGAAAGTGACAGAATGGCTTTGGTGGGCATCTGGTGTCAAGCCCACTTCACTTCCATATAAGACTTAAGCAGATGTGGGTTTTCATTGTCATCAGTGCTTCATTTTTTTCCTCCATTGTGTACAATGCAAATATGAAGTATTTTAAACAGCAGAACATGACTAAAATAGAAATGTATGCATTTCTCACACACGTTTTTCATTGACTTTACAGTTTAAATGTTTCAACTTACTTAATTTTTGTATTTTATTTTTTTCTTCATGCGGTCTCTCACCTTAACTTTGGGGGTAGGGCAGTTGAAGTGGATGCTGCTCTCGGGCATGTAGCACAGAGATGTAGTGTTCTGCAAAGATATGAGCATGTGCTTTCTGCTTGTAAATAGTCCTATTTGATTAGAATCAAAGTGACTAGTTAGGTTGCCTAAAGAAAAATGCCTGCTTCTGATCTTCTGTCACCACTTGGCAAGTCCAGCTCAGGCAACGTGGCTTTGACTTGAGGAGTTACTCTAAAACCAGTGATCACCAAGCATTCAGCTGATTGTCTACAGCCAAAAAGATTCAGAAGGCTTGCTTTTATTTGCAGTGTATTCCATCAGTTATTGTGGAATCCTCTGCCTCTTCCTTTTGCCTTATGTGCAGTAGTGGCACACAAATTCTTGCTGTTCATTTAAAACACGGAGTGCAATCATTATATTAAATATAGCTCAATTTAACTTTTTAACATACTAACTGGATTTGCTTTGATGAAAGGTTCTTTAAAATTTTTAATGTATTGATAAAAAAGAAATGCTGTTGTTAATGACATGGAGATATTTGCAGGGCACTATAGAATTGAACATGTTTGGCTGGGTGCCACACTGTGTTCATATACAGTTCCCTATGGAGTTAATATTTATTTGGGATTGCAATACTTAGTGCTTTATAAAAGGTAAAACCCTCAAAATATATCTGTGTAAGTTATCATTAAATGTGTGAATCTTAGACAATTTGTGCTTGTATCTTAACATAATGTGTAGGATTTCTACTTTGAAATAAGCGTGGGCTGCTTCAATTTTGCGAGACTGTTCTTTGAGAAGTAGTCAGCAACACATTGCAAAAGCTGTGGCAGTTCATTTCCCTTGCATTCTACCTATGAAATATGTACTTACTTGCAGAATGGCTCAAAAAGAATTAAAATAAAATTGTATAGTGGCCTGAATATCAGTTTATGTGGTTCAATTGTGTGATAATTCAAACTTACAGATTGAAAAGCAGCAAAGACCCCAGATACTATAATGCAGTCCCTAATGCTGTATTTTCTCCTTCTGATACTTCAATAACAGTAGTGAGCATAACTAGATTTTTATGGAGGCAGCATTCATGGCTGTGTGAATTAGAGTATTGCTTTTCTTAATTGCCTTTTCTTTGTTGATGAAGATCAAATCTAGCTCTGGGCTTACTGTAGCTTTTTAGGATTATTAGTATTTGGTTGCTGGTTTTAGCTGCTCTTTCCAGTAAGATACTAGGAAAGAATTATTTAAAATGCAGCCATTTTTGCTATCACTGATGCAGTCATTCTCTGATAATGAAGAAATCCTTTTCAGATGTATTAGGATAGGAAATGCCAGTCAGTCGAAATAAGACTAAGGTTTGCACTTGTCTGTAATTTCACTGCAAATCCTAAAGCCAAAGTTCTTTCAGGGCATGTTCCATAAACAGAGCTAAACAAGGCAAACAGCAGTAAAGTCATTCAGTATCTTCAGCTGTACAGAGCTAATAATTTTTCTAGCACGTTCTCTTGTGACTTTTTCCCTAACCTTTTGTACTAATTGGCTTATTCTCTCTTAATGCTGAATGAGGTTTTATTTCCATTTCCATCCAGGGAGAACAAGCACTAGGGTTGCATTCATAATTGACATGGATGGACACACTGCATGTGACATTTTTCATACAAACACAACTCCTTAGAGATGAGAGAATCTGCCTTGTCTGAGTTGAAACAAAATTAACAGACAAAGATTTTTGGTTTTAATTATTGAAGAATTTATTGCGCACCAAAATTGATACATTAACATACTTTTATTAACTAGCTGTGGGATGCAGGCTTCTTGGGGAGAAGAGTAATTTGCCCCTGAAATAGCATTTAAATATTTCTTCAGACAGCAAATATTTTACTTTGTCAAAGTTCACTTTCTGCAGTCTGGAAATGTTTACAGTTCTTAAAGAATTTCATGGGAGCTGTGGGCATAAAGCAGTAGTAGAAATATATATCACAAATCTTGGTGAATGATTGTTAAATGATCAAATATACTGTCTCAATTCATTCTTCAGCACTGCATATGAGCAAACTAATTTCAAGATTATAGCTTTTTGTAATTGTGTCAGTCTTCCCACACTTCCTATTTGCTGTCATATTATTTGGCTCAAGGTATAATGGATAGCTCAGTGACTTGGATTTTCCTTGTCTCTAATGTATTTTGTCAACTTGAGAAACAAGAGTTTACCAAATCCAGAGCAGTGCTGGTTGATTTTTTAAAGAAGTATGTGACTTGGCTCCTGTCGTGCAGGAAACCATTGATTTTGGAAGCAGCACAATATTCATATATATATTTTAATTCTGTCCAAACCCCACAGCAAGCTACTGGAGAGTTTTGGCATATTGCTTCACTAATGTTTGTCTTCAGATATATGTTTTTCTTGAATCTCTTATATTTGCAATAATTTGGTGGTATTTTGCTGACCTCTGCATGAGTTAAAAAAAGCTGCATAACTCTAAATTTTTATGCTGCATTCTCAAGCCCCAGTGGTTTTCTTAAATAGTTGGTACTGGCAGAGAGTAAAGTATGACATATATGATTTGAATTAATTTTGCTGTGTATCTCCCTCAAATTGTAATGATGCTTTTTCTGCTCCACCTATAGCTTCCTGCAGATTTCACAAAGCTGCACCTTACTGACAGTCTCCACCCACAGGTGACCCACGTTTCATCTAGTCACTCAGGATGTAGCATCACTAGTGATTCAGGAAGCAGCAGCCTTTCTGATATCTACCAGGTAAGACTGGAAGGGATGCTGATGGGAGGTGCAGTTGCCAGCAGTTTTGCACTTAATAGCTGAATGTCCTTGCTATTGTCACTTTTGAGTAATTGAAGAAGTGCTCAATAGACTTCAAAAAAATACTTTTTGTTTGAATTGTAATGATTTCAGGCTTTAGGTGTGTTGGGTTCATAATGTAGAGCCTATACAGTGGTGGGAAGAAACAAATATGGAGTGGGCAGCCCGTGCTTGAGGGGCATATTTCTATTTCCCCAGCCTGTAGAAACGTGATGCTAACCTCTCAGCAGTGCTTCCTCTCCTGGCCATCCTCAGAAAGGTGGGCAGGTTGAACTGGTGGTGCTTCCTAAAGTTGTACTTCTGAGGTGGCTTCTTCTTGTAAAGCTCTGTGCTAGTCATTGGGCACAACTTGAGTTTAGAGATCCAGAGTTTAAATATAAATTGGAAAAAAGTCTAAAGTGAAATAAAATGAGGAATTATGCATTTTTCACTTGATGTTTATGGTTCTTGCAATGTTGGAGGAGGAGCTGCCCTGATAGGGAAGTGTACCAGTTTGTTACTCCGAAAGGAAGGAATCTAATCCAATTAAAATATATTTCTATCTAAATAATCAAAAAGTAGTGAGACCACTTCAACATAAAGTACTGTTAACTAGAAGAGGATAGTGTTTTTTTGAGATGCTTCTGAAATTGCAAATGCAGTCATTTAAATATCAGGAAAAGCATATCTCTAAATATGTGAAAGTTCATCTGTGGTCATAGTCGAAGAATATAGTCTCTTTCAGGTGAATAAACTTATAGGCTTCTTTTTGTGAAGGAAGATAGGCTATAAAAAGATCACAGTTCAATTTAGACAGTAATTACAATAATGCAGAAGTTTATTTTTGCAAAACTATCAAATTAGCTGAACACTTAAAGCATAGCATATGTCAGTCAAGTAGGTTTGTCAGAATTTCTTCTGAAGACAAGACTACTTTGAGATATGATTTAGGTTTATATTGTGAAACTGAAGAAGAAGTAAAATCAGTTTTGTTCTTCTAATCTTCTACAGATTTTCATTCTTTTCATTATAGAGATTTCCACTCTAACAGAAAAATAACAAGTACCTCCAGAGGCCCAGCTGTAGGTGGCATGTAGTTACACTCATACAGTTATTCTTGAGATAAGTTGGAAGTAATTTTTTGCAAGCTTTCAGCAAAATGCTCTTAACTGTGAAAAAGATAATTGAATTTCTGTGCAATTAAAAAAACCCCAACCAAACAATATAGAAGAACTAAAGAAACCTCAGAAAAATACTTCTCTATTTAGTTGCCAACCTGGTCTATGACTACTACTGGTTTCATTTGTAGTGTTGGGATCAACATACTGGTTGGTGTTTGGAGAGAGTTAATGGTATACTGAAGTATTTACACAGATAAAATTTACTCTCTAAGTATTCTTTTAAACTGAATTTACAAACATAATGCATAATCCATTCTTAAAAATATTATCTAGTTTCTTCACTTAATCTGCAATTAATACCACATTTAAAGGTGACTTGGCACAGTTTTATCAAGGACTGTGTAATTACACAATGTCAAAGTATGAGTAACCCATGTCCATATCTACATCCAGAAATATGACCATGTACTGTAGAATGCAACCTCATCTTTTGTCTTAATACATATACTTGAAGGAATGTTTATTAATGAAATGGTAAATTCAGGTGTGGAAACTGATAAGATTCTTAAATTCTTAAATTTAACTTAATGGTATGAAGTATTGTTTACCTTGATTTCTCAAATTCTGGTAAATCATTAATTTCTGGCCTCAGTTTCAGTCATAAAGGAATGTAATGTAGCAATGTTAGGCTAGGTTCAAGTACTGCCAAAAAAAAAAGCCCAGAACCAAAACAAAATCAAATTGCTGTAATTTGACTCCTCTAGGGCCAAGTAAAGGATTAAAGAGAAATATTTTTAAAAAAGAGAGGGTGAATCAGTCATTCTCTCTCAGTTGTTTGCCTTGCAATTCTCTCCTAAGTGTTTATTCAAAACTAGTAAACCATAACCAAGTCATCAATATGTTATTTTTTTTTTCCTTCAAATTTGATAAGTCTTAGGTAAAGCTCATGATCATTATCCCTTTGATTCTTTGATTTTCTGTGTATAATGGCATTTTTCTGTTTAGTAGGGTGGACTTGGATTCATTATGTCTAAGTAGAAAGCAATGATTTAGAAAGATCATCATCTTGTCTTGCAGTTGATAGAAAAAAATGTTTTAAAAATGATATTCTTTAGATAATTACTGCTGAAATCTGAGGTAATATGTCATGTTCTGCATCCCGTAAGTATTAGTTCTGTAGCCTTAAGAGCAGCTGCTTCCAATGAAAATATGTTCATGGCCTTTTAAGATTTTTTTAAATAAATCATGAAGCTGACTCTTCAGATGCTTTCAGCATTGAACTGAAAATACTTCCTTTTAAATATTAATGCGGTATCTAAATTTGTTTGTCAAACGTTGCACATGAAAGAACTTCTTTTAGGATAAGAAATACTTACCAAAATAAAATCAACCTTTGTGTTTACCCCACCCAAGTTTCAAAAACATCAGGTGCTAATTAGTAAGGTCCTTAAATACTGTTATTTTTATTTTAGGAAATAAGTTCAAGTGACGAACACTGTAGGGTGACTTGAGAGGAAGGGGATGCTGAATGTCAGTAGTGTGTGTTGGCTTGTATTTGCCAAGAACAATTCTTTGCTTCTGTCTTTTTTTGACATCTCATGTGTGGCTGCTTGCTCTTGATTGCTAGACTTAGTTAATGATTCTTAAATGAGCACATATACCTGTTCCTATATGTTCCTAGATGCTTCCTGCTATATCTGCTATATGTATTACCAGATGATTGGAGAGTGAGGAGATGTAAGCTCACGGCTGTGTATTATTCCCCCTCCCTGTTTTGGGAAGCATTGTTGTGTTGGCTCAGCTCTTTGCCAGCCTTTCTTTGCCTTATCCTGTGCTCAGACTGGTGGCTTCCTGCCACACTGACATGCACTCAGTGCCTGCCCAGATACCACTGTCGGTACAGGAAACCAGGAACATCCTTTCTGAGACCCTCCCAGATGTGCCTATTGCTTGGAAATTTTCAAGGTGTCAGCTTTGTTTTCTCATGGTCCTGATATGGTAGCTCCTAGGAGAAAGGTCCACCCTTCAGCAGCTCTTCCTGAGTGAGACCAGTCTTTTGTCTCCCAAACCAGAGGGTCCATGCAGCCTGCCCTTTAGTCACTGTATGCAAAATAAAGACATTTTACCTTAAGATAAAGCCACTCTTTCTGACTGTATCAGCTGCTGAAGTGCAGGGCTCTGGCTGATGCCAGAGTGGCTGGAACAGCTCAGGTAAATTGTCCTGTGGACTGCCACCCCTGCTTTTTCAACGAAGCCCAATGCAGTGCCTTATCACTCCTGTAAATTCAGAGCCTCTTAATGTACTCTGTGGCTTCCAGAGTCCATGTTCTGTATGCCTGTGCTCCTGGCAGACATTGCTCCATTCTGAGAAGGAGGCAATCTTTGGCAATGAGGGGGGATGCTGTTCCTGGTGGGTTGTCTGCATTGCTGCACATTTCCATCTTCATTGAGGAAAACTGCTCAGACTGACATGTGGGCTGCTGTGTTATAAATTTTGGGGCAGATAATGAAAGAAAAAAATATGGAGAGAACTGTGAAAATCTTGGACTGAAGGAGTTTTAAGGTATTTCATGGACATTTGCACTCATGTCAATGTAGCACAAAAAAATAATGTAATTACTGTAGATTGTGTATGATTTCTGTGCATGTAATAATAATAGTTGATTGTAGTACATGTGATAACTATTTAATAAACAAAAACATATTATAGTTGCATGGATTGAATTTCATCTTAATTTATTAATATTGTAAAACTTTTGTTTAGTCATCTGAAAGCTAATTTAAAACAAAACCCGAGACATGATTTCTCTCTCTGTGGAGACACTGAATCCAATATGACATGAGGGAATATTTCAAACTAGTGTGACTTCTGCAAGTCATTTCATAAGACAGGTAGAGCCACTGTTCTTGGTGTTTTTATTGATATCAGCTTAAAAATTAGAAAGTAAAAATGGGTAGTTTTGGTAACAGACATTTTTATTTTCATTTTTTAGTTCATTTTTTAGCCCTTAAATGACAGTGGTTGAAAAGTAATGTGGAGATGGTGTTTTTGAACTGAGCATGGCTTCTTTCTTTGTTAGCTTTGAAGGAATTGAAGGAGTGCACCAGGCAATGAACATATTTCTGGTTTGGGCAAGGAGTTTCTTCTATTCTTTTTTTTTCTCTTTGTCCCTGTTTTTTTTTTCCCTTGCATGTTTAGAGATCTTGGATTGTTGATTTTAGGTGGTAACAATAGTTACAAGGGGAGTTTAGTCTTTCAAATGATACAATGTTTCCTGGAGAAAGTAATTAAATTTTTAGTAAAGTAAAGGTTAAAATAGTCTGTTTAAAATAAAAAGAGATCAGTAGTTAGTGTAGTTATTTTAAAGGTTGTCTATTTTTTCTCTTTATGTTACCATCAGTTGGAAGTTTTTCCCAAACCAGTATAGAAACAAAACTATGAAGGGCCCTTGAAACAGAGCCAGTCATATAAGCAGCTCTCCAAGTCTTCCCACTTTCTTTCCCCTAGTAAAGGTGGGGAGTGTGTGATGAAGCAGTTGTTTCACTGGAGTGAGAGTTACTTGGTTGAGTAGAGGTAGAGATCGCCCATAACTTCTTCTAATCTGTTTTCTCAAGGAACTAAAAAATTCAGTGGAGGAGGAGGAAGGCAGACACTAAATGAAATCATCTTCTTGAGCTGCTCATGTAGTCCACAACCTCTCTCATTATGCTCATTGTCATGGTGCATCTAAAAAATCAAAGACCAGTGGAGTTGGCATTAACTGGTTTCCTCTCCTGCCAATCTGAAGTGACCAGAGGGGTCTCCACCATTCCCCCAGTCTGACCTAGGGAGAATGAATGCTATTCTTCTTCTCTTAATCCTCCACTTCTTCCTCATGTCAATCAAGGAACCAAAGGCTAACCAAGAACTTAGACAAAGCTTCTTTTAGTTTATATCTTTACCCCGGTTATTTCACAGTATGTGTTTAATTATCACTCAAATCTGGAAGTGTGTTTGGACTTCAAGATCCTCCTCAGTTGAAGCAGCTAGCTTTTTATTGGTGCAGTATTAAACTTTATAGCCACTGCTTAAAATTGGTAAGATTCTCCTTAGGTGTCAAATATGAAATACTACTGCAACTCAGGCTTGAAAACGTCTGTCTTAGTCTCTTAACTGTCATGTTGGTGATGTGACAAATAAAATATTAGGATGTCACTATTATGAGATTGCTTTGAAGCTTTAAAAATTTTCTCCACAGAAAATGGAAAGATGACATGAGGAATTTGCTATCACAGTTGGTATGGAGAGACATTGTTTTGTACTTCAGGCTGCAACCAACATTTTTCTTGCATTTTTGCTGCATGCAATCTTTTCAGATTTATTTAAGTGAAACTAATTTCTCTTATTGCCCAAGAAGCAAAGTATAACATGCACCCAAGAATGGCAATTCTGAGGTGTATTTCATCCTTGGTTACATGCCCTGAGAAGATGTAAGCCTCATGATTGACTGTAGTACAAATTCTCTTGGATATTCATCATTTGGGTTTTTGGTGGCTGAGGTTCATAAGGAATCCCCTATGCCCGAAGGAGCTCGTGGGGGTTTCCCCTTTAATCCTAGACAGATGCAAGGCTATTGCTTAGTAACCAAGGGTTCCTGTGCAGACATGCTTGGTTTTTCTCATGCAAAAAGGGATACAAAAGCACTCAGAGTAGTTGGGTCATGAAGTTTAATGTCTCAGCAAGAGGACCTTGAGTACTTGACATCCTACATGCTGCTACTAAACCTAAAAAAGCAATTTGTGATGTATAAACACAAGGAGCCCTCAAGTTTTTCTTACTTTTCTGGTTTGGTTTTTTTGATTGGTTTTTGTTTGTTTGTTTGTGGATTTGGGGTGGGGGGGCATGGATTTGTTTGGTTTGGTTTTTGTTTTGTTTTGTCATGCAGAAAGGCTACATTTGTCTTTCTTTTCTATCTTTTGTGTGATCATAGAGATTTCAGAAAGTTGTTTGAAAACATGTACTTTTTTTCTTCTAAAGGTGTTTTTAAAGGTGTCCTAAATTAACAAACTTTCTTATTACATTGTAGATTGTTGCATTCAATGCTGAGCTTCTTTGTTGCAGTGGTTTGGGGTTTTGGCAGGAAATTAGAAGTAGTTGCTTTTCATGCACCAATAACTTCACTTGTCAAAAAACAAACAAACAAAAAAAAGAAACAGCAAGTGTAAATAGTGATCATCTTTGGGAAATCTTGTAGCCTTTAGTAGTATTTATAAAGTGTTTTCTGAGTCCAAAGTTACATTTAATTCAGTGTGAGAATTTGTTTTAAATATCATGGACTCTTCTTGATAATAGAGTTTCAGGAGTTTTCCAGTTTTGTTTAATTGCTTTAACACAGTAAAATAACTTATCTTTTAAATCAGATGTTGTACAATAGGTGGAAGTTTCTTGTCTGTTAGCATTGTATGACAAAATTGAGGTCTGCATTAATTTTGGTATTGTGCTTTTGAGAGAGCTTAATCTGGGCAGGGAGGAGGGGCATTTGTTAGTGATGGGAAGGTTTGCAAAATTGACTGTGAATCAGTCCCACTGTCACTGGAACTGTCACTGCTGGAAACTTCAGATTCTGACAGATTGGTGTCATAAGCTGTGTGTCTACTGACTCATCACCACTAATTTTTCCACCAGTCGCTTTTGATGAAGGCTATTTTGAAAGAGTAGTTACAGCAGCTGTTTCAAATGTATCACAGGGAATGGGCATGTTAAACACAGGAAGACTGCTCATAAAATAGTGCTCTCTGTGCTATGTTTTGGGATTTGTTTCTATGCCAGTAACATCTTTCCTTATCCTGGTTAAAAAATGAGCAGCATTTTTTCTTGACAAAAGCAAAACCAAAAAAGCCACTAAACCCCCAAAATGCACAACAACAACAACTAAAAAAACCCCAACCCAAAACCGCAAAATGAGAATAATTTGAATATTGCAGAGAAGCTGTAATCATGCTTTTTTTTATATAACAAGGCCCAGCTACAAAGCTTGTGTTGTGCTGTAGGACAGAAGCATTTAAGAGTCTCACTGGCTGCCCCTGATCCATCTCCAGCCATATGCTGCTGTTCATGAGGTGGCTGTGTGTAGTGGCATTAAAGTGACAGATGTCGGCCGCAGATAGGGAGGCAGGAATAGGGGAGATGATTCTACAAAATTACCAATGCAATTTCTCTTACCTTCCCTGTGTTCAGAGAGTGACCTAGTTTTGTGGGTTGTCTTTTTCACCAGTCTGAGACAGATTGATGAAACAAGCTTTAGTAGGTGTCTTTGTCCCATGTTGTATTTTTCAATACATTGTGTGCTCCCAGAGTCTCAGAAACAAACCATCCCTTTAAGGCCTGTGAAACTGGATTTCTCAAGCCATGGCTTAAAACTTGCTCATTAGAAGCTTGCATTTCCTTAAAAATTGTCATAGCTAAGCCTTGGCAGCTGCTGTGGTATTAAATCAGGTTGTGAGAAAAGGCAGCCATATCAGCCATGACAGACAAATGTTTGTGGGATGTATTAAAGTGTTCAGTCTTCAAACTCAATCATTTTTGAAATATTTAAATATCAAATTAAAATATATTTACCTTTAGGTGCTATACTAATGACCTTAGTCTGGACTATGTTTTCATTCATTTTAATACAATTTGAGGGAGGTTAATTTGACAGATATTCTGGGTAGTCCATCTGTGATGTTTAAGCAATGACTTTGCTTTTTTCTGCATCTGTAAATTCTGAGGCAATTTATCAGCAAATGAAAGCCATATTTAACCATGTTCAACTGGAATTGTAAAACAAAAGTACAGTCCTAGGTGACTGAGATATAGCAAAATTCCTGTAGCATTCTGATGCTGTTTTTATTTCCCCAAACTGTCTGTTTAAAATTATGTTGCTTTCCTAAGTGTCTGTAAATTTGGAGTGAGCACAGAAATTGTCAAATGAAAACTGTTCATTGAAAAAAATTGTATTTGGCTAACAGTTGAAGACATTGCTGCTTGAAATGTAAGAGCCTTCAATCCCCCCAAGACCCACAGATTAAGTAATGTCTGTTGAACCCTTTGTTTGTGTGACTGATTGAAGCAAATGTTAAAAGTCATATTTAAACACAGTGGGTTTGGACTGATAAATTGTTAGTTGTTTTAAAAAGATATAAAAAGAAAAAAGCAATATAAAAATATAGAATAAATTTGGGTCATCTGCTAGATGATAGAATTAATCTCTGTACACGTAACCAGAAAACTGCAGCAGTAAATAACATATTTGAATGTTTTCTAATTGTTTATGCACTAATTAGGCTACAGAAAGTGAGGCTGGTGATATGGATCTCAGTGGATTGCCAGAGACAGCTGTGGATTCTGAGGATGATGATGATGAAGAAGACATTGAAAGGGCATCAGATCCTTTGATGAGTAGGGATATTGTAAGAGACTGCTTGGAGAAAGACCCAATAGACAGGACAGATGATGACATTGGTAAGTATTGCAATGTAGTAAAATGTCAAACATGTTCTTCTTCACCTCCAATAACTTAATTTTTGAGCTTGCAGTTTTATTTTAATCATTGGCCTTTGTAATTGATAAGGTTAGTGTTTATTGTTATTGTTTTTGTATAAGTATGTATATAATGTGAACAATTAAAGAAAATGCATATAATATGGGTGAAACCTATTACTTGCTGGCCTTTTTGATCTCAAGCTTCAGCTTCTAATTGATATCAGAGCAGGTTTATGAAGGAGATGTCATTGAAAACAGGAGAACAGAACCTTGGCAAGGGTGACATTAATGTCAGCACTGCTTCTCACAGTATATTTTTAATTGTCAGTTGTGACATTGTGACTTGACATTTGTTGCAAACATTGGAGCGTTTAAAACCTTAACATAAATGTGCATCTAATCAAACTAATTTGCTATGTTAACATACGAGTAAACACATTGAAAGCAAAGCAGAACTAGAATCCAAATTTTAATCTAATCTCTTTCACTGGGGGAGATATTTTTATTTTATTGAAGTATGACTAAATGATGATTAAGGTTGATTATCAGATGATTAAGGGACTAGAGCATCTCTTATGCAAGGAAAGTCTAAGAGAGATCTGGGGCTGTTCAGCCTGGAGGAAGCTCAGGGGATCTCATTAATGTATAGAAATACCCTGGGTTGAGGGTGTGAAGATGATGGAGCCAGGGTCTTCTCAGTAGTGCCCAGTGAGAGGACAAAGGGCACAAACTAAAACACAGGAGACTCTATCAGAGCACTAGGAAATGCTTTTTTTCTGCTGAGACTGAGGACTGGGAGAGGTTATCCAGAGCGGTGTCAGTATTCCTCCTTGAAGATATTCAAAAGGTGTTTGGATGTGTTCATGGGAAACTGACTCTAGCGTGGCTCTGCTTGAGCAGGAAGATTTGACCAGATGACTTCTGGAAGTCCCTTTTAACCACAACCTTTCTGTAATTCAGAGTAAATTAAAAAATACAGAAAATATGGGGTCCTATTGAACTCTTTCAGTAGACATTTTAGATCAAACTGGATGCAAAAACGATTTTGGGGCATATAATCACTTGGCAGGACTGCTAAAATTAAGTTCTGTAGTTATGAACAGCATAAAAAATGAAAATACAGGAAGCTCACTGTTGAGTACAAGTGTAACTCAAGTGCAGGTAGAAGACAGAGCAGCAGCAGTCACCTTTAAGACAGTAATCCAGTAATCCTGTCTGGTCCACCTGAGAGGAACTTTCTGGTGAAACCACCAGACAACGATCAAGTACAATTTACTGTTAAGCCTAGACTAGGAGGTGTTGGCTTTACCAAACAACTTACTCAGTTTTGTGACATTTGTCTTGCTGTGTTTTATATAGTCCTAGTCACAATGAAATTATTGCCCTGACTGGGGTATTAAAAATATCATTGGTTGTATTCAGAGCTCTTGGTTGCATTACAATCCTTCCATTATGCTGACTTTTACTTTGCAGGGTTTCTATTGATGATATGACCAGCCAGTCTGTGTCTACAAAATACCCAGTAATTAAAACAGGCCACTGTACATGATTTATTAGTATACAGAAACGATTGTGCAGCATTTTAGCTTAAGCAGCCTCAGGCATCTTGCTGAAGAACTGTCTTTACTGTGCTTTGTTGTTTTGACATGCACGACTCAGTGGGCTTTTTCTCCTTCAGAACAACTACTGGAATTCATGCATCAATTGCCTGCTTTTGCCAACATGACAATGTCAGTGAGGAGAGAACTCTGTGCTGTGATGGTGTTTGCAGTTGTGGAGAGAGCAGGAACTATTGTACTAAACGATGGGGAAGAGGTCAGTAGAAGTTGCTTTTGACTCTCCCATTATACCAAACATCCCAGATTCCACACGGTTAAGATCTTCTTTTGTTACTTAACAAAAAAAGAAAAAAAGGAAAAAAGCAACATTCAGGTAAATCAGAACTCTTTTTGTTCTGGATTTTCTGAAAGCTTTTGTTTAGGCACACACACATTTCTTAAGCAATAAAGCCAGAAAGCATTTTCTGTATTGTACTAAATGCTTCCTGCCTATTTGAGCTCATCTGGGGACTTTATTTCAGTGTTCAAGTGCTGTTTTGAAACTTCCTCTATTTTTTTTTCCACAGTCTTTCATTACCTCTTAATAGTAAAGATGAGCTTAAGATCCCAGTTTTCTTGAGCTGGAAATAGCTGTACATTTATAGAAAATTAGCTTATTAAATTGTTAATAGGTGCTAGAAAATAAATTTTGCCTTTGAACAATTGTGAGAGTTGTATTTATATAGTATGATTTCAAAATGTTAAGTGATTTGGTCTTCACGTATCCTGCAATATTTGATTTGTAGCTGGATTCCTGGTCAGTCATTTTGAATGGCTCCGTGGAGGTGACATACCCTGATGGAAGAACAGAGATATTGTGCATGGGGAACAGTTTTGGTGTTTCCCCCACCATGGAAAAGGAATATATGAAAGGAGTGATGAGAACCAAAGTGGATGACTGCCAGGTAGAGTGTCTGTGGTACAAGGAAATTCACACCCACACAGGTGTCGTGCAACTCAATAATGAGACCCAGTTTTATTTTAAACTGAATACATGTACAATATCCAGAGGGTAACCCCAGACAGTAGTTGGGCAATATGGCTTCTGCATACCCACAGTCTGGGAAATGGAGTTATCTTTATCAGGGTAAAGAATCATTTTGCATGAAGATGTTTGTCTACATACTTCTTCCAGAAGGTGAGGGCCACCAGCCTCTTCCATGCATCCATTGCTTCCAGTGTTCCTTGGTAGGATCTCAAGGTCCATTAGCCATGACAGGCTCCTTCCCTTCTGCAGCTAATAGCCTTTCTTCCTTACTCAACTCAGCTTCTGAATATCAGAGTAATACAAATTTTATATCCTGTGGTTTGAGTGAAAGATCTAATTTTGGCTAATCTGACCTTTCAAGGAAAAAGCTTTGATGTTTGCTGTAATACAAGCAGTCAGATGTAAAGAATGCTTTTCATAGCATAAAACTACTGGCTGAATCTGGTTATATGGTTGTTATTTGCTGATTCCCATCCAGAAAATTATAGCATAGCCATGGGTGAATTAAGCATTTTGCTTGGTCCTGATGGCTAATTAGCTTCAAGTAGATGACCTTTGAAAGGGGTGAAAATGTGTGTTTATAGAGTCACCTGGTTTAGCTTGCCCATCTAACTCCCAAAATGTGCATAAATGGTTTCTCATTAGAGTAATGTTTTCAGCAAATCCAAACTGTGGAACTTCTGTTTCAGCTGCTACTAGCTGCTGGAAAAATGAAATGGTGTGTAAATGAATTTAAAGAGAAAATACTGTCTCTGATTCTTGGGCCATTGTCCTAAGTATGTACAGAAGGATTTAACAACTTTTCAACCATAAGTAACACTGTGCCTTTCAGTTAAATACCCGTATTCATATAATAAGGTAGTTTAATCTTGCCCCCCCCCAAAAGAGACAAGCATATAACAATTTGTGTACAATGTAGTTTTTTTCCAATTTGTTATGGTTGGTCTTAATTATATTTGCATAGTGTGGGCATTAGGAACATTCCTAAGATATTTATTCTTGCACTTATTCTTGGCTGAACTGATGATTGTAGAAAATAATTTTCCTGTTGTATGCTTTAAGCCAAGAAATAATTTCTTTCTTCGTGCCTGCACTAATTAATTGAATAAATGTTATTTTTCTTACTAATTGACTTCAATAAAATAGCTATTAAAAAACAAGATTATTTACCAAAACAATAGCCACAAAAAATAAAAGCTGGGTTTTCACTTAACTCTTCTAAACACCACAAAAGAGCTGGGCTTTCATGTCCAGCAGTGGGGAGGTCAGAGCAGCTGAACAAGAATGGCTGGGAATACTAAATCATATTGCTCTGATGGATCTTGGTCTCATCAACTGCAGGATTGTAGTGGCAGTACTGTGCCTGTCTGTTCATCTGCTTGGTAAGACTGAACTGTTGGAAAGACAAAAACTATTGGAAAGGCACACTGCAGGTTGAGGAGCTGCTTTATTTTGTCTGTTGATTGAGTACTTGCACCTTACGTCTAAATGCTCCTCTGAAGATTTAACATTTAACGCTGGTGTGTGATGATTTTTCCAGTTTGTTTGCATAGCCCAGCAAGATTATTGCCGCATCCTCAATCAAGTGGAAAAGAACATGCAGAAGGTGGAGGAGGAAGGAGAGATTGTGATGGTGAAGGAGCACAGGGAGCTGGACCGCACTGGAACGAGGAAAGGCCACATTGTCATCAAGGTAAGAGGAAAAGAGAGCGTCTCTTGAAAAAGTCTGTGTTCTGCAAACCTCGTAACTTGGCAGGTTAGGGCCAGGATCAGTTGAGATGTATATTGTAGAAGTAAATATTTGAAAATGGACTGTTAATATTTCTAGATTTTTAAAAATAATTATGCATGTTGACAACTAGGTGATTTCTATAGAGCTTAATTACATAATTTTTTTACATTTCTTAACACAGTGGTCAAGCTGTTATGTTTGCTTAGCACATCAGTTAATGGATGGCAGTATTTCTAGTGTGATGAATCTTCAGTATGTTACAAGAAAACAAATTTGCATGTGTTGAAAATGTGTTAATAAGTATGATTTTTCCGTTTTTTGCTATCGATAGGGAACAGCTGAAAGGTTAACAATGCATTTGGTGGAAGAGCACTCTGTGGTAGACCCAACATTTATAGAAGACTTCCTGTTGACGTATAGGACCTTTCTTTCCAGCCCAATGGAAGTGGGCAAGAAGTTGTTGGAGTGGTTCAATGACCCCAGCCTCAGGGATAAGGTGAAAATCTGCTGAATCATGTATTGTTACCATTCACATTGAAATATAAGAAATAAGAATAAAATATGCTTTAGAGAGAATGACTAAATTGAATAAGATACAAATAGCTGGTGACATATTTTAATGGTAGAATATATGGCTAAAACTAAGAACATTTATTTCCCTTATGTTATTTAAATATTACTGTGTTCATGCAAGGTAAATTGCCCATGCTTTACCTTGCTGTGGTTTTACAACTTAATTGCTTACAGGTATACAGGAATCTTTTTTTCCAATTGTATTTTTATTTAATGTAATTCAGTAGAATTTTATTGTGTCTCCAAGTTTGAGCATATGATAAGTTTTGTGTTTTCTGTACATATTGCTAGTTAATTCAATGTGGCAAACATGATTTTTTTTTAAAGGAGAATAGAACATTTCATGCATTGTTAAGAATCTGTTGTGCTTTATGTGGCATTAAAAAAAAGCCACCGAGCCCAACCCAAACACAAGAAAGCAATCAGATGTCTTCTTCCCTAAACAAAATTTCCATGATGGAAGAATAAGGCGCATCCAGTTTTGGCATACTGGCCACTGAGGCTTTATCATCCTTCAAAATCTATTGCTTTATTTTCTCTTGTATGCTGCTTTTTCCTATGCTAAAAAAATTCTAAAAATTTCCAGATGCCCTTTTTTTTTTAAATAAATTTGAAACCATGGGAATGATATTAGTACAATGAAAGAGACATTTGGTTTTCAGCTTTTATTTAAATCTGTGTATTTCTTCCAGAAATGTTAGTATAGTTGTGCCTTGAAGGAAGGATCTTATACATGACAGAGGGTAGGCTTTGCAGCTGATACTGCTCAGAGTTATGGTATTGGAGCTCATCTTTAAAGTTATGTTGCTTGTCCTCCAATGGACAATCCCCTCAGCCTCTAAAAGCATGAGCCAGCATGATACAAGCCACAGTTGCTTGTTTCAGTCTGAAGACAGAGCATCTCTTTATTCTGCTGCCTCAATAACCAACCTTTTCTGACCTCCAGCAGCACTGACAGAAAGGCAGGAGGCAGAGAACAGCTTGGGACAAGGGGAGATGAGCAAGTAGGGAATGAGGAATCTGGAAGATTTTGGCTGTTTTGTACTGGGTGCTGATAGGCAGTAAGGGGAGTGAAAGGGGTGAGTAAAACTTCCTGGGGATGATGAGAAGTCAGGAGCATTCAGAGTGGACACTGGACATCCAGCCTTAGCAATGATTTTGCCCTGCAGCAAGTTATTTGATTTTACAGCTTTAATCCTCTTTTAATGCTGTTCCTGATTTGTGACACAAGTAATGGCATTCCTCTGAAACTCAGAATTCAACTCCTCCCAGCTCAGTGTCCTCTGGGTGCAGATGAGTAAGTCCCAACTCCAAAAGCAGCATTGACAGTGAAGCTGTCACTGCAGTAGTTTAAAATACATTGCGTGGTACAGCTTGCAACTTCCCAGACAATTTGAATAGTCTGCAATTACCCTAAATTTAACCAGACGTTGTCTGGATCTTCCAGTGTCATCCACAGTAATGAAAAATATCAAAACTGTTCAACAGGAATGAAGTTCATCTTCATTTTCAAAGGTGCAGAAATCTCAAGTATTTTCCTGTGGCTGGGAGCTGCACATGTAGAGCTGGCTAGTTGCCTTCAGGTGAAATCTGAACTTGAGGAGTTCTGAAGTACTTGGTTAGTTTGGTCATTAATTTCAGCAGTTCTTCTGAATTAATTTCCTTTCTGGGGTAAAAGGAAAACTACTTAGAAACTTTGAGGGTGGCAAGAATTGGTTTTGCATGCCTGGTGTCAGACCTTTGGCACATGGGGCTGCAGAGGTTTGCATTTTGTGCAGACACGAAGAATGGGTGGGGGTTAGCACTAATTAAAAATTAGTATGAGACTTTTAAATTGTGTGAGACTTTGTTCTTAAGCGTTAGGTTTTGAAATGTTTAGAGATTTATCCCTACTGATTTACTTTCCCAGCATAAAAGAAGAAATGCAGCTGTATTTTTAGAGGTAGCATTGAGTGGCACAACTGTTTTGGATTCAGCAACTTTTTAAAAATAGCATGAATCAATACTAATTCAAGACACCAAAACACTTGTGTTTTGTCAGGACAACTGCTGCTGATATTCCAGGTCAAATCACATACTAAAAGAAGAATATTAGAGTAAAAGCATATAGTTTTAAAAAGTGCTGCTCTTATTTTGTGGCTTTGCCTTCATTACTATTAATTAATAGTATTTCTTCAGATTTTTTCCTAAGAAATTGTAAAATACCAGTTAAGATTCTTCTCAACTCTATCATCATAATTGCTTGGGGGGAGTAGCTGGTGGAGGGAAAAAAGGAGGAGTAAATGGAAAGATTGGCTCTAAGGAGAGGAATTGCTGTTTTTGCTGTTAAAACATCTTTCCTGCTTCTTGCAATATCTTGTTTTTCCTGTCTCGCTAAACGTAGAGGAGCTCTTTTACAGAGCTGAATGCCAAGTGAAGTTACTGGTGGCACATCTAAAGACTTAGGAGATTCAAGAGCCAATATTAGGCTGTATTGTAAGCTTTGTGATCCTGTGCTTGGAGAACTAAGCAGATTTGGAAATGTACATGAACAGGAAATTGTTATAAGTCAGTAATGCATCTACCTTGTTGCCTTCTACCTGTGTGCACTATTCCTTACTTAATAAAATTCGATACAGCCAGTGTTTTCTGACTTGCAGCATTCATTATCAAATACTGCATGCAATTGCTTATACAAGTGAAAGCAATTATGATACTTAATTTTTTCTATTCTCCTGATATATAATTGCATATTAATGAAGTTTGATTTGGATGTATATATATATATGTATATGTATTATTTAAGATGTCTGTGAAAATTTACAGGGCCCTTAATGACCAGTATTTGTAAAGGACTTGGCAGTAGTGTTGTTCTGAGTATTCCAGCAGAATTTATAACTTGTAATGTTGATGAATTTTCAGGTTACACGGGTAGTATTGTTGTGGGTGAACAATCACTTCAATGATTTTGAAGGAGATCCTGCTATGACTCGATTTCTGGAAGAATTTGAGAACAATTTGGAGAGGGAGGTAAGAGTGAGAGTTTTTTCTGACAACTTGGGATAACAGGGAATAGCCAGGCTGTTGTTATATATAACTTACTGTGCTTTTCTCTTATAGAAAATGGGTGGACATTTGAGGCTGTTAAATATTGCTTGTGCTGCTAAAGCTAAACGAAGATTGATAACATTAACAAAGCCATCTCGAGAAGCCCCTTTGCCTTTTATCTTGCTGGGAGGGTCAGAAAAGGGATTTGGAATCTTTGTTGACAGTGTAGATTTTGGTAGCAAAGCTACAGAAGCAGGCTTGAAACGTGGAGACCAGGTATGTAATTTTAAAATGTGTTCCTCCATTGCCTCTCCCCTGGTTTTTTTTTTTTTTTGCTTCCTTTCTCTTCACTACATGAAAATTTTTCAAACTTGTTTGAATTTTAGATATTGGAAGTGAATGGTCAAAACTTTGAAAACATTCAGTTGACAAAAGCCATGGAGATCCTTAGAAATAACACTCATCTGTCTATCACTGTGAAAACCAATTTATTTGGTAAGTTTGTCTGCATTGTTCATTCTAGTTTTGATAGAGATCTAAATTTTTTTTAATAGTTTAAAATAGTTTTGTTTGAAACTCTTTTGTACTGGAGAGAATAGAAAAAGCAAACATGAAGGTCCTAAAATATCTTTGTTCATAATGGCAAAGAAAAATTTATGAGTAGAGATTTACATGAAGGGACTTCCCTCTCACAAGTGTATGTCTCTGGATTAAGAGGAACTATTGTGACCATGTAGCTCGAACTTTAAAAACCTGCTTGTATATAAAATGTTTAGTTTTCTCTCAAGAAAGAAGCCTCTTCAGGCATTCCAGCTGATCAGTGGTCTTATTCTGTCTGCTGAATTTACTTGTAGTTTTTCAGCCCACTCTGTGTAGCAAGCCTAAGACTATTACAGCCTTTCCTGCCAGCTAGGTGAAAAGATTCTTGCTACCCTGTGTATTTCTTCTCTACGTATTTCCCTCCATTGTACAAGTACTAAAGTACACATGGAAGAGTTTTCGAGCAGCTTCAGGAGCTCAATTAGCATCATAAGTAATGAATATATTAGGGATTTGGTTTGATTTTTTTACCACTGGGTACTTGGATTATTTACACAATTTAGTGATGAGTATCTCTTTCAGGATCAGGTTCTTCATCACAAGTAAGTAGGGCAGAATATGACCACAGCACATCACTGCACTACTGAAGATTTAAGTTTGCCTAGGTTATCTCCAGAAGTAATTGGTCAAAAAGTCTTAAAAGTTATTGGTCAAATCTGTTTCTTTTCTATTTGTTTTCTTTGCAGTAAAGATTCTAATATTTCAGTTGTTTCTAATAATTAGAGACATTTCTTAATGTATCTGGATATGCTTTTTAGCTGGATGTTCTTGTTTCTCTATGTGTAAGTTCTGTAACTATCCTCCTCACACTGGGTATGGAATCTCATGTGTTGCTTTACTCTGTTAAAGATTGAACTTGATTTCTTCCTTTCTTCAGAAGTGTTTTTCTAATTTTTTTCTATCTTGTGGCTCCAGTGCCAATACTGAAATCAGATTACGGTACAGTCCCAGTGCAGTTACTTTCTGTGTATTGCATGCAGAATTTCTTCTCCAAAAATCCCAAAAGGAGTTTCATTTTTCAACAGCATCTTCTTATCTTTACCTAATTTCTGTCTCCAGCCTCTAAGTCCTATTCATTAGTACAGTTATTGGCTGGGTTTACTCTCCTCCACTTTAGTGTCTTC
Source organism: Zonotrichia albicollis (assembly GCF_047830755.1). Lineage (NCBI taxonomy): Eukaryota > Metazoa > Chordata > Aves > Passeriformes > Passerellidae > Zonotrichia > Zonotrichia albicollis. The sequence goes on from NC_133823.1 coordinate 29,392,925, forward strand.
AAGCTTTTGAAGTCTCTTGGTAATTTGTTGTACCTCTAGATATTAGAGAATATTAAGGACAAAATTAATGAATAACAGTAATACATAGCCCCGTAATACTCATCCTTAGTTAGTTACCGTATGTTTTTCTACAATTCCCTAGTTTTAATTATCACTTTTTATTTATTATTACAAATCAAGTCATCAGAGGATTTTTCCATTTTTGTATGGAGAGTTCCTCTTTAACACTCAGAATATACATGACTTGCTCTCCAGTTCAGTTTTGTATGATTTATTTAAATGTATCAGGGGTTTTTTGAGGCTCAAAGTTGCAGTAGAAGAACTAATTTACAAATTTATCACATATTTCTGTCTCAGAGATGACTCTTTGCTAGGGAGCTGAGGGAGAATGAGGGGCTTTTTGGTATTTCTGGCAGATGGATACAACAGCCCTGTCAAACATCCGAGGTGTCTCAGTATGGCTTTGTTGCTGTTTTCCTTTTTTGATGCTGTTGCTAATAATTTCTTGTCCATCTGAAAGCTTTTGTTGCTGCCTCTCTGTTTAAAACTTCCTTCTCATTTTAATTTTTCTATCTCACTTTTGTCTAATGTGCTCTTTTTATACATGCTGCTATTCTGCAGAAGCCTTTGTCCTTGGACTGAAAAGTCAAATCCCTCTGTTGATACCATCCGTGTATACCATGTGGGCACCTGTGTATTTCTGGTCTGGGCCAATTAACTGTTTTTCTGATTCATACTACAGAAAATGAATGTTCTTTTTAAAACCAAAAATGTTTTTGAAGTCTTATACCTAAATTAATTTATTGCTGAAATGGACAGAATAGCCTAATCTTTTTTTTTTTTAATGATTAATATTGAACTGGTCTGGTGCACAGAGCTTTCTTTTACATTTTTGTCCTTTTTCTTACCTCCCTTTTTCTGTCTTGTACAGTTTTTAAAGAACTCTTAACAAGGTTGTCAGAGGAAAAAAGAAATGGTGCTCCCCACCTGCCTAAAATCGGTGATATTAAAAAGGCGAGTCGTTACTCCATCCCTGACCTGGCTGTTGATGTGGAGCAGGTAATAGGATTAGAAAAAGTAAATAAGAAGAGTAAAGCCAACACAGTTGGGGGAAGAAATAAGTTAAAGAAGATACTAGACAAGACTCGAATCAGCATTCTGCCTCAGAAACCATACAAGTGAGTTTATTTCCTCCTAAATATTTCCTTTGCATTAAATTATAAGAATTCCTAATGAACTTATAATTTGTGATTATACTTTTTTATGTATTAATACAAGTCATGTTCATATCTGAAAAAAATACCAGAAAAAAACATTCTGAATATTTGAACAAGCATAGGCTGCTAACAGTGCATCTTCTGACATCAATTAGATGTATTTTTTTCTTATAGATCAAGTAATGACCAAATACTTCTTTATGTCATTTTCCTTTTTCTTTTAAGAGGACTGTTAAATTAAATTATTTCAGAATAGTTCTGCAAGTAGGTTACTTGCTAAGGGTTGGTATGAGCTAAGATTTCAATGTATCCACGTTCCAGTGGTGTATAAGAATTTTTATATACTGCTGTAAGGAGTGTGAGGTTAAAATTTTAACTTGGGTTCTTTGATAGAATTGTGTGTGGTTTTTTATTTTATTTTTTTTAATGAAAGCAAAATATGCTATCTGATAGCTTTTATTCTATGAACACATTTTAGAAACAGAGTTCTGAAAATTGCTGGCAAAAATAGAAGAGTGAATTTTATATGATGTTATGGGAACCTGGTTCTTGGCCAAGGCAAATGGTATTGATGGGGGGAAAGCAAATGGTAGAGGGTAGTTGTGTGATGAGTTTTCTCTTGCATTTTTCTTTCCTGTGTCCCACTAGGGAATAAACTATTCCATGTAAATTAAAAAAAAAGACACTTGTGCTGAAAATGCAGGGCTTTTTTCCCTGCCATTACTTAAAAAATTTGCTTAACTGATGTTAGATATTGCCTACTCAATGAAAACTATTCTGAAAATTATATATAGAATTTTAGTGATAGATTTATTAAATTTATATAGACTATTATGCACAAATAATGGCTGTTTCTTGAATTGATGGCAGTACCTTTCCAGTAGAGGAGAATCTGTAAATACTCTGTTTGTGTTGTTTGTCTTTAGCATGTTCTCCTTTATTTAACTGGTTTTGCATGTTTGTTTCTCTGATGAGCTGTGCATACTTAGGTCTTTCTGCATTAGTCACTATGGTTCATACCATTTGCATAAAATTTTCGTGTTGATTTTTTTTTCTTTATGTTTTTTCATTTTTATACTTTTTCTGTGCAGGGACCTCTTTGGGTAAGATTCAGAAAAACTTGACCTATTTTATTTTCCTCTGGTAGCACTGCTTTATGTGTTATATATAGCAATTTGTCTGCGAAGCCTGTTGACATTCAGTTGTTTTTGTCTGCACAGTTTCTGCATAGAGATCTGTAGCTATAGACTTCAGTGTTTGTGCTTTTCTTTCCCCTATTGTGTAAAAGCATCCGTCTCATTCTTCCTTTTAATTACTGGTGTTGAATATATTAAGGGACTTTACCTAGTTTCACGATTTTGCATGTAAGAAGATCAAGAGGGGTGGAAAAGCTGATTTACTCTTTAGTTAAAGTAGGTATTTAAAGACTTCATGACTCAGCTGGTTTAGGAGGTGAAACTGTCCACTGTTTTTTGAGTTTGAAGACTGCAGAAGGTTCCAGTGCCTTGAGGATGTACCCAGACAAAACCAATCTTTAAACCAGAATGAGGTCGCTCTTAAAGGAGGCTTGTCTGCTTCATGAGATGTTAAATCAGTACCAAAGATGAATCAGTTTGAGCAGGAGATAATGCCTTCCTTCAGTCCTGCTGTTTAGTTCAATAAGGTTAAAAACCTCCCAAACTGAGCAAACAGCACCATTTACTCTGCAGCTACAGGGAAATCTTCTCTTCACTGCCTGTGAGACATTTCTTGGGTTCCAGGTACAATCTGCACTGGAGCTCTTTGTTTACTTTTCTGACACAGAGTGATTTTGTGGTCTGTAGGCTCAATTGGTCCAAAAAAGGATTAAACCCAATTCCCACCTCCCTCTCTGGTAAAGTTCTGCCTGGTCCATAGAGCAGCATCCCAGGCAAAGCAGCCTCTCTCCTCTGTCCTCCTGTCTCTCTCCTCCCTGCAGCCCTGCAGTGGGGTGCACAGGATTTTGTGTTCTGAGGGAAGCAGCATTCAGATAGTTCTGTCATTTCATTATCCCTTCTACCCTGTTTGTCATTCAACAGGAAAGTTATTTCTTAGTTAATGTGCTGTGTCCCTGCATGGCAGATGCATACAGAAAGCAATATAAATGCTGCTTCCTTAACACCACAATCTTCTTTCATTGGCATAATAAAAATATTTTACCTAACAGTAGATCTTCATGGGACCTGGATTTTTTTAGTGTTGCTCTTTTTATCTGATATTTCTAGACTTCATTACTTGTTTGCATAGGTTAGAACTCAGATTCTAATTTAAGTTTCAAAAATAGAGTAGACTGAGTGTAAAGTAAATGATTTCCAATTTCTTATATGAAGACTTAAACTCAAGCACAATTCTAAACACTGTTTTTGCTTTTAAACCTAACATTTTCAGAGTTGGTCCACTTTACTGAAGCTGCCTCAGTCATAACATACAGGATAGGTATAAGATTATATAAACTGGCAAACTGCAAAAGGAATGCATAATGCAAGTGAAACTACTAATGTAAGATTCACACTGTCTTAATTTGATTTGAATTTAGAGAAAATACTGTTGTTTGCAGTATTTATAAAATCTGGTATGTAGTAGTTTAGAACCAGCAGAAAACATTTTGAGGTACTAGGGCTGCAGGGTTTTTTGTTTACTTTTCTTTTTTTAAATGTGGAGTGCTTGAAGGACCTGATATTGATTGCTGGCAACTCTTTTGTAGTGAAAGACTTACTTGCTTTTGGTTTAGCAGAAAGGTTCTGTGGGCTGAGTAGGTTATCACTGCTTGTCACAGTATTTTGTGCTTGATGGAAGTACAAAAATACAAATGTTCAGATTCACCTTAACTTCTGATTAAGAGAGAGTCCTATATGTGTTTCCAGTGGACTTCAGTGTTTCTGTCACTCTCATGGCTTAAGATTACAATTCATAAAAGTGTTCTGGTAATACAGAGTTATCTGGTTTTTAGAAGCAAAACAGTGAGAAAACCCAAACACAACACAGAGAGATACCATGCATTGCCTTCTCAAAAGCAGCTGTGTCCGTGTCATTAAAAATGTGTCTTTAGTGCTCAGATACTGTTGTAGCTTTCCAGACTACTGTTCAATTCAGAGCACTTAAAGAAGTGGTACAAGAGTGCACAGTGTAGAGTTATTCATCAGGAAGCACAAAGGGATATTGCTGCTGTAACAGCTATAAGGGTAATTATCTAGCTTTTATTACTTTTGTTTAGGTTTTCCAAGAGTGGATAGAGACAAAGGCTTAAGTGCCCAACATTAGGGTACAAGTGGTCGTTTGTGTTGCATCATTTAATTTACTAGACTGGCTTAGTTGTAATGTTTATAATCTGGTTTATGCTTTATTTAAATTTGTAGATACAGATTTAGACGTGCTTGGCTTTTAGAGAGGCCTTGCCTATACTTGCTACATTTTTAATGCTTTTCACTTTCTATAATGACTGCTATTCAACATTTTACACCCTCTGAGTATTTTATTAAGGGTTTTGATCTGTATATTTAGAGAAAAGTTCAATGGCTGTCTCCAGCTCTATGTCTTGTGGCTGGTGTTCTGCTTCATGTTATTATGAACTCAAAAGCAATAAGCAAATTAGTGCCTACTATAACATGATGATAGCTCTGTCTGAGATCCATCTAGCACTGCTGATCTCCTGTGGGACCCTGCCTTCCACAATTTAATGGATAAAACACTTCACCTTTATCACAGAATACTTTATTTACAGCTGCTAGGTACTTTGCAGTGGATACTTCTAGCACCCAAGTGTGGATGTTTAGCTTAGCCTTACCTGCTATCATTTCAGTCACACAGAGTGGAGAGAAACTCAGAGAAGTGATACAGGGTGGCAAAACCAAATTATTTCAAATTTTCCTCTCTCATCTGTCTGTTGAAAGATCTTATATAGCATGGCTACAATATATCACAAATGTAGTTGCAAATCCCGTCTCTGATGGAGTAAAAAAAATCTATGAAGTCCAGGCTTGAAAACAGCACTGAGGGGCAGCAGTATTAGTCAAGGTTTGGGTGATAGGATGGTGAGGTGTATACCACCTATTGAACAAACATATTGGCTAAAATAATTTTAAAAATTAGCCTAGCAACTCCTCAGTGCTTAGTGGTGAGGATCTTCTGGCAGTGTGAGCAGGCAAATTGAGTCACTCTGAGTGGACTGTTCACAAAGCAAGTCCTGTTTTCTGGAGAAGTTTGACTTCTAAATAGCAATTTCTGTATAAACAATTGAAAGTATAAAAATGCAGGAGTAGAGACATCACTGCCATCCCTCTAATATAGCCAATCTTTGAATGTCTGTAAGTCCTGATTTTATTTCTTTCTGGATACAGTGACATTGGAATTGGCCAGTCTCAGGATGACAGCATTGTGGGACTGAGGCAATCAAAGCACATTCCTCCTGCTTTACCTGTCAGTGGAACCCTGTCATCCAGTAATCCTGACCTGCTGCAGTCTCATCACCGCATCTTAGACTTTAACACTACTCCAGGTAAGGATCCTTTTCTTATTGTAGTTCCTAACCTTTTAATTTCCTCTCATAGTTCAGGTTTTTTTGTTTTTTATTTTTTGTTGTGTGTGGATTTGCAGAGTCTGAAGAGGCGTGTGAGTTTTTATTAACTGTTTGCTGTCATAGAAAATTTAGCCACATATTCATGTGTGAGGATTTATTACATCTGCTACAACATACTTTACCCACATATAATAGATGTCTGTTTTTCATGCATGCTGTACACAGAGTGCTTCTTACTGACTGAATATTCTTGGTCAGTAAAAACCTGTTTTGCTTGGTATTTTATAATTTGCCTTGGTGGATCATTGTTTTCAAGACTGCAATATTTTCAAATGGCGTAGCAGATCATTAGCTCATAGTAAAGAGAAAGGATATTGGGCTGGGACACAAAATTTGTATTTCAGTCTTTTTCTGAACAGACTTATATAATTTGTACTACATTTGTAAGGGACAGTTTTAAAGTTTCTTGTTAGTCACCTTGCCCTACAGCTGTATGCCGAATTCTTTGAATATAAAATCCCTTTCTGAAATAGATAAAAAATGAACACATTTCGAGAGGATCAAAGCACAGGAGAGAATGAGGGAGAAATAGGGGGAGACCATGAGAAACTTGAGAGCCTTATCTTATAAAAATGGTTTAGCTGGAGCTCCTGGTAGGGTTGGGATTTGGGCTCTTATCTGGCTGCAGGAAGGTTCTTAGTGGGAAACCTTTCCTGAGTTAAGTATCCAAGCCTTTGCTATTAAAATATAGCTTCTGTAGCAGGATATAGTGATGGTAGCTCAGCAGACACTTGGTTATTTTGGCCTAATCTTTAGAGAATTACTCAAAAGTAGAAAATTCAGTGCCCTACTAAGACTGAGGTGTTTCAAATATTACCTAAATGATTAGCTAAAGGAATGCTGCTGAAATATCAGCCTACACACTGACCAAGTTGATGCAACCATAGTGCTTGAAACAGTGATATTGAACTTACTTCATGTCAGGTGTTTTAGGGCTAGAGGAGATTGCAAGGAGGTGGTTTGTGCTTTTTCCCCCAGTGCCTAAGATTGATCCTGAGAGACTTGGAAGGTGGATAGTTTTTTTGTATTTTCTCCAGTGACTAGCATCCAACACCTTGAAGCTATTCTTTATCAGTAAGAGCGTGGTTTTTCATCAGGACCTTAACTGTAAATAGGAAATGGATGAAAATTCCTTTCTCTAGCTTGCCACTTACCTAGACCAGACAGTTCTAGGTAATTAAAGTGCTCATGCTAACTGCAGCAAGTGGCCAAATTCCAGAGCTATGGGCATTGCTGACTCAAGCAGCTCAAACAAATTTCCATGAGAAGGAAAGCCATTGCAGGCCTAAAGACCTTTCATTTACAGATGGAGTTCAGAGAAGCTTAATAAATTAATAAGGTTCAACTGTTTGCATTTTGCATCGAGGGAAGGAGCTCAGTATGATGTAATGCCATCACTCCAATGCTTTAACAATTTTTCTGTGTCTTTGTAGAAAATGTATTTCTTCCTCATTAAAAAAAATTGTTGTTTTTGTTTGGGTCGGTTTTGTTCGGGTTTCTTTTTTTTTTGTTAAAATTTGTCTGAATGTCCACACGCTGAATATTTTGACAGTAATTCTAAGGCAATTTTTCTTTTCCTGAGTGGAAAGGAAGGAAAAGGGGGCTTGAAATGGAAATCATAAACTTTAAGGACTTTAGAGATGGCTGCATTGTATATAGAAGTGCTGAATTATATCTCTATATATTTCAAGACTTGAAAAAATTAAAGCCTGCAGTTTAAATTCCTTTTACTACCTTGGTTTAAATTAAAGATGGAAATGGAGGCAGCTTGCAAGAAATTGAATGCACTGGAGGAGAAAGAGAAATGGGTAGAGCAGCTGTCCTTTGAGGCTTTGAGAAATATCCCTCAGGATAAAAAATAAAACAACTTGCTCCTTTTAGAAGAGTAGTCTTTGAGGAGAAAGTGTGAACAGCTTGAAATCTGCAAGGAGTCATTTTAGTTTCCCTTCTGATTGGATCAGGCTGTCTCAAATATACTTTTAAAGGTTTATTTTTAAAAGTTCAATAGCACTTTGATTTCTCTTTTCTTGTGCTGCCTTTGCTATTTGATTGGAAGTCAAAATAATAGAGTAATGATGAACTGCTAGTCACTGGTATTTTTTCTTTCCCCTCACAGTCTTTCTAAGGGAATAGATTCCTATCACACAGCATTGCCTTCTTCAGCCTGCCACTCCAACTTCCCTTTTTGAAAACCAGTGAAGGGGGGTGATTACGATTCTCTTCAAGTGTTTTATTTAAAAATTAGTGGGCTGAATTACTTGCTACCCTTGCTATAGCTGCAATCATTTCACTTGCCAGCAGACGTCTGTGTGTTCTGTGTAGAGCTTTTCCTCACAGCTCTGATGGGTAGGCAGCCTGAGAAATTGGGTGGTAAAATGCAGTGCAAAGATGGGACTCCTATTTGCTGTCCTCTGCATTTCTTCATATTGATTTCAGTGACCCAGCAGAGCAGGTTATTTTCTTGTTGCACTATTTCTAGGGACTGTTAAACAATTTCTCACCTTGATATTGTTTACAGTAGCTTCTCAACTTCACAGCATTTCTTTGGCAAATATTTCTGTAACAGCAAGAGGCAGCAAGATCTGGAGAAGGGTCTGGTTTTTAACAACATCTCCAAAAGCCTGTGTCTTTGGCATCTGCCTTCCTCCAGATATCAAAAATGTAGAAAATCTTTCAGAAGATATTCTGCTCTGTATCCTTCTTCAACTAATTACTGAAGAAGATGGGTCAGTGTAGAGTTGGTGATAAAAGGCAAAATTGGCTTGCTGGTTGCAAAATATTAGTGCATTTGACTCAAATGCTTAGGAAGGGCTAAAAGCTGGCCTGTAATGATATCCTTTATGTGTAACTGATGATATAATCAAACAGCATTAGTGTGTTCTAGTATTAGTGCTTCTCAAGCTGCAAAAAACCACTGTGAGTTTCAAAGTTACAGGCTTAGTAATGAAATTTGAAAAATAATATATTTAAGCCTAAAAAGCCTTTGTGGCATGTAAATGAACTCATATCAGAGAGATTCATCTTAATGCTTTCCAAATTATTATTTTGGAAACATGCAAGAGCAGTGGGGAGGTGTTCAGTTCTGTTCTTTTGTCACAAGATTTCTGCTGCTGAATAGATCTTTCTGTAGTAACTTGAATACATGTTATGCACATTCAGGTCTTGTCAAAAAATCCTCTAGTTGTACTAAAGTGAATGTTTTCACTTGGCAGGTTTTTTTCCACTATTTTTTCATCACAGTAATTTCAGAAGCCTTCATTTAGATGGCTTCTTGTTATTTTTCATCACAGTAATTTCAGAAGCCTTCATTTAGATGGCTTCTTGTTATTATATATTTTCTTGCTTGTATGACTGCTTTAATATAAAAAAATTAATTATTTTTATGAAGAAACATATTAAAGAAAAATGAGTAGATGTCATGCCTCACAAAACTAGAAAAGCTTGTTTCTATCAAAAGGAAGAAATTAAATTATTTGAAATACTTGTCAAAAATACCTGAGGTTAAAAAACCCAGTGATGAATACCGGTATAATTCCATTTATCTTTTTTTTTTTCCTAATAATACACTGATAACTACCAAAATTCAGTGGATCAATGGGTTTGGATTTCAATATATTCATGCTCATTAGTTTGTCTGTCCAAACTTTGAAAATATTATAGGATTTTGTATTATTTATAGCCTAACTAGCTGCTTTTCCTGGATGTTTATAGCACTAGTTTTTACTGAAGATATTCTTTATCAGTAAGAGGCTAGCTTTTCATCAGGACTTTTACTGAAGTAAAAACTGATAACACTAATAATTAAACTCAATGTGACTTGCTCATTCTTATACCATTGAGTTTTTATTTTTCTTTGCTTACTAATTGCATGACTTGCTTGTAATTTTTTTCCAGACTTGCCAGACCAAGTCCTGCGGGTTTTCAAGGCAGACCAGCAAAGTCGCTACATAATGATCAGCAAGGACACCACGGCGAAGGAAGTGGTCATCCAGGCCATCAGGGAGTTTGCTCTGACTGCAACCCCTGATGCCTATTCACTGTGCGAGGTCTCTGTCACACCTGAGGGCGTCATCAAGCAAAGGAGGCTCCCTGATCAGCTCTCCAAGCTTGCTGACAGGATACAGCTGAGTGGCAGGTAAGATGGAGACTGAGCTAAAGCTGTTGATGCCAGTTTATTAAGTTAAAATCTTGTTAAAGAGTGTTACTTAATTATTTCATGTTCTGTTTCTTTGCAACACATTGCTGCTTATGCAATGTCTCATTAATACCTAGGCCTGGTGAAGTTCATTTTATTCTCAGATTCCAACTGGATCATTGCTGAAACTCTCAGCACTAATCTGAGTATACTATATCTATATTATATCTTTTTCTGAATTTTGTTTTTACAGGTATTACCTGAAGAACAACATGGAAACAGAAACTCTTTGTTCAGATGAAGATGCCCAAGAGTTATTAAGGGAAAGCCAAATTTCCCTACTGCAGCTCAGTACTGTTGAGGTGGCTACCCAACTCTCCATGAGGAACTTTGAGCTCTTCCGTAATATCGAACCCACGGAGTACATAGATGACTTGTTTAAACTCAAATCAAAAACAGGTTGCACTAATCTAAAAAGGTTTGAAGAGGTGATAAATCAAGAAACCTTCTGGGTGGCTTCTGAGATTCTGAGAGAAACCAACCAGCTGAAAAGGATGAAGATCATTAAGCATTTCATTAAGATAGCGCTACACTGCAGAGAATGCAAGAACTTCAACTCAATGTTTGCCATCATTAGGTACTGCCCTTTAATAATTTTACTTCTAAGTAAAAAGCAAAGTCTTACTTTAGTCTTAAAAAAAAGTACTTAATAGAGTAAACCAGTTTATTCTGCTAACATCAACAGTCTGCTTGGCAGTTTGCTAAGGAGGGCATTTTCTGTAATTTGAAATGTTTGCTGAAATATTGTTTGAAATGCTACTGTTACATAATTACTGCTCAAGATGGTGTGGCAAGGTGAACATGGCACTAGAGAAACTAATGCACTTATTTAAGGACAAATACCAAAAGAAACAACAGGAAAACCACACAATTGTTGCAAATGAATGGGCTAATTTCCCCAAAGCAGCTCATTTTTCTCTTACTGCCCAATATCTTAAATTCATTCAGCCATAATATGTTGCATTTTGTTTTCTTTGTATTAGCAGTTTCTTTCATGGAACTCTGAAAATAGTCAATTACAGACTGTGATGCCCTAATACAGTCTGTAAATAAAGATCTTGTAATAAGAATTTTAAAATGTACTGAAAATCTCAGAAAACCTTTCTTAGTTTTGGAATGAGAAGGGAGGGAGAGAGAAAACTCTAATGTCTATGTTTATACACTTTCTTTAAAACCCAAACAAAAACAAACAATCCCCCTATATTGTCTCTCATGAAAAAGCTCAGGTAAGTTGTGGTAAACTGACAGTGTTATCACTGTTTTTGACACAAGGTCTTGTCCTCATCTTGACATTCAGTCAACAGATTGAATGTGACACTTTTACTGTGAGTAGGAAAAAAAAGAGTAGGTTTGAATACTATTCAGCAAATGAGGCAAGTTCCAAAGTCAAGAATCCATGCTGATGATCAGTCAGCATCTCTGAGACATCAAAATATTGAGATTTTGTTCAGCTATTTCAGCCAATCTCAAGGATAAATAAAAGCACCTCTCTGCTAGGAAAAACTTCAGTGAAGGAAAGATTCTAGGTATCAGACTTTCCCACCAGGTAGAAATTAACAGCAAGACAGTCAATGTCATTACAGTGGAAAAAGGGGGTTTGCACCAGCTACAACTTGAGAATAACCTTGGGTATAGAGAGTGTTACAAAATTTCATCCTGAAAGAACAAAGTCAGAAGGATTATTGCAGAAAGAAGGTGGGTCGGTGTGCTGTCACCACCTGAAAATCATCATGCAGGTGGAAGATGGTTTTTCTGCCAGTTTGTTAATCTGGAAAGAATGATCATCCTGAGGTACTTAGATTATGATAGTCTTAAACTCAGACACTGTTCTTAAGTAACAAATACATATCCTCTTTAAGGTTTAATTACTCATCCAAGTGTAACTTTTTTCTGTTTATGGTTGCATCATGAAGATATCTCCAGTTTTTATAGCTTTTATAAAAAATTATCTTCTGTAATATGTGCTGGCAAAAAGAATTATTTAAATTTCTGTTATTTTATTGATACTGCCGTGCTTATGTATTCTGGCTCTGTGTTATTTCTACCATAGAAAATTTAAAATTTTCTAGGATTTTTTGTTTCTCTCTCTTGTTCTTCTAACTTCTTTGCGCTTCTTTTGTTTCAAGTGGCCTGAATTTGGCACCAGTTGCAAGGCTCCGAACTACTTGGGAAAAGCTTCCAAGCAAGTATGAAAAACTGTTTCAAGATCTACAGGACTTGTTTGATCCATCTAGGAATATGGCAAAATATCGTAACGTCCTTAACAGCCAAAACCTACAGCCCCCTATTATCCCCTTGTTTCCTGTCATCAAAAAAGACCTTACATTCCTTCATGAAGGTAAAGGCAGAAGCATATCACCTTTTACTAGCTAAGGAGGAGTAACTTTCCTGCCTGATCACTGATGTTGTTGGTTGTAGGAAATGATTCCAAAGTGGAGGGCCTGGTGAATTTTGAGAAGCTGCGGATGATTGCGAAGGAGATACGCCATGTGGGCCGCATGGCGTCCGTGAACATGGATCCTGCTCTCATGTTTAGAACAAGGTAAGTGTGTTGTACCAGGCAGAGCTTCCCCCATCTGGGAGATGGCTGGGTGACAGCAGGAGGGACTTTTATGTGCCCCTTCTGTTGGAGCGGTATGAATTTTTTGTGTTAGCAATTGACCAGCATGATGTGGTGGTCTAAAACTGAAGAAACCATTACATTTTGTGGTTACTGATGCATTCTAAAACGTTCCTTACTATTCTGTAGTTGATGGTCACGTCATAAAAATGAGATTCTATCTGTGGGAGGGAGAGGAACTGTCTTGAAAACGTATCTATTAGTCCAGTTGAAATATCAATGGGTGTCAGCTTTATAATTTGGATTTAGTAGAAATGGTAATGTATCTGTATCTACTTGTGTTAGAAAACATGGAGTGAATGCTCTTTGGCTTCATATTTGACAAGCTTATTGCATACTCTTTTTTCTTAATTTAAGCTAGAAGAGTTTGTAATACCTGATTGTATGCCCAAGTCAAGGCTCTTTTTAATGTTTGTGGGCTTCCAGAACTGCTTGTCCTGAGGTCTGGTCTTTTTCTTTCTGAGCTTGTGATCTTTCTCTGTCTCTTCTTAAACCCATGCTTTATTCTTCCTGGCTCTCACTTGCAGGAAGAAGAAATGGAGGAGTTTGGGGTAAGTGGTTGGAGACAACACACACCGACATTCATTCTTCCTTTACCATTTGCATTTTTTCCTACTTGCTATCTTTAATTTTCTGGTGCTTTGACATTTTTTTCTTTTGTAACCCTTTTTTACTGACAATACATTTGATTTGAGATTAAAACACAGAGGCTGTAAATTATTTTTAAGTGGTCATAGGTAGAAGTGGAGTGTCCTTTCCCTAGTTTAAATTGCTGAAGGAAGAGACTTTTGGTCAAAATGAAATTACAAAGTGACAAGGTTGCAACAGCTGAAAATAGCTGTTAATTTCCTTATACCTATTAAACAATTATCACAATCAAATTCAAAAGTTGAAACTTACAGTATCTGCTTCACTAACTTACTTTCATATTACAATTAGCAATCATTTTTACCTTAATAATTCAGGATCAATGCGTAGCGTTCATGTAGATATACATACATTGAAATGTGCATGATATTTATTTCATCATGAACTAGCCAATCATTTGATTTCACAAAATTCTCTTCAGTCTTGCAAGCTACCAAAAAGTTCCATTCTGTAAAACTGAGCTGTACATTTTGTATACAGTCTGATTTAAAACACAGAGGGCTTTCAAAATGCCTCCTTTTTATGTATTTGAATTCAAACCTCACCTATAGTCTTCTGTCAGCACTGCCTTACTGCATGAGCTTTTCCTAATGCTCCAGTCCTCTCAGTAGATGGCTTATGTGAGAGAGCTACCTTGAATGCTTTTCTGGACGTGTGAAGTGTTATTGCCTAGCTGGAGCAAAATAGGTTAAAATATCTGTGCCATTAAAATAGTGCCTGTAACCAAGTAAAGAGATTTCCTGGCCCTCATCTTTCTGTCTGTTACAGCTGTTTGACTTACTGGAATGAGGCATGTGAGCTTTGACGTAGACTGACATTCATGCAATCTCTTGCATGTTTCACGTTTATCGGGCGATATCCTGTTGAACTAAGTCACACCTTTGCTCTCTTTCCCCTCCTGCCCCCCTCTCTCCAGGTCTCTCAGCCAGGGCAGTGCCAACGCAGCTGTGCTGGATGTTGCACAAGCAGGGGGGCATAAAAAGCGGGTCCGTCGCAGCTCCTTTCTTAATGCTAAAAAGCTCTATGAAGATGCTCAGATGGCACGGAAAGTGAAGCAGTATCTCTCAAACTTGGATCTGGAAATGGATGAAGAGAGCCTTCAGACGCTCTCTCTGCAGTGTGAGCCAGCCACAAACACATGTGAGCATTGTCATTTGTTGAGGATTTCAAGAAAGCAGTTTAATATAACTCTGTTTCTAGTTCAGTGAATCAATTGGGAACAGTAACTAGACAATAAAGCTGAAAATTATTTATCTAGTCATTTTCAAGTGCTAAACATCTATGAATCCTAAGGAAATAATCTTGTGGATTAACAGGATAGAGACATAGTATATATATAGGTGATAAGGCTTTAAGATGATGTCACAATAAAGTGCACAATGGCTTTTTAGATTTGTATGTACAGAGGGTACAGAGGAGTCAAAAGTTCTTCTATATTTCTGATATACTGAGGCTAATAGTGTCAATAACAATATGGTTATTCTGAGGGAGTAGGGGATTTTCTTATATCCAGGTGTTTCAGAGATACCTGGAGGGCTGTACCTGGGGCAGCAGAGGGGAAACTTATCCTGGATATCCATTTCGTTTTGATTTTAAGAAATGTTATATGTTGTGCCCTTCCTGTCCTGCAGGGTAGCAAAAAAAAGTAATTACATGTCTGCTCTGAATCAGTTGTAGTCCTTATGATAGCCCAGTATAACTTCTGTTCATGTTTTTTGTAACAGTGGTCATTTATCAGAGCTTTATTTTGAGAAAGAAAACATTCATTGATAATTGATAATGTACATCTTTTAAATGGAGTTATGTATCCCTCTCTTTTCCTCTTCATCTTTTCTGTCTAAAGATGATATGCTGTATTAATTGGACAAGTATTTCAGCACCTTTTAATTGTTAATCAGAGGGCTTTGCACTGCTCAGGCTAAAACACCACTGTGTCCTTGGCTAGCAGTCATTCAGAGTTTTGTCCCCTTTCTTGCAAAGTGCCGAAGAACGCGGGAGACAAGCGATCTGGGAAATCTGAAACGTCACCAGTGGCTCCCCGGGCAGGCATCCAGCAGAAGGTGCAGCAGCAGCACAAAGTAAACCAAGCCCTGCAGGTCCCAGCCGTGTCTCTCTACCCCTCTCGCAAGAAGGTGCCAGTCAAAGACCTGCCACCATTTGGTAGGTAGAACAAGGGAGAACTTGGTTTAATTTTCTGAAGTTTGTTTGCCTATGTTGGGAAGACATTTTTAATCAAATAAGGTTCAGGCTTCCATTTCTGGTAGCATGATATGCAGGTTATATCTGTTCATGCAGTGTCTGGGCATAGTTCTGTAGAAATGGAAAGGAAGAAATCTGGGGAAAGCATCCTGTCAATTTAATCAGTGTAAGTAATTACCTATTACTAGCAGCTAGGAAGAATACATATTTCTTACTTTTTGCTTTTGGATCTCGCTTTAACTTTTCTAGAGGAACTGGGGACCTGGACTTCTTGAGATGCCTCAGAAGTTTTGGTGTCTCTTCACAAGTTAGATTTTTAAGGTGCAATTGAAGCCTGCTCAAATTGGCGGTACTGTTAGAAATGTGGGTCTGAGCTTTCACATTGACAATTGTCCCTTTGCCTTCTACTCCCTTCTGCTTTTTTATTGTTATTGCACAGTTGTTGCTGCCTCCATATTCTCCAGAAATGCACCAGACTATAGGAACTTACTCTGATTTCCAAATCGGTGTCCCAACATGTGTACAAAACATATATGCACTATTAATGAACTTTTTATATCGCAAGTATGGTAATACTGTTCCCATAATCCCTAGGAAGTATATGTAGCATAACTGGCCTTTACTTTTTCATGATGGTTATTGCACAAGAGCCTAATTCTTATTTCACTCTTTATTGGTTTTCCTCATGCACTGCTTAGGCTGCAAGAAAGCATCAGAAGCAGCAAAATGAGCAAGAAACAATTCAATATTCATCTAGATCTTGTTGATTTTACCATTAAATTTTAATCTTGAAAGGACTTTGAAGCTTCATAGACTGCAATTTTTTGCTCATAGTGGCAAAGTTTCTGAAAACTGACTAGGTTAGGATGATCAGGCAGCTGTGAATTATTGATGGCAGGATTGTGATCCAACAGATCAAAGATAAAAGTCCATGAATGCTTGGAAATAACCTATACCACAAACATTGGCAAAACTGTCAGAGAAACTCTGTCTTCACTTATAAGGCTGTCCCAGGGTGGATCTTTGAGGGGAGGCGAAGAGAAAGATGAATAAATGTGGTCTGGGAAA
Source organism: Zonotrichia albicollis (assembly GCF_047830755.1). Lineage (NCBI taxonomy): Eukaryota > Metazoa > Chordata > Aves > Passeriformes > Passerellidae > Zonotrichia > Zonotrichia albicollis. Next base: position 29,409,466 of record NC_133823.1, read on the forward strand.
AGCTATTCCTGATGTCCTAGATCTTTACATCATACATCATCTTCAGGATGTTTTTACTCTGTAGTTTCCCAAAATAAGCTGCTGCAGAGAGAGTTCTCAAAAATGAGAGAGAGAAAGGCAGCTGCAGGATGGCCGTGTTTCATAAGCCAAATCCTTATTAATTTTCTTTCCCACTTCCTTTGACCTCCTAGGCTACTCTGAATAGAAAAGAAACAGGAGAGCAGTTTGAATTCTTACTATATAAATCTTCACTAACCAGTGAGATGGGTGGGTGTCTGTATTTAAGCTAATTTTAGTTCAAGTTTCTCAGTAACCATTCCTATGCATATCCTCAATTATATGCTGAGGCAGTATTCTGCAAGATCAAATCTTCATGTTTTCTGTGGCAAAGTATTTATCTTAAGAGTGGACAGAATGAAAGATCATCTGTGCTAATATGCAGAAATAAAGCACTATATTTTAAACAGGAATATGTTTTAACATTTTGCTTCATTTAAGCTGGTGTCAGGAGCTCAGAAATATACAGGAAAAATATGTAGCTTTTTCCTCCTGTGGGGTGTCTGCTCTGTAAATGCATTGTGAAATATAACTATGTATTTATACTGGACTTAATATCTGCCTACTTTAATTCTTACCTAAAGGCATTAACTCCCCACAAGCTTTAAAGAAAATCCTTTCATTATCAGAAGAAGGAAGTTTGGATCGTCACAAGAAACAATCTGAAGATGCTGTTTCAAGTGCGTCTTCGCAGCTCTCTTCTCCTCCTACTTCACCACAGAGCTCTCCAAGGAAAGGTAGTAGATGTTCCATATTTCTTACCCTGTTTCTTGAAGCTCATGGACTTTGGAAGCTTCTGGGAGAGAATTTGGACACTCAATTCTGCTGCTCCTATTTTTGTCACGTACGGTCAGCAAGAGGGCAGAAAATGTAGTGCAGAGTGGGATATGTGAAAGGTACCTGTGAACCTGATTTCAGGGGTACCTGAAAGCCCTCTGATGAGCAAAAGCCAGAATAGATAACCTGGTATGATACAGGATTTGATGCAGCAGGTCACTCTGACTGCAGCTGCTTCTGACAAAAAAATATTCCAGTGATGAATGTTTCCTGCCTTCAGTGGAGGGATGTGCAGGTTGAAACTTAAAATCTTTGTACAGCACTGACCACACTGGTCTATCAGAGGAATTATTTGCTGCGTCATGCATCTGAATGGGATGTGACCTATATATGATAGAAAGGCTTAAGGTATTTGGGATTCAAATCAGAATATTTAATATTGCAATTTATATTTTATACTACAGAATATTTTAATAGCAGCCTGGTTATTATTTAAACCATGTGGATGAATTTTTGAGGAATGATGTTATACATTGGAGCTTTCTTGACCAAGATCTTTTAAAGTAATTTCACAGAGTTATTTTTTAAAGTGAATTTAGGACTTTAAAGAGATTAAAAAAAAAAAACCAAACTATTTTCTTGTTTGTTTTCATGGTAGTTGTAGTTCTGGCTATGAATTGACAAAATACAGGAGGCATTGTCCTGTAATTTAAGTATACTTTCACTCTTTGGAAATATAATAGGCTAGAGGTATTGCATGTAACTTTTAAGTTGTTCTCTTTTCAGGATAGCATAGAAGTTCAGTTTACAGCTACATAATAGAGCATTATGGTAAAATATACATTGGGACTGAAGTGACTTCTGTTGAAGTGTTATTTACTAAGGTCAGATGGAGGAGGATAATATGTAGAGGATATATCATCTTGAGTCCTTGTAAGCTGTCATCATTATTTCTCCCAAATACTACATTAGCAAAGATAAATATGGTCAGGCCTATGCATTTTTTGAAAAAGGAATTGGAATTCCGTACTTGACTCACAGTGTGAACAGCACTTTATTTCTTCAAAAAGCAAATCGTAAACATGATTTAAAAAAACATCATTGGTTTGATGGTTACATGAAGCTAATGATGTGTTCTTTCAGATAAAAATGACAGCATTAATTCCCTGCATTAGTTCTCAGCAAATGATTTGGGGTATATCAGTTGAAGTAATTCTGCCACTTAGAATTAGAGTGAAAGCAAAATACGAAAACTGTGGTGACTTCTGGATGTGTTTACTGATCTTTAACTTAGCTGGCAAGAACATTCAGCACATTTTGTTTAATACTGAAAGAAAGGCTGAATTTGCTTCTATGATGTGATTTGCAGATTTTATCTCAGTCAGGCTATGTCATGCTACCTACCTCCAAATTTCACCATAATTCCGGCAGTATGGAATTTGGAATTAATTAGCGAGTCAAGTTTCACAAAAAAACCTTGAAAACCTGCCCCTCTCTCAGCTAATATATGTAATAAGCAGTCAGCCCAGACATCTGGTCTTCATGTATCTGTTCATCTCTGTAGTGTAGCTTTGCAGAATAAAAAGACTGTATGGGAGAGTCTCTGGGATTACTTTAAGCAGTAATCTCAACCAGAGATCTCTTTCCTTCCAGTCTTGGAGACAGTGTCTATGCACAGTCAGATTTTGAGATTTTTGAAGTAATATTTCATAATGTGAGGATATCATGATGAATTTGAAAAGAATTTAGAAGAGGAGAGCAGTTGGTTTGTAAATGAGTAGTACATGTTCCCACAATCCTGTATCTGATTAAGATACCAAAGACAGTGTCAGTTTTGCTCTTTATCTTTTGTAGTGCTGTGTAAGTGTAATGGTAGCTTTGTTTTAGTGCCAGTTTTTTTGGCATTATTGCCAGTGGCCTGACAAGAACTGAGCAGGCATCTTGGAGAGTCTGATTAACACCATGTTCCCTTTGCAGGCTACACTTTGGCTCCAAGCAGCACTGTGGATAACTTCTCCGATTCTGGTCACAGTGAAATTTCTTCCAGATCTAGTATTGTCAGCAATTCCTCTTTTGACTCTATGCCAGTCCCCCTGCATGATGAGAGGAGACAGAGGCATTCTGTCAGCATTGTGGAGACAAATCTTGGTGTGGGAAGGATTGATAGAAGAATCATGATTGAACCAGATCAATACAGCTTAGGGTAAGAATTTTATTTGTGCTTGCTTACATTATACTTTCATATAGTGTGTATGTGGAGTGTATATTTGTCCATATAAGTTTCAATGTATCTCTCAACTATTTTTTCTCCTCTGCTCTTAAAAAATCACTACTTCAGTGCTTCATTTTGTGATAATGCTCCTTTGCTGCCAAGAAAAGGTTTTGTACTCCTGAGTGAGTGATGAGGTCTAAACAGCGAGACTTCACCTCAGTAGATGTTACCATCTGAGCATTTCAGTGGTGCTGTAGATTATCCACTTTGTGGCAGGATAGTATCCTAGCCTGCTTTCTCCATGGGAAATTAACTGAATTAGATGAGATATTCAAACAATTATTCAGAGATAAACTGAGAACAGAAATAACCAGCAATTTTCCAGTCTACTTCATGGAAAAGTGCATATCTGTCTAACTCCAAAATATTTTACTCCAAATATCTGTGCTAGTCAACAATAATTGGAAGCTAAAATTCACATTACGCTGCTGGTTTTCTAGTAATTTTCTAGGTAATTAACTTCTGTAATGGTGGGGAAGCTAGTGCTGTGTGGAGTTCTCTAAATCTCTAGCAGTGAGCCTTGGTGTGAAAATAATTGGAGCTCTGGCTTGTGTTTAGTCTCCACTTACTTTTTTTTTTGGAGCTGTTATTTGGATGCTTCAGTCCTCTGAATGGTTTCTGGGGTTTTAATCCTGTAGGGTCTTTGAATGGCAGACCTGTTCCAAAACTGCTGTAGTTCAGCTTTGGGGATCTCAGGCTATGCAAACTCTTTATTCAGATGTCTTAAATATTTGGAAGAAGAGGGTTCTAGTCTGCACAGGAAGGTGCCCTGGAAGAGCAAGTCCCAGGAGCCTGGATATCTGCTAAGCAAAAGTGACACTTTGTTGGTTTTATCTGCTGCTGTGTAAGGGATCATGTCAGGCTCACTTAATCACTGAAAGGCTACAGAAAACATACTTGCTTTGTGAAGTAGCATGTGTTTTCAAAAATAAGGTTGAAATGCATTTGCATTTGCAGAAAATGTTGAAAAGTTAGCTCTCACAGTTTCCTAAGCAGAAAAAAGAAATTTGAAATCTCAACCTGAATATCAGTCAGCTGCTGCTAAATTCTGTTTCTAGCTTTTGAACCATTTGCTCAGCATGACTGGAAAAGCAGTAGAACAACTCTGTTTCTCTGTATGTGTGTCTGTGTGCTTTGCCTGTCTTAAAGGGCTGTTGTGAAGTTAAGATTTTACCTTTTGAAATTACACCGCTGAAGCGTAAGGCTTCAGCAAGTTATCTGTCCAATTTCATTTGTTTGTGTTTGTTTTTGTTTTATTGAAAGAAAAGTGTTATATCCTCAAAATTGAATTAGCCATTCATGAAAACAATAAGCACTGTCAAGTGCATCAAAATCTTCCATCACAGAATCATAGAATTGCTTGGGTGGAAAGGAACCTTTAAAATGTCATGAAGGTCGCCTAGTCCAACCCCACACCGTGTTTTGTTTTTCTTTGTTTGTTTCTTTGTGCGTCCTGTTCATGATTCCCAATTCCAACACTGGATTTTTTGTCCCCCTCATCAATGTGTATCCAGCTCATACGCACCGCTGTCAGAGACCAGAGGCCTGTATGCTGGAGCAACTGTACTTTCTTCTCCTAGTACAGAAGAGCTGTCACAGGACCAGGGGGACAGAGCTTCGCTCGACGCAGCTGACAGTGGCCGAGGGAGCTGGACTTCCTGCTCGAGTGGCTCCCATGACAACATCCAGACAATCCAGCACCAGAGGAGCTGGGAGACGCTGCCTTTCGGACACGCTCATTTTGATAGTTCAGGAGATGGGGCGGGACTGTGGGCCTCAGGCGGCCACATGGACCAGCTGATGTTCCCTGACCATGGCACAAAGTATGGCAGGCAAAGTCAAGGTAGGGAGGGCCTCGATCAAGCACAGTCCAGAGCGAGCTGGGCATCTTCCACAGGATACTGGGGAGAGGACTCCGAGGGTGACACAGGTACCATAAAGCGGAGGGGTGGGAAGGATGTTTCGATTGAAGCTGAAACCAGTAGCATAACATCTGTACCAGCAGAGGAGACAAAGCCAGCTCCTGTCCCTGCCCACGCAGCCGCAGCATCAAGTAGTACCAAGGGGCTTGTTGGTAAGTTCAGTTTCATTTGCCATGAAGTATTTTAATTTATTTGCTTGAGTTTTCTCATATTGTTCTGCATTTCTTTTGTCCATTTTTATTTTCTTTTCTTCAATTTTTAAAACAAAAGTGAACATTTTCTAGTCTCTTTTAATTTTTTCTCTTTAACTAAGCATTTATTGCTAGGGAAAATAAAATACCATTTATTGTTGATTCTCAGTTCTGGCAGTGCCTTTGTGTTTCAAGAGAGCCTGCCATACATCAAAAAACTAGCTCAATTGCTGGGCAGTATTTTGAAAGGTTGATGTATTTAGATGTCAGTACCAAAATTTGGATTTCGCATCACAGTAGGGCTCCATAAGGCTATATTTAGAAGTCTAAGTAAATGTGGCCTGATTTAAGTGTTTTACTTTATACCTTTGTATGACTTGTCTGATAATTGTGAATATTCCTTGCTTCTGAAATGGGATCTCTTTGTGCTTAAATACCAACTGAAATGTTTCTTTGGACTGCTGAAACTGAAGAGGTTTCAAAGAAGTTAGAGCTGAAATACTTTTCTCTGCATTTAATAATGGAAAGATCAGATAATGTATAAATTAGTATGAAGGTGTCTCTGGCAGAGCTTAACATTTTTATCATATTGTTCCTTCTATGCATCCTAATCTGTGGGCCATCCAATACCTCTGAATTTTTGCCTCTTTTCTTCCTGTCATTCCTCCTCTCTTTGCCTTTTGCCTTCTTTAGCATGAAGAACTATCTAAAAGCCATTTTTTGCTGACACAGCTGAATGTCTGCCAGATTGAGGTCATGCTGAGACCCACTGTGATAAACAGCTTTTCCATTTTCTGCCTGAGTATATTGCTTAGCAGTGGCCTTTTGCCTCAAAGCTTGGGTGCAGGTCTAAATCCCTGGGCTATCAAGAGGAAGAAGGTGAATGGATTCGTGCCAATCTCCAGTTTTACTCTTTGATACCCTTGGTTTCCTCCAGAATGTGTAACAGGTGTGCTTCCAAACTTGCCTCTCAAGGCAATGCTTGCCAATACATTTTTATAGACTTGAAAGAACATTAAAGACAGCTGCAAATTCAAACCAACACAATGCCATGCCCTTCACTACTATTAACTAACTGTCCTGCAAATGTAACTCTGTGTATCACTATCCCAGAGAACCCAATGGTGTACATAGTTCTTTTGTACTTAATTGATGTCTTGCAGTATTTCAATAGAATTTTTCTACAATAGAGTTTTTCTATAGAACTTCTTATTTTCAGAAATCTTTGAATAAAGTTTCTCAGAAACATCTTCATGCTGGTTTGCTCAGTTAAACAGTCTATTTCTTTGTCCAAGAAATATGCGCTACTGGAAAATGTTTGGTTTTGTCTTAATACTAAGGATTTATTTTTAGTCTATAAAAATTTGCATCCAAGTAGCACCAGTCCATTTTAATCTTGTACTGCCCTTTCAGTCAAATCATCCTGCCTGATGCAGGGTGGTGTTGTCATCAGCGCTTGTGCAAGAATATACAGTGTATAGCAAGCTGTGCAAAGTAAATTGTCTGTGTCGGTGTTTTTTCCTGCTGTATTTGTAAGGTTTGTCATTGAAGTGGTCATATATTAAAAGGCTGGGCCCTCAATAAGTGTCCACTATCAAAGTCCCAGCTGACTTCTCTAAGTACTTAACTCTGAAACAGAGACTTTTGCCTATCTGCTGTGTGTCCCAGCAGATGCTTACGATTCGTGACTGATATTTTTTCCTTTAAAGTTCTCTCTGAGAGGGCTTCTCAGTATGCCCTGAGTTAAGCCTTGTTCAGGTAAACAGTTACATCTCCGTGAGATCCACAGGTTAGGTGGTGGTCTTTCCATCTCCTAGATAAAATCATACTCAGCCATTGTTCTTATAGGAATGCTTTCAATTTTGATTTTGCAGAGATTACAACCATAGGGCCTGCAGGCAGCAGTGCATGCAAATAGTATAATGATGAAGCCCACTTTTCTTCCTGACCTCTTGGAGTTGTAGCTTATGCCTCATTAAGTAGTAAGATTTGTAGGAAGAAAATAATGTATCAGATGTATTTCTTGTTTCCCCTCCAAGATGCTAAAAACAAAAGAGATGAGCTCTTGGATGCAAGTTTTTATAGACTAAAAATGTCATCCATCTCCAGAATTAAGTTAATCATGCATGTGGAGAGATGCCAAAATTCCTGATGTTTATTATTTCTGTGGACTCCTGAGTCTTCCATGTTGCTTTGATCGTTGTGCATTTTGTTGTATATAATTGATGGAACAGCTTCAGTTGGGAAGTTTGAACAAATTCCCCGTGAAATTTGATGATTTTTTGTTAGACTAATGCTTCACTGCTGGAAGAATAGCTATATCCTGTGTATGTTGTATATTCTGTATTTTCTTGAGTGATTTATTTTTCACAAGTCTAGCAAATGATAGTTTACCTTTGTCATTCAGAGTTTCTGTTCCTGGGCTGTTGAGTTGGTTGATATTTATTTAGCTTTTACCTGTCTATTTTCCTTTGAGCATGTTCCTCATGCTGTCTCTAACAATCACCTGTTGTTTTTCCTGCAGCAAGAAAAGAGGGTCGATACCGAGAACCACCTCCAACTCCTCCCGGTTATGTAGGAATACCTATTGCTGAGTTTGCAGAAGGTGGCTCCCATCCCACCAGGAAGCCTCCAGACTACAATGTGGCCCTTCAGAGGTCTAGAATGGTGGCACGGACATGTGAGACTCATGGGACAGCAACTCCACAGCAGCAGCCACACGGCCACTCAACTGGCAGGCCCGTGAACAAACCTCAGTGGCATAAACCAAATGAGTCAGACCCACGTCTTGCTCACTATCCATCTCAAGGGTTTTCCACAGAGGAAGATGGTAAATTTCTACTTGTTAGATTTTGAGTGTGCTGCATGCAAAAAGGGTCAGTGCTTTCACAGACACAAGGCAAATTACACAAATCTTGCCATAATTTGAACTTTAGTTCATTTCAGAACTTGCTGTTTGTTAACTTTTTTGGAAGGGAAGGAATTCAGTTCATCCTAAATGCAATTCAAAATTTGGAACATAGGTCCACTTGAATCTTGAACAACCAAGCAGTTGGCTTCTCTGGAGGTGCCTATGTTCACCTTGTACAGCCCTGCCTGCCATGATTTTCCACATTAAGCATGTATTTAACGATTAGAAAAGTATCCTGGTCTACAGAATACTTGACCATCCCTTCCACAGAGCACTGTTGCTCAGGGTATTTGGATAGTTGCTCACATTCTACCTGAAGCTCTTTACACTGTGAACACTGAGTCTGCCACTCCGTTTCACATGATGAGCCCACTGCTGCCTCGCTACCTTGCTGCTCCTACAAATCTTTACAAATCTGTCTGCATCTTTATGCTTTAGCTCAACTGTGATGTTTTTCCATGGAGAGCTGGTGTAGCGGGATTGCAGCTTTAGGTCCTCAAAATTTAGGCAGGGTGGTGCCAGTATCACTCACCACCACCAAAAAAAAATGCTTTGTTTTGCTTAATGATAGACTAACATTCCCCTTCTCCCTCTAACTGCTTAGTTACTAAGGTTTTAGGTGCAGGATGAACTTTGCAGTTGAACATGATGGGAAAAAAATAAAGTCTACCTTAACTGCATTGCCACAAACTTTGAGAGTTACCATGACAGAGAATTTTAATTGTTTCTGCTAATGATGACTAAACTGAAGATATAATTAGGGGAAAATGTCAGATGCCTTTCTGAAGCTGTTAGATATCTAGGAGTATCTGTTGTGTTCCTCGGGATGAATAACTGCATCTAGCTCAGTTTAAGCATGTCCTTTTTTCTTCAAGATCAAAATTCCAAAGGAATACATCTCATGAGACCTGAAATGTACTGAAATTTAGATAATTTTAAAGTATATATACCTACACAATGAAATGAGCACCATGCACACAGTTGTTGCATGCACAGCTTGTTTCATTCAGTAGCAGTCTTGTTCTTTATAAACTAAACTCTGTTTTCCCTTATCCTCTTATGTTTGCAGAAGATGAACAAGTCTCTGCTGTCTAAGACTTGGACTTTTCTGGATCCAGAGTGAGCCACCTTAAAGGAGAGCACAAGAAGACATCCCTAGAATAGGAGCCTTGGAACTATGATTAAAGGATGGTGGACCTATTTGCCTCCTTCCCTGCCTTAAAGCAGCATGGGGCTTCTTCCTCTGCCCCTCCCCCTTCTGTCCCCTCTCCCCTTGCATGTGAAATACTGTGAAGAAATCGCCCTGGCACTTTTCAAACTGTGTTGCTTGAAATGCACAGTGCAGCAATCTCCAAGCTACCACTGTCGCTGTCTGCCACATCACACAGTATCATTCCAAATTCCAAGATCATCACATCAGGATGATTACTCTGGCTGCACTTCCCAATGCCTGGAAGGGTGTTTTTAAATCTTCCTTTTAGATTTTAATCACAATCCTAGCACTTAGTCTCATTGGGATAATGAGATAAGTTAGTTGTCAAATTACATTTGGCCTTTAACCTACAAAGAGAAAATTGCTTTGAGATCCTTCAAGGAGGCAGTGCTTATTTGCTTGTTTACAATGCCCTTGTTACAATTTTGTATGTTTGTGTTTGGGAGATCAAATAGTGCATCTGAATAGTAATTACAGTATTATTTCACACCTGTAAGTAGGGTTGCCAGCCTGAGCTCCTGGAAGAATATTGCTATCACATGGCTGAGCAGGGCAGAAGGGAAGGCAGAGGTTGCAGGATGCAGCCTTTCCTTGACTACCTGGCTTTGCTCTTAATGTGCCCCACCCTGGAATCTTCACGAGTTTGTAAATGTTAGTGTTAACAGCATCCTCATCTGGGTCTGGTGTAAATGCAGAAACACAACTGGTCAGTGATCAAGAGGACACAGTGTGTCTCATACCTGTGCTTTGTGGAATACAGGATGGCATGCTAAAAGAAAAGTGTCCCATTGTAATAAGACAGATGGCAACCCCACTGTTAAGTTATATGCTTTTTATTTTTAAACTATGTAGTAGTTATATTAAAATAAAAGTTAACTGGATAACACTGCAGTGAAGGCAAGTTGGGATGGCACAGCTCGTGTCAGCTGTTAACACTGATCTAATAACCTCCATCTATTGACTTCGACGTTAGGGGATAATCCAGCCTTTAAGTAAAAAAAAATAAAGATAACACAGTTAGATTTGCCAGCCTTTGCAATGCAGAAATAGTCACAACTGTTAATGGCTTCATGGAACACTGCATGTGTAGAGAAGGCCAATGTGTAGCAACCACCTGCTCACAGCTGCTATTAACCCTATAATGACTGAAATGACCCTCCCCTCTATTTTTGTGTTGTTTTTGCACAGACTCCGGAGAAGTGAAGGCTGCCAATCCGAGTAGTACTCAAATGTGAGGAACTGCTGGTCTTGGATATTTTTTTTTTCCATTGAACTCAGCTGATCATATTGATCAGTAGATAAACGTAAATAGCTTCAACTTTTAAAGATCAAATTGCAGTGTTTTTTCACTGTATCAAACAAATGTCAGTGCTTTATTTAATTCTCTCTCCAGTAATCATAGCTTTTGTCTATTTGCTTATATATAACATTGTCAATTATGCATTTGTAATTTTACATGTAATATGCATTATTTGCCAGTTTTATTCTCAAGGCTATGGACCTCATGTGCATATAGAAATACAAAATCCTAGCTCTATCACAAGTTGCACAAATGTTATATAAGCATTAAGTAATTGTAGACCATAGGACTGCTAATCTCAGTTCGCTCTGTGATGTCAAGTGCAGAATGTACAATTAACTGGTGATTTCCTCATACTTTTGATACTACTTGTACCTGTATGTCTTTTAGAAAGACATTGGTGGAGTCTGTATCCTTTTGTATTTTTAATACAATAATTGTACATATTGGTTATATTTTTGTTGAAAATGGTAGAAATGTACTATGTTTATGCTTCTACATCCAGTTTGTATGAAGCTGGAAAATAAATAAATATAACATTAATGAAGTCCATAATGTTGATTATTGATTCTTATGCATTTTACATGTTCCACATACTTGAACAAATTTATGAAAAAATTTTACTTCTCTGTGTACTAATATTAAAGGGAAATTGCCAAGTGATGTGGGCAAACCACTGGTGTGGAGTTTTTCTTGATATACTGTTGTGCTGCTGATAATTTTGGAAACTTTGGTGTGTGTACTGCTGAATGAGAATGACTGATACTGTGAGCATCCCTAGCAGAAACATTTGAGATGCCAAAAAAGGTATGGACTTAGGTGTGTGTGGAATGTAAACAATTTTAAAGGTAAGACTGTGTTGATTTTATATTCTGAGTAGTGTAAAAGTATCTGTTTTAACATTTGGGTAGGGAAAAGTATGCAAGGTGCTCCATTTGAGGTTTTACCGAACAAGGTATGTCAAATAATAAATATCACCCAATAGCATCCCCAGTATTAAAAGCTGATGTTAATTCAATATTAAATCTGTAGATTTTATTTTTTCCCAGAGGCTAGATTCTTTATTGCCAATGGTGTGCAGAAGACTGGTTTAAAATGGTACTGCTAAAGCCATACACAGCCGTATCCCATCGAGCTTTGAAATGCCTGGCAGGTGGCGTTTCCAAGTCTAAAATTAGTTCAATGCAAAGAGAAGCAATAAAATGCTGTTTAGAAATAAGTCTTCCTAACATAGCTGTAGAAATGATCCACACTTGGAATCATAAGAAAGCTAAAAATCACTGAAAATATAGGACTTGTAAACATAGTGTTTTTATTACTGTAATCTCTAGCACTGTAAGGAAAGAAATCATGGATATTTAGATTTGTGTGGTGTAGTGGAACTACTCTTTGTGAATCTGTGGCTAATACTTGTTGGGTACATTTACACAAGCTAAAGATTAAAATTTGTTTTTACATCAGTAGAATGAAAATGCATTTTTACATATTTTACTTACAAGATTGTCCTCCAGTAGTACTAAAGGCATTAAAGTGATAGGGAAACAATTCCTCTTACCAACTTTTGAGGTGTTTGCACACTTGTCAATTTTTTCTCTGTGCTTGGTATATTATTGAATTAGGCAGTGCTCCCTATCCTCCTGTTTATGCCTCCTTACTATAATTAGTATTTTTAGATCACATTATATAGAGACATCCTCAACATAGCATCCAATATAGATAGCTTAATTTGTTATGGACTGAGTGATAAAAAACACATCACACAACAACTGATTCAATCGAAGTAAAGGCCTTGGTGTGACATCTGAAACAGGTTTCATATTTGTAATATGAATTTTGTACTTACTGAGTGGATCCCGCAAAATGCAGACAAGTAAATACCAATTGCTGGGATTTAGTGTTGCATTCACCAAAATGGAACTGAAATCTAAGGATTTTTTTGTGTGTTTGAAGAAATGACATTTAATTATCTGTGTTATTTTATGGCTTTTTTTTCCTGAAACTTACTGAGGTAGATGGTACTCCTTTATGCAGTATATTGCACATTGGAGTCAGCACGAATCTGTAAAAGCTGAAGTATTGAGGGTACTGCTTCAATGGATTCATCTTGGTCATTTGGAGAAGCATGCATGTTTTACATCTGTAAATCTGAGACTCAAATATTTGGTCAAACTAAGGTGAGGAAATGGTTTTGTTTTAAAAAAGAAACAAAACTAAAAGCCCTGTATTTTCTTCAAGACTGGTAGGAAATGCAGTAATTTTCCAGACTGTCTCATATGGATTGTTGCATAGTTGAAGCAAAATCAGCTCTAGAGAATTCAAGTAATGATTTAATTACAAGTATTAATATTTATGTATTCCTTGCTATGGAATGAGACATTAAAAATACTTCTGTGAATAAAGCCTATGTAGCAGCAACAGCCTCTCTAACATAAATTAAATAACACAGATCCATTGGAGAAAATATGAACATTGTTAAAATTACTCTGAAAATTGACCCCCTCAGGAGACAGCAGCCTTGTGAAATGATTAATATAATTTTGTTCTCCTATCTCTAGATTGTTCTTTAAATAAGCTTTACAGTCTTGTCTCTAAAAATTGCATGTTTTGAGTGAAGACTGGGAGTGAAAGTAGGTTTATTGCTGATGTAAGATGGAATCTGTTGCTTTCTGTTTTCCACTGAAAATGTGATAAATAAAAATTCAGAGTTTTTACTAGACTATGAAAACCCTTAAAGTTCTCTCTTGCTTATATGTGGTGAGCATGTAGGAATTAGTTTAAGATATTCAACTACTAGCAACCATCAACAGCATAATTTTACACCATTCACATTTGGTTTTCCTGGGATTAAATTTATACAGTGACACTCTATACACCTACACACAGATGCAGTCTCTGTAGAGAAATGAGTCTTGGCTCTCTGTGTCAAAACTCAAGTTTGTGTTAAGTAGAAGTGCTGGCTTCTCCTCAGGTGTAGACTCATAGCTCCCTCAGCTTTTTCCCAGTGGCTTGACATGCTCAGTCTTCTCTTCCAGTTTTGAGAATTAATTTGGATTTTCTTTCTTTATTAGGTCGATCCTTAAAGGTGTAGTTTTGGCCTTGATAATTTAACGTGTGAAAGGAGGATTATTTTCTTTGCAGCACTGTTGCCCTTGCTGACAATAAAATCCTTTATGTATGTACATAAAACCATTACATATATAAAACCCCGTTTTATATATGTGTATGTATAGAAAAAAATGCATTGTATACTGTTGCAGCACCTAGGATATCTGCACTGGAAAATAAGCCAGTGCAGCATTATTTAAACCAATTTTTTTGAGTGAAACTTACATTGGAGTAGTGATGTTTAAAATGCTTTCTCAGTAACTACCAAACTGTTTTGATATGTAGTTGTTCTGATACAGTTCCAAGAAAATTTTGCCACTTGTGCCAGGGTCAATAGGTGTGGCAAAGGTAAATCTCCTAGGTGCTGTATGCAATATGTTTTGAGGCTTTCCTCATAACTAAAGAAATATGAATAGTTTTTAACTAGTTTTATTGAGCTTTGTGTAACAAGTAAGATGCTCTGAACTGTGGCTTTCTAAGAGAAGGTAGGCCATGAGGCCCAGGATGGCTTTTCTGCCTTGGTGTCTTTGGTCAGAGTCCAAGTAAAATACAGGAAATTGCACTGATAAAAAGCAACCTTCCACATGGAGGCCCTATTTCCAACATTGGTGTAGAACGGGATTTGTTCTGGTTTGGCAGGTCTGGGAACCCTCATGTGACCTTGATACATGTTTTACTCTTAAGGAGAAAAACTGCTGCTGCATTTCTTACTTGGGAGGCTGATCCATTCCTCTGGTTGTCAAAAGATATTGCGCCTCCATGTGCTGGTTTATATGTGGATGTAGTTTTTGCTTTGCACATTCTTTGGGCTGAGCAGCTTTCTTCCCTTCTCCTTTCTTGTCCCCATACCTTACAGTGGCCAGATGTTCTTCCTATTTGTCCTGCCAGAATAAGTCAAACTTAAGCAGGACAGGTAGAGGGAAAACTTCTGTATGTACTCTGTATCTTGTGCAGTTTGTTTGTGGAGTTTTGTTGTGTTTATTTGGTTGTTTCTGGTTTCTTTGCTTTTAATGTCAGTGTCTAAAAATGCTGCTTAAAATGAAGCATGATCTGCATATTGATCTGAATTTTATTCTAGTTTTGTCACTGATTATCACAGCATCACATTCTCCTCTTACAATATTCTGATCTGTTCTCAGTCCTTTCCAACACTGTACTCTCAGCCATTTGTGCTATAATGATTATTGTTCATTATTAAGGTAATAATCTGATCATCAAGAGCTCCAGCAGTAGCTCCAGCAGTAGTCCCTCTCCAAACTGATACTTCTATGTCTTACAGCACATAGTTTATTCACTCTGGTGCAGGTAGGTGGTTTATTTTACTTGATATTGCCCCTCCCTTGCATTTTATTCCTTTCTGTACTTTCTCCAGGATCTAGAAACAATCTTCTATTTTGAGATTAGGTCAGACTGATGACTTGTTTGTCCCTATATTTCTCACGTTTGTTATGTGGGAGGAGTCCCCTGGTGTAGTTCCTCATGTGACAGCTTCACCATGTCTTCTTATTCCGTTTGTGATATCAAATACTAGCTCTTTCATAACTAGAAGCTATAGTACATAGCTGTAGATGGATTATTCCTGAGCTCTCTTCTTTCTTGGCCATATAGTGGCACTGCGGACTCATTTTGGTTTCAAGATATTTATTCCGTTGAAGACTTTGGCTTTTTGTGTTAATAAAATGCCTAATTCAGATGGAGTTCTGTCCATTTTGATTTTTCTTCTCCATCCTCCAATATACTAATTTGTCAATCTTTGTTTCATTTGCTTATTTTGGTTTGGGTTAGAGGATAGGTTTTCCTGGTTACTCAATAAATTGTTTTGGTTTTATTTCTTACCCTTGCTGATGACACATTATGTTCAGCCTTTGTGTCTTGGGTAACCTTTGAAATAAGTGAATATTTCACTCTAAGTAACATCAGCGGAGAACTTGGCTGAAGAGTTTTATTCACGTTCTGGTATTGTCCTTTGAGAAATTCTGTGCCTTCTTAGTAGAGGAGATAAAACCTGTGAAATGCAACTTCCAAGGAAACCTGGGATGCTGTGCACTGAGAGGAGTTAGTAGCACAGTGGAATGTTTAGACTGAACAGCACTGAAACTGGTAGAAGTCTTTCTGTCATTAAGGCTGAACATAAAAGTTTGAAATTAATATTGAGTTTTGTTTTATGTTCAATTAGTGTTGGCAAAATTGCCGAGCTTCCTGAGGTTTTGCATGCTATGCCTTGGTCCATGTGAAGTTCATTTGGCAAATCAGTCATTGTATTTATGAAAAGCTCATAGCAGAGATTTTACCGAAATTCATATTCATATGACTTATGTATTTATTGCTCTTGAATATGATCCAACAAGCCATTCATGTTTTAAGTGCTTTGTTGACTATGAAAGGGTGCACTTTGCTGCTTCTCCTCTTCCTAGCACATACGTGCTTTTCCTCTTTCTCATGCCTCCCTTGTTGTTCTTTAGATGCATAATTCTTCCTCCCTGTTAACCTCTTCCTGTGGCTTATATTAGCAGCTTTCTCACACAGCTTCTCTTTGCTCCTTTGTGGAACACAGCACCACCCATTTCCTTCCTCCCAAAGTGTGTTTTGTGTGTAGTCCTCAGAAACAATGGAAGGAGGCAGCACTTTAGTGCTCAGAAAGCTTGAAAGGAGTGTACCCAGACAGGACAAATTCAGACTCCAATTTTTTGTCTGCATGTATATAGCCCTTTTCTCAATTGCTGCCTGAAAGGTGGATTGTTCATGTTTCTGTGTAGTGCCCATAATATATTCATAGCATAACTCTTGCTTTGTTATGATCTGATGAATACAAAGTTTTTTTTTTTTGTTTTGGTTTTGTGCTGAAGTCCTTGTCAGATAGAAATGGAGTGTGGCTCAGGACAAGTGAAGGGAGTTGGGGAGGAGGGGAACTGAGGGAGCAGCTGTGGTTCTGGCCAGATTTCTCAAATACAAACAGTAATCTTACAAGGCAGAGGGATCTGTTGTATAATTGAAAGGGTCTATTTAGTCTATTATATTTTGTAAATAACATTTTTGCTGCTTTTCATGCTTAACCAGTATGCATTCTCTATAAAAACATGCTTCTTGGCAAAATACTGTTGAAGACCTGTACAGGACTGAACTATCTCCATGTTGTGTGTTACACGCTCACCAGGGAAGTGGGCACAGAACCAGCCTGCCAGAGTTCAAGAAGGTTTGGGCAATGCTCTCAGGCACATGGTGTGCCTCTGAGGGCTGTCCTGTGCAGTGTCAGCAGTTGAACTTCAATGATCATAGTTGTTCCATTCCAGCTCAGAATATTCCGTGATTACAACATTTGTTTGGCTGGGATGTCTCCATCCTGATGCTTGCTCTTCAAGCAGTTGACTTTCCAGAGTGGTGTGCATAGGCATTCTTTTTTGGCATAGCGTTTTTGGTGTAGCTTTATGTTTTGCTCTTTTAATACTTTTTATGAAAACTGGCGTGTCACACATTTAATGTCTTTGAAATCCTGTGGGTCTTCTGTAATTCACTGAAGATTGTTTCCAGTTCTTGGTTGCTTATACTGTAGAGCTACCTTGGTTAAGGAGTCCATTGGATACATCCTGTTTCCTTTCATGTGGCATGTAGGTGGGCTGTAACACTGCCATTTCAGCTAGAATGCAGCAGTTTGCAAATTCTGATGGTCTCTGCCTCTGTCTTTAGGCAGTTAACATCACACTTTTCCAGGAGGGGATTGGACTAAGGCTTGCAGAGGTCAGTAAGTGTCCTGTAGATACTATTGCCAATTTTAATTACACTTTTCCAGATATTTCTGGCAGGTATTTCAAGGTTATGGTTATACTTTCCTTCATGTTATCTTTGCACTAGGGACAGAAATGTTGTCACTTGTGGGCAAAGCTCCCTTAAGGGCCCATTTGAATATCTGGGAGTCACTGTGCACAAGTATTAATTTAAACATGTCAGTCCTCTTGCAGTGAGCAAGTTACTCTGTTCAGACAAGTGATACAATCTATAACTATCACTAAGAGTATGAGGTGATTGTTTGTTTAAATCACCTGGATCTGATGCAGATATTATTATGGTGTCTTTGCGACTACTAGTGTTTGATTTAAGTTTCTAATTTCAGCCTTTGTTTTGCAGAGTTTGTTTTTAATTGTGAATGCAATGAGTTCTCCCTGAAGTAAATGTGGCACACGCTGCATCTTTTTAAATCTTGCTGACCTCTAAGCTGCTAGGATGTCACACTGCATTGTTTGCTCTTAGTACATTTTTTGCTTTGTTTTTTATTAACCTAAGTGCTGTTTGAATTTTTCATTTCAGGTTTTGGGGTTGTTGAGGCTTCTGAATTTGTGTTTTAACTGAAATCAGGAATTCAGTGATGTTTATGCAGCGTCAGCCTTTATTTCTTTCATGCTTGTAAGCTTGTCCTTGGTTTCAGTGTTGTCCTGATGATTGTGTCCTCATAATTTTAAAAGCTTGGGCTGAATTCTCGCTTTCAACTTCTGTATACTGCTAAAGAAGTCTTTGCAGCTGAATGTATTTGCTGCCTCCTGATGTGCTGATGCTATTCCTCTTTGCATCTCCTGCTAGTCTGAGTGTCACAAACAATTTCTTCTCCTTGTGTTGAAGAGCACTAATGCTGCATGCACAAGCTTCCCTTGACACTTAAGATGGACTTTTCTTGGGCATAGTTCCATTTGCAGTTGGTGTCTTTGGACAACAAGAAGAAATTTTCTCTTGAGGATATATCTCAGTATCAGACAAATGGCTGTGAAAGAAAATGTTGATCCTGTCCCATCTTGTACTGTTAAAATTCTTAATTCTTCTCATGGCAGCTGGTACTGCAATGTTAACTTCTTGATTATTTTCTTAAAGCAGTCTTTCATACTGTGTACTTGTATGTCCTGATAGGATGTTCCTAAAGGAAGCATTTTTATGGCTGGGATATGGAGTAGCCCGGATTTGCAACTGTTTCTGCTGCAGATACTTGATAGGCCTTCCTTAGTCCAATTGGCAAAGACAAAGTAAGAAGTGCACAATTAGCTAGGATATGTAGTTGGCATTCGCAACACTTCATACTGTGAAGTGAATAAATTTGCTTATTTCTAACAGTGGAGGACCAATAATGCTGTGGATTTTTAAACAAGATTTCTAAAAGCAAGAGTTACACTCCTTTTTATTAGGATAATCTACCTTAATTCTCTGCTCACGCTCCCTGATATTGCAACTATATTATCCAGTGTTTTAGTTCTAACACTGATTATGATGTAGACCTGTATCATATGGTTCTAGTGAGACATAATTTATTCAGAACAGAAATCTCAACTCAGTTCATTCTGGTGTGCCTGGAGCTCTGAGCTGAGAGGATTCTGCCCAAATTTAAAACAGTTGCCATTTGGTGTGGGTCACACCAAAAAGGCATTGTGGTTGAAGCAGGAGCTTCTTCATATTTCTGATGCTCTGAAAGTGTGCGTAAGTGAAAGGCACACATGAATAAATGGGAAGAATGCAAATTGCTGACCTGCTGAAAGCAGTCATGTCCCCCCTTCATCCAAATGAGCTGCTTGACAGTAGTTCAGGCTCCTGTGCCCTGCTGGGCTGAAGGCTCTCTTGTGGGCTGTCCCACTTCCCGTGCCTTGCTGGATCCCTGCCTGCCTTGTGTCCTTGTGGAGACAAGGGCATGAAGCTGACTTAGCTAGTGATCAGTGGTGTTCTTTTGATTATTCACCCAGGGTAGTCAAGTAAATTGCTGTTGCTGCTGTTTGGAGTTTCAGGGTTGCAAGTTAATGTTTTATAGATTATTTTACTGCTTTTCTTCTGTCTTCAGCTATATATCTTGCAGTCTTTGTCAATTTAGCCTATACCAATATTTGTTCCATATATAATCTTTCACTGCACTGTACCAGCACAATCTGTCCTTCATTTGAGTCCCTCCTCATTGTTTACCTTCATTTACTACATCCAATTTGTATGCTTAATTTAGACTGGAGACCCTGTAAGAAAGGCAATGTGCATTTATAAAATAATATCAGTGCATAATTCTTGGCTTTTTTCTTTCTCAAAGCATGCTCTGCATTACCAAGGTTACAAAAAACAAAGGCAAAAAAAAAAAAGCCCAGTTCTCTGCAGATTTCTTGAATTATAGATGCACACTTAAATAGCTTAAAATACACTGCTTGCTCTGTGAAGGTCACCTTTTTTCTGAAATATTATTTTATAAATGAATGTGCTGGGATTTTAGAAACATGGAATTGGCCAGATGTACCCAATCAATACCTTTCACAAAACTGCTAAAAATATGTACTTGCAGAATACTGCATGTTGATGACATAGCATTTATTCTTATTAGAATAAATTGGATTTTTCAAACATGAGAGTTCCGTTAAAGTTATTGACCACTTCATACATACTGAAGAAAGAAAAATAGTGATAAATTGGCTAAGACTGATATTAGTATAATGGTCTGGAGAATTTGAACAAGTGGAATGCTAACTTCAATCCCCAACTTTTGCCCAGCACAAAAAAAAAACCCAAAAAGAACTTAGCTCTTCCAGCTTTTTGTTAGAAAATGGCATATTTCATTCCAAGGAGAAAAATGTACAAGGAAGGGCATTCTTCCAAACCACAGAACAGACATCATGCTAATCTGGCCTTCACTCAGTAATCTTTAGGTATACTCCCATTCTGGCCAAATAAAAAGCATGCAAAACATGTGTAATACACACAAATAAAAGCTTGAAAGCAGTAGGTTTTGCAAGACAGGATGAGAACAATTTTTCGCTATCCATTAGTGCTAGAAACAGCAGTCAGGTGAGATTAGATTTTTTAGTTTACATGTCTCATTTCTTGTCATAAATTTAAATTTATGACAAGTGATAAATTTAATTCAAACTAATATGAAGAACAAAATACAATTCAGAAAATAAGGCACAAAATAAAATGAGAAAATGACTACTTAAAATTATGTCATAAGAATTAATACCCAAAAAAACCAGTTGTGGAATCTTGTTATTTAAAATCAAATTGCCTGTATTCATAATGATAAATTATATTTTTAAGTTGACAGGCTGATTCTGCCAGCTGATCATTACTTTGAGCTGGTTTTGGGTCTCCCTTTCATCTCAGGTGTGGTAAGTCATAAGCCATCTACACATATTTACAGACGGGTAGGGGGCTGGGGCAAACAGGGCTTGAGGCAAGCACAGTGTGCTTGGCATGTTTATGGTCTTCTTTGACTGCAGTGTACAGTGCAGCTGTTGCCAGGGCCTATTCCCCTGGGAGCCAGGTTAAGGACATCACCAGGAACCTTCCCAACCTTGGACTGCTACCTGTTATCGTTGCTCTGTGTGAGTGGTGATGGAGCTGCAATGTGTAGTCCAAGTGCAACCAAAAGAGATTTCAGGGCCCTTGGCATGGTTGGTAGTGGAATCTGGAGGACAGGTGCTTCTTTCCTCTGTCTTTCCAGTTCCAGGCAGCTACATGGGATGAAACAAATGGGACCATACCGTTAAAACATGCTCTGTGACTGGTGCTACTAACAGTTTTGGATTTTTCAATAATGGGATGGCCTACACAGCACCAGACATCCTGGTGTCAGATGGGATTCCCATTTCTCAAAGGGGGAAGGGAGGTCTTTCCTCATGAGCTGGTGGCGCAATGACAGAGCTTTAAGCTAGACTTGGCAAGGGAGAGGGATAATAGCAGGACTGCATGTGACAAGCTGTGGGATGACACACCAAGGTTAGAAGGACAGGGTGCTGGTGAGAGCCCTCAGCCTGTTGCTCTGAGATCTGCTGGCTACACTGAAGCACCTGAAGCTCTACAAAGATGAGCCATATAGAGGCAGCCAGCCAGAAAAGGAAGATCAAGGAAAGTGTCCTGCCCATGATGAGCAAAGCTGGCAAATGGATGACAAGGGGAAGGCTGATTTACTCAACAATGCCATGGAATAGATGCTCCTGCAAGCTGTATTAAGGCACGTAGAGGACAGGGACGTGATTTGAGACAGCCCCCATGGCTTCAACAAAGGCAAGTCCTGCCTGACCCACCTAGTGGCCACATCAAATGATTCTGTTCCTATACTCCACTCTGGTGCAGTTCTGGCTTCAGCTTTGGAGCCCTCAGCACAGGAAATACATGGACGTATTGGAGCAGGTCCAGAGGAGGGCCACAAAAAATAATAATAAGCATAGGACACCTCTGCTGTGATCAAAGACTGAAGGAATTGGAGTTGTTCAACCTGGAGAAGACTCTGGGGGGACCTTGCTGTGGCCTTTCAGGGCTGAAAATTGTCCTGGGGTGACGTTATGATTCTTGTATCCCCATTCACCTGTTCTGTGCCTTTAAGACCGACTCTGAAGAGTGGAAGTTTTGTTTGGGTTTCTCTGATCAGGAACACAGAGACAAGCAGTACATAAGGCTGTTTTTTCACTTCTGGCTTGCTTGCTGCTTTTGCTTGCTCTCTTTTTCTGCTCTTGCTGCTGCTCTGTTTTTGCCTCTGCTTATTAGCTAAACAGTCCATATTCCTTCCTGGACTGTTTCTCCTCTCCTGTTTCTGTGATCATTTTGAACCTGCTTCAGACTGGGACCTGGGAACACCGAAGGTTCGGCTGCAGCAGCTGGCCCAGCGCCGGAGGGACTGAGAACAGAGCAACCACCCCCGAAAGAGACTTTCTGATTTTGCCATCTTTCTCAGAGCGGTGTCATCAGGTATTGTTCATTTTGTGTGCTGGGGGGTGTGGGGCCAGTCAAATAAACAGGTTCTTTCCACCTCTCTCCAAGGAATTTTTTCCCAAACCGGTTGGGGGGAGGGGCCGTGTGGGTTTCACTTTCTGGAGGGGCCCTCCTTTGCAGATTCTTTAACAAATTTGCCCTAAACCAGGACAAAATTTAACAGGACTTGTAGTGGTAGCAGTGAAGGAGTGTGGAAGATGAGACAGCTACAGAAGCTGAGCTGGGTAGTGCTGCTGACCTCTTGGCCCTGGTACAGTGTAAACTGTGGGAGAGATAAACTCAAGGCAAGAACAAAAGTGAAGACATCATGTCTGGTCACTCTGATGAGAGAAGATGGAACAAGGGCATTGCTGGCACAAAAGAAATAACAGGGACTTGATAAACAAAAAGATTTTGTTGCTATGTTAACAGGGGCAAAGGGGTCTGAGTAGCAAATTTTGCATGGAATTTAGAGAACTATAAATACTGGTGATTAGTGTAATAAACTGGCTTTGCTTGCATAGTATGGTCTGTGTCTCTCAATCCCAGCAAAGGAGTAATGATTTTAGACTAAAAAGGATAGATTCAGACTAGATATAAGGAAGAAATGTCCCCCACAATGAGGGTGGTGGAACACTGGAACATTTAAGACCTGCCCAGAGAGGTGGTAAGATGCCCCATTTGTGGGAACATGCAAGGTCAGGTTGAACAGAGTTCTGAGTAACATGATCTGGTTGAAAATATCCCTGCTCACTACAGGGGAGGGTTGGACTAGAAGATTTTTAAAGGTCCCTTTCAACCCAAACTGACCTATGATAATCCACATGTTGACAAAATATCAGGTTCTTATCTGTACCGAAAATATCTGCTACCTTCTTAAGACACCTAGAAAACATCTGGAGAATAATATGGATGGGTTAAAAAGGCATTGAGATATTATGTTTAAAAAAGTGACAGAGAGAAATAGGGAAATCAAGGCTGTGCTCCTGATATTCCTGATACCAGTTTGTGCCCAAGTATTGCAATATGCTCCAAAAGGATGTGAATATTACAGGTAGATGGTATAATTGCATATAGTCAGAGCAGAAATGAGGGAAGGGAAAGGCAGGATGAAGAGGAAGACAGGATGAAGAGGAAGGGCCATAGTTGCTGGAACTCCAGCAATGAGAACTGGACTGCTCTGAGGGTGTGCCTGCAACTGATGGGGAGCAATCCCTCCCACGTCTGTTTTGTGTGTTCTGCAAGATCTGCAACCTAAGTGCTTCACACCACTTATGTGGGCTGAGCTGTTCCAGGGAGAGGTAAGCTAACCTGGAAATGCTTTATGAGCATTCTGTGTAAATGCATTATGTATTATTCCTCTTTATGCATGAGGAAAGGCTGAGGGATGAGTGTCAGTGTGTGCTGGAGACCTCCTGTGCTGGCTCTGCAGAACTGCATTTCTTCTGGGAAGGCCTGAAGTTTATTTGGGTTTCTCTGTTAGTTACAGTGCTGCATGTCTCAGCCTAAAAAATCCTAACATGATTACTTAGTTATGGAGGAGGTATTTTGCCTGAAGATAGTGCTGCACAATTCTTCAATTTAAAGTAACAGTTTTGTAAAGAAAATTAAGAAGAGACTCTTAAGAGACTCTTAAAAAAATAGCTGAATTTTAGAAAATTGTATGGTATCCACACATGGTAACTACTTGTGTATTAAAGAGCTGTGTTTACTGTAGAGTAAACTTCAGATATGCTGAAATTGCAGGAGGGTTTTTTGTCTCTCTTCTCTTTTTTTGGCCTCTTTGGTCATGAGGCAGCCCTGAGTTCCTGGCAATGGTTAGCATGTCTCCAAGGAGAATGGAAGAGTTGAGAATGTGATGTTCTTACCTGTCTAATCCTACTTAAACTATTACAAATAACACAGCTTCGATGTCTTTATTACTCCATTTTGAGAAGTGTGCTTCAAGCCCAAGTTCTGGGAGCACACGTATCCTGTTTACATTTAGAGATTGTTACTCGGAAGATGAAACCTGTGATGTGAGGTGAGTGAATGAAATAATTCTTTTCAGTACTTCCAGGAACCTCTGTGTATGTGTCCAAACCTTATTGCATCAAAAATATGCTTTTATCACAGGAAAACATTGTCACTAGCCAATAAGTAATCTCTAGAGCTGAGGTCTCTTTTCTGGAATGAAATATTTGTCTCTGTAAACTTATTTCAATTATATTAACTTTCCAGTATAAGTTCATGGATGCCACTTCTGATTGTTTGAATGTTAGAACTTTTTGGTTACAGTAGGTGTCTATGTTAGGTGCTGTTCCGCCCCAGTATCAAAAGACAACCTAAAAATGAGACAGCAACTGCAAAGTGAGAAAGAAAATACTTTTTTTTTTTTTAAGTCTTGCCTCCTGCATAGATTTTCTGATATTTCAAGCCAAATAAGCTTTTCCATGCAATTTCCTATACATCAACAGAATACTGAAATTAATCCCAGGTGTGCCGTCACATTTCAAAGAGATGAGAGTTGTATATGAGTACAATATAGTGTAGTAAATTTTGCTTATTCAAGAATAGACATTATATCTTAAACAAATCATTAAAATGATCAACATTTATGGATTTGCTTCAAAAATTACTAAATCCTTGGGGAAGCAGTTGCCTTCTGCAAAACATGCTATTAAGAAGCCTGTTTCAAGCTGCTTCATTATAATATCAGTAATGGGAAGCAAAAATCTGGGCACTGGAGTTTTTTTTGGAAAAAACATGCACCAAATGCTGTGAGCCTTGTTTAGAAAAACAACATCATGCAAGCTGACAGCAGGTGGCTCTTTTCAACTTGAACTATCAGCAACAAGTGTGTGACTGAATTTTCTTGGCGCTCAGCAGGCCATCTTGGATGGGGACTAGCATGCAGACACTTGGCAAACAGGCCAATTATTCCCACTAGCTTTGCTTCCAAACTGATGTTCCACTTGACTACTTGGTCATTGCCTTTAGATGAAAAAAACGAAATTTGCAAATATACTTTAGTAGTGGAAGACACATAGGAACAGTGATGTATTAGGAGTTGCCAATAGCAAGACAAAAAATCTTCGCTCTGGAAGGTAACAAGAGCTGTGGTAAACTTCAAAATCTGTCATAAACTAGAATAGCTCTAAAGATCTCAAAATCAAGGTAAATGCTGCTCAGCAGAATGGTTTTTGGAAAGCCTAAAGAAGAAACAAACAGTTCATAAAAGATTGAAGCAAAAATTTTCCTTTTCAAATAATGTAAAGTGTTTTCATTTTTACTCATCACTGAACACAGTTCTGCCTTTAAGCTACTTGACATTTGGAATGGCTTTCTGTGTCTCTGCTTGCCAACTCCTTGTGCTTGATGTTTAGCTGTGCCTGCGTACATGTTCTTGCCTGCTAAAAGCATGTAACATTTGCAAGTCATAGCATGTGTAAGTTTTGACACGATAACAGGCTGAGGTTGGAAGGGACTTCTGGAGGTCATCTGCTTAAACTCACCTGTTTAAACATGATCACCTACAGCCAGTTGCCCAGGGCCATGGCCAGATGGCTTTTGAATATCTCCACAAGGAAGACTATATCTCTCTATGCAACCTCTGCTGGTGCTCATTAACCCCTGCAGTAAAAAAGTACTTCTTTGTGTTTAGAGGGTCTCTTTTGTTCCAGTTTGTGCCCATTGTCTCTGGTTTTCTCACTGGGCGTCACTGAAAATTGCCTGGTTTTGTCACCTTTACACCCTCCCTCCATATATGTGCACATATATGTGATCCACCTTGAAACCTCTCTTGTCCAGGCCAAACATAGAATCATAGAAAAAACAGCCACTCTCAACCCTTCCTAAGAGTAAAAATGTGCCATTCCCTTAATTATCTTAGTGATACATCATTGGAGTTTCTCTAACGTGTCATGTCTCTCTTGCACTGGGGATGCAGTAGTCCAGGCATTACTTCACAAGTGCTGAGAAGAGGGGAAGAACCAACTGCCTCAACCTGCTGTCAACACACCTAATGCAGTCCAGGAATCCTCTATCCTTTACTGCAAGTGCACATTGCTGGTTCATGGTCAGCTTGGTGTCCACGGGGTCCCCCAGGTCCTCTTCCTCAAAGCTGCTTCTCACCTGAGTAACCATCAACATACAATGGTGCATAGAGTTGTTCTTCCCCAGACCCAGGACTTTGCACTTACCCTTATTGAACTTTATGAGGATCCTGGCAGCCCATTTCTCCAGACTGTCCGAGTCCTTCTGGATGGCAGTGCAAGCCTCCACCGTATCCTCCACACCTCTCAGCTCAGCGTCACCAGCAAACCTGCTGAGGGTCCACTCTGCCCCATCATCCAAACCATTATTGAAAATGTTGTACAGAAGTGTTGACCTAAAAGACATACTGCTTATTTATTGCTCTTCAGCTAGATTTCAATCAATTTCCATTCCCTGGGCCAGGATATTCAGCCTGTTTCCACTCCATCTCATTGCTTGTTCAGTTTTCTCTACGAGGTTCTTGTATGAGACAATGTCAAAAACTTTATTGTTGTCCAGGTAAACAATATCTATTTCTCTCCTTCCATCTATTTGACCAGTCATTTTAGAAGTTTTTCTCCTTGGTATTGAGCATTACTTCCTCTGAGTGATGCTGATGACTCCTTTAAAACTCTTGTCTTTGATATGACTGGAAACAGTTTCTGGGAATTGTTACTCCATCATATTGCCAGGGACTGAGGTGAGGCTGATTGGACCTGGAGTCCTCATTCTTGGAGACAGGAGGGATATTTACTTTTCATCAGTCCTTGAGTATTTCTCCTAATTGCCAATGATCAAAGAATATCAAAAGTGGCATTGTGATGATAACTACCTGCTCTCTCAGCACTTACAGGTTGTCATGGACTTGTAGGACATCAGGACCCATAGACTTGGGTAAATCCAGGTTGGCCAAGTAGTTCTTGACTTCATCACCTCCTACCAAGGACACAGCTTCCTTGCTACAGATTTTCCCCATGATGTCTGGCAGCTGGGGGTCCCGAAGGCCAGACTTGCTTGAATAGGCTGCGGTGAAGGCAGCATTTGGTACATCAGCCTTTTTCAATGTCCTCTATCACCAAGGACTCTGCTTCATTCAGCAGTGGGCCCATATTTGCATATAAGTGCATGTGTAATAAAGCTCCTAAAATATTAATGGGCAATATTTTTGGAGAATTCACCTTTTAAGTAATTTACTGTATTACCATAAAGGTCTTGCTAGAAGCATTGTGTACTAGCAGAACTCTCTTCTGTTACTGAATTAACATAAGGGCCTTTTAATAAGTGAAACCGTCTCTTCTGTTTCACAATCTGTTACATTATAATCATGTTTTACATACTGTTATTGCTGTTGGGGATAGATCCAGCTGGTACTTATTATCTCAACAGATTCATTGTATAATATGAAACACCATGTACTTGTATCAGTTGACTTATAGCCTATTTTAGGTATAGAAAAAATATAGCCTATTTTAATGGGAAGATAAAAAAAATGTTTTGAGAAAATTAGGTGAGCTTTTTACGTTTCTTATTTTTTTTTTCCTTATTGGTATTTCTAGGATTTATTCAAGAATTTTTATCTTTTTTTTTTCCTGTGGAATAACATCAGCCAAATTTCAAGTGCCTTCAGTACATTATACATCTCTGTGTGCACAGCTTGCGATGTATACTTGGAAGCTGGGAATGTTTGCAGCTGCAAAACTGTCACATGCAGGTTTTAAAAATGCTGTAGTTATGTTTCAAAGTAATATTTATTAGCAGATTCATTCACAAGCCTGACAAAAAGCTTCTGCCTTCAAACAATGTACTTCTTACAGTCATCATCCTAATGTTGGAGAGTCTAATAATAAGTTTTCAATCCTAAAATATGAGGGTATAATTGAATAGAAATAGGTCTATTTTAAGAAGAAATTACTTCTCAGATGACAAGTTTCACACATCCAAAATAGGACGTAAACTGGTGCATCCTTTGTGCAGAATTATTAGACATTTTGATGAAAAATATTTGAGTTTGAGTTTCTTTTTATTAGCAAAATTATCTTTTTTCTGCTTTTCCTTTCTGTGTGTCCCTTCCTACCCCACAGTGAGCAGTTTCCCAGAGTTACTTAAATCAATCTAAGCCCCATCTTGGGAAAGCTGTTCTCACTTTGTGTTAGCACAGACATTTGATATGCCAGATACAGAAACTGATGTGAGTGGAAGCAGCCTCAGGGAAAAAAAGTGTAGCTGGATCAGTTTCCCAGAGCAGGGGTAACACAGCTGAAGAAAAAGTAATCTGTGGCCAGGGAGGGTGTGGTGCAGAGCAAAACGATCCCATTTTGGCAACTGCAGCCTTCACTGATGTTATCATTCTTTATCTCTCCAGGTTCGGCTGTCTTTGCACGGACACTGGCTGACTCATTGATCTGTGGAAATACCTAGCCCAGCACTTGACTGGTCC
This sequence comes from Zonotrichia albicollis, assembly GCF_047830755.1. Taxonomy (NCBI): domain Eukaryota; kingdom Metazoa; phylum Chordata; class Aves; order Passeriformes; family Passerellidae; genus Zonotrichia; species Zonotrichia albicollis. The sequence goes on from NC_133823.1 coordinate 29,438,359, forward strand.
TGCCACCTCTCGCAGCCTCCTGCCCTGTCCCCAGGCCCAGGCAGGTGGTGCAGCCAGGTGTGCACAGGAGTGCAGGGCTCTGCCTGTGTGGCGGAGGCGGCTTGCTCCCCAGTCTTATACAGTGCTGGGTCAGATGATGACATACTCACACTGCAGCCAAGCTGTTTGTTCCAATAGCTTTTTCTGGAAATGATGTGACACTGCAAGTGGATCTTCAAAGAAGAATAAGAAGGGAGAAACTGGTACTGTATTAAACATGAGGTTTACTTTCTCCATTTAGACATTAGATGCAAATGCAAGTGATATATGCTAATATTAGTCTAGGTACTTTCCTTGTATTTCATCTGTGCTCTTTCTTGTCTTTTACTTAAGCCACCTGTGTGTACATATGACAACACATTTGTACTCTCTGTATGTATTTAGCAAGTGAGCCCAGTGAATTTTTGATTTCATCTATGGTGTTTTCTTCTCGGCATAAACTGAAGTCATGTTTTTAGTGCAAAGGCAAAAGGTTCATCTTGCTTTCAGCAGAGAGGGACTCCTGATTGCAGTTACATAAAAATCCAAAGGAGGTGAGTAAATAGTTCATAAAAGTGACTCTGAACTCATTAAAGTAAGATTAAGATAAAATTCCAACATAGATTGTGTAATGAAAATAATGCTAAATTTAATAAACTCTCTTAACTCACTGCCAAAAAAACCCCCAAACCCACCACAACAAAAAAAAAAAAAAAAAAAACCAAAAAAAAACCCCAAAAAACCCAATAAAACCCCCCAAAAAACCAAACAAATAAAAACTAAACAAAAGTTTAGTTCTCAGTTTTAGGTAGCTGATTTCAAATCAGTTAACTTCAGTTTGCTTTCTCAGAAGTTAAGAGCTAAACTCAGGTATCCAAAAAGGTAGAGGAATTAAGTCAATCATAATGTTTAATATCACATCAAAACCCCAAGACTTTGTCAGTAAAGTGTTATGAGGGAATGCAAGGATACATATTTTAAGGAAATGGGTGTCTGTGAAGAACATGAGACTATCTTTGATGAAAACCCTCAAGTGTGAAAGAGAGAGGACACTGCCATTCAAAGTCATTCACTACTCTATGAGAGACTTTGTAAAATTCTTGGTACTACAAGAAGTTAACTCAGGTGAAATTACATTTATTGCCAAACTGGGCACATTAACCTAATATGTCAGTGCTATTTATCTTACAGAATAGTTTACAGAGAGGGCCCACCTAGGGTCTGCAGCTTGATTTTGACCATAACTTAGAAGGCCTGCTCAGGGGCAGAGTTAACCAATAATGTTGTGCTTGTACCTGGCAACTGGGTTGACAGGGTCCTTGTGATGCCTGGCTGAAAGTGAATATTTCTTGGGATAATTTGAAAAGCAGTATGCTCCTCCTGAGATCATACCTTTTTTTATGGTTGTATGTGTGCTGTAGAAGGTAGTATTGACACTTGTATCAGCAGGTAGAACACTGTTGAAATAGTTCTTGGTGCCCACAGAGAACTCCAGCAACAGCAGCCACCTGTGCACCTGCAACTCCCAGGCTGAGGATCTGTGTTTTCTTTTGTTTGTTCTAAAAAGATTCAGCTGAAGGATGTTGTTGCAGTCATGCAAGAGAGAGGTAGATGATTAGTAGACTTAACATAGTGGCTGTTTGAGCTAGGAGAGATGAAGAAGCATTTAATACTTTTAACTTGGGTTTGTCTGCAATCTAAATTTATTCTCCTTCTCTATGGAGCTCTTTGAGCTTTCAGAAGGGAAACTAATAATCGCTTTTTTTGGTCTCTGTTTATGTACATATAGGTGTGTGAGTTCTGAGTTTTATCTTAATTAACACATCTCTTCTAATGCTGCAGATAATTCAATTCAGCCCTAAGATGCTCGGGATTTCTCTCTTTATATATGTATATCTGTCCTAGGCAGAATGAATATTTTTTACTGCAACACAGATGAATCCAACACACAAAGTAACTTTTAAGACCAGTTAATCCAGTGTTAGCAATTCTTCCTGGAAAATGAAGCTTAGTAGTGTTTGTGGAATAAACACAGAGCTAGAATTCAGGTCTGAAAATCATTTTATTTGGAAAGAGTTCCGGCTCATTGTTTTCTATTAGTTTGGATTATCGCAAGGTGGGGGAGAGTGGGAGAGGATGACTTTAAATTTGAAGCACCCGTTGCATGAATGTGATGCCGATTTAGAGAGCCGGTTTATTTCTGTTTCGGTTTCTCCGAGACGTTTGCAGTTTTCCTCCCTGCGGCCGCTCCCAGCCGCGGTGAGCGGGCGCCGCGCAGCGGTGACTGGCGGAACTGCAGAGCAGCTCCTCCCCCGGGCCGGGGAACGCGCGGGAAGTTCGCAGCCAGGGGACGCTGCAATCCAAGGGGAATTTAAGGATACGTATCTAAACAAGCCGCTGTTCTGTAGATTACCGCTTCTGCAATCTAAACATCACCTCTTTCTGTAAGCCTTCAAACGTAAAATCCGTAGGTAAGTTACATGTTAAAAGGCATACAGCTGCCAACAGCTCCACATGACATGGAGCATATGGTATACTGGTTAGTACCTTCCCTAATTATTTTTGCACTTAATAAAAAAAAAAAAATCACAAAAACAAAACAAACCTCAAAAAAACAAAACCCCGAACCAGAACCTCTTACCATTTTGAACTATCTATCCTCTATATTATCTAACTGGGTAATATAATGTTGCAGGCTCACAGGCTTGCATCCTGCACAGAGTTGCTTTCCTTCTATGTACTCTGCATTTTTAGAGCAAAATACTGATATAACTAAACTCCAAATAGTGAGCCAGGGAGATTAGATGAATAAGCATTAACATGAATTTTTATCAAGTAATTGTCTGTGTCTGCTCTCCATTCAGACTATTGAATCAAGTCCCTGGTTTTTTTGGTGTAAAGTTAAGTGACTTTTAGATATCCACATTCAGGATCTCTGTCTGAAAGGGCTCTCACTCTTGGAGCTAAGTTCAACTGTGCCTGCATCAAGTATTTATTGGAGGTGCCGCAGGGAATCCCATCTGGTCTATGAAAGGTGTCTGGCATTGCAGCGAGCATGTGTATACTATACTTGGACACAAGCTAGGGGCAAATAAACTGAGTCCTAAATTTTTTTTTCACCCAAAATAGCTACTACAAATACCAGCTGTTCTGTGACATGAACCTGTTTCTTTCTTTTTCTAGTCTTTTCTTAAAGCCATCATATCAGCCAAGAAACATTTGCTGACTTATTCTTTGTTACATCTGATATTCTAAATCAAGTTTTGATTTTAGCCTACCAAAATACTGAATGCTACAGTAGCTAAGCTGTGTTGCTATAATATTGCCACACTATAAATTCCATTGTTTCCACAAGCTTTACTGCTTAAATATGTCCAAAGTGACCTAGAAGCTTCTGATAACTGAGCTGTATAACTGATTTGAACAGCCCAGGCCTTGCTGTGTTGGAAGGAATGACTGCAAGGATCCTGTTTCTGCAGAGAGAGACTGAGTTGACTGCATAGGTAGACTATCAATATAGGGACATATTACCTTGAGTTATGCAAACATAATGTTCTGTTGAAAGATGTATTTACAATGAAAATGGTGTAAGTACCCTTACACTGCCATGAATCAGCATTGAGTGCAAGTGATTTAACTTAAATTTCCGTTTTGGAAAAGGGTCTCTGGTGTGAAACAGCTACACGTTTGCTTTTGCTACCTAGTATTTATCGTGTGGCAGCACTCAAGAGATCCAACTCAGAACGGACTCCTTTGTAGCTTGAATGGTTATAAAAATATACATGTAAAAAGACAATGCCTGGCTGAAAAGAAATCTAATATTAAGGTCTGGATTTAATCAAAATCAAAAGTCACTGGTCAGAAGCATCTGAGTAGGAGGGAGCTTGATGTTCAAGGACTGAGCTGATGTCAGTGTGCCAATGCATATTGCTGTGTTCTTTTTAGATCAATCTGCTGACTATTCCTACCTGCTGTACTTTGCTTTGCATCCTGGAGCAGTCTCAAAGTGAGTGAAATGGATTCCTCTTGGGTGAAATATGGACAGAAGTGCTCCAGGAACCATTCAATGTTCTCCAGACATAGATGGGTGTTCTGTTAGTGAGGAAAAGTCTGAAATGAATAAACAGACAAACCCTAACCATGTCTGGTGTGGATGTCAGGTCCACAGGACCAAGTAGTTTTCATTAAAAAAATTTCCTCCTATTTTTCCACAGTGTCTCCTGGTAGTCTACAGTGTCATGCTCCCACATGCTGTCATGCTTCATTGGTAAGTTGTGACTTCAAAAAAGGTTGTCTTGGCTGACAGAGAATTAAAGCAGTGCTTGGCAAGATGTGAACTTCCCTGAAACTAGTTTTGGGTGAGTAGCCTGAAACTTGAAGTTAGAGTGAAGAAGCAGGGAGGTATAGTGAGTGGGAGAGGGGACCCCTTTCAAATACTCTTTTCTAATTCACCTAAGCCTCCCTGTCCCAAATGAAAGCATTGTCATGGATTCAAACTAGTGTATACAAGTGGACAGAATTCTCCCTCAAGAACGTATGTCAGATAAAAGAAATTTAAAATAGAGCCTACAAGAAAAGGAAAGATATCTTTATCCTAAGCTAGAGCAATTTATTTTCAAGTATATGTCTTCAGTTAATCACCTTCTGCTCTTTCCACAAACAAATTAGACATTGATTTTTGGGAGAAAGATCTTGTGTATATGTTCCTCATTAAATTACTGATGTTTCAATCGTAAATGTTTTTTTACTGGACTCAAGCAAATTGATTTGCACATGAATGATGATGCGTGACACAATAACAATGTATTAATAGTATCTTCTATGTTACTAGCAGTGATATTATTAGTATAATAGGATATTGTAGTTAGGACTGAAGGAATACATCTACTATGAGTTTACTTACCATATGAAAAAGGAATATCTGAGAGATCTTACACTCCTTTTATTAAAGTTTAATCTTGTATCAAAAATGACTAATATTTACAAGAGTCTTTGTAGTCTTGCATTACAAGATTTCTGCTCATGAGACAATTAGTGAAAGGAAGATGACTGTTTTTTTTTCTTCTTGGTTCATAGTCTTTAATGACATAAAATAACAATGTTAAAGGCACTTGTCTCTACAGTGTGGTAAAATTTTCTGCACTGTGTCAGTGTAGTCTATAATACTTACTTCCACAGGTGCCTAAAATGGAGGACCACCATGCTGCAATTCTAGAAGAACAAGAATTAAAGCTTACAAGAGTGGTTGCTGTTGGAATCTGTTATAATAGAGAAAATGAGATCAGGTGTTAGATATCTGTATTTGCTATGAAATCTAGCTCTCAGACTTTAGAGATGATGCAGTAGCAGTACTTGGTTGGTATGTGGGTAGGCAGGTGAATGATTCTTCACTGTACCCAAATGTTGCTGCCACTCTGTGGTCTCTGGACCTACCTGAAACACACAGAGTCATTATCAAACTTTTGGTGCTTGCTAATCAGGGGCGACCAGCCATGTGCATTTGGGTTCTCCCACTGAATATGAAAATACAGTAATGGTAGGCACTGTTCCCTGTGTGTGTCACCAGTAAGGCTGGAGTGTGGAGCAGTCTGTACTTTAGAGACATGTCCATAAGGAATTCTTTTAAGTATCCAGCAGCATCACCTCAAGACTCGTTCATCTGTGATTCTTACTCCACCATTAAGTTCCACAATTCCCCTCCTCTTCAGTATCCTTAGTGCTGAAGTGAAGGGTGTCTCACCACTACCAGTTGTTGAGAGCTAAATTCACCAGCTAGCAACATTAACAACTCCAGAAACTCTATAGATCAGCTACATTAAGTGTTTCATTTAGATAACATGAACTATTTTCTGTGCTGACAATGGTGCATTCAAGTTAATTATTTCAGGTAAATACTAATTAATTTTGTATTTTTGTATAGTTTTTTTTTTTTTTCTCTTTATTTAGTAGTAGCTCCCTCCCCTACTTGGAAAGGTTGTTTCTCTAGCCTCACCAGAGAAAGCTGATCTCCACTGACTGAGCACTGGGTGATACTGGAACGTGAAAGGAACAAACATGCTAACTCCAAAGATGGGAACATGTGGCAACAAGAACTTCTATTTTGTTGAGATTCACTCAAATCTCACCAGATTTCACCAGAAGGATGAGCTGTAAATAGTTGCACACCATTTTTTTCCTGTTACAGGGCATGACTTTTAAAGGGAACATGAGCCCTAGAGAAAATAGGTGATTGTAAGGAGTTAACAAAAGGCCACTGGAACGTTCAGAACTACACTAGCTACCTACAAATCTGACAAGAAAACTTGGCATTGGAAAATCTAATTGAGAGAACAGAATTATATTAGCACCTAGATAATTATGACATTGCAAAAATTCTTCAGACTTTCACAAAAGCCAAGAATACATGTTAAATTGAACAATATACCTCATGTTTTCTGCTAAAGGAAAAAAAAATGTTACCAGCAATATGGTATACAGAGAATTTTTTTTCTTGCACTGAAGAGAAAAAAGACCACAAATAAGTTACTTTTTGTGATATTGTATTTATTTCCTTGTGATAAACTCACCAGATACTCTTACAACTAAATAAGTCATCATGCTTAGCAAATTTTCTTTTGCCATATATTTCCTATTTTCCACATGCTGCAATATTTGACAATAGGACAAAGTTTGCTGAAAATAAATGCAGTAAATTGGTGGAAAAGTGAAGACTTGGACATGAAGTTGAAGACATGAAGAGCAAATCATCTCCAGTATAACAGTGTGTCCTGGTTCCAGCTAGGGTAGAGTTAATTTCTTCTCAGTAGCTGTTACAGTGCTATGTTTTGGATTCACAATGAGAATGGTGTTGATAACACGCTGGTGTTTTGGTTTTTTGCTAAGTCCAGTTTATTCTAAGTCAAGGACATTTTTTTCCCTGTCTCATGCTCTGAATGCAAAAAAACCAAACAGGGTGGGAGCATATCTGGAACTCGAACTGACCAAAGGAATATCCCACATCATAATGTCATGTCTGGTATATAAACAGGAGGGCGTTACCTGAAAATGGGGATAGGGTTTGGCTTCAGGAAGAGACGTCTGACATCGGTCAGCAGGTGCTGAACAATTGTATTGTGCATCAGTTGGTGTTTTTTCCCCCTTTTCATTATCATTGTTATTATTACTTAGCCTTACTATTGTATTCTTTATTTTCAATTATTAATCTATTCCTATCTCAACATAGAAGTTTTACTTCTCCTCCTGATTCCACTGGGATGAGGGGGGAAGAGAGGAGGGGTTGAGTGAGTGGCTGTTTGGTGTTTCATCTCCAGCTGGGCTTAAATCCATGACACAGACTATTGGGAAATGATATCAGAATAATTAAGGTCATACTAGCTAGAAGGAACATGAAAATCACTCTGATCCACATTTAATATTGGTAAATTGCAGAGTAATGCTAATGAAGCATAAGTTATGTACTAATAATTTGGTTGCTGCTTAGAAAGGTGTCTGTTGGGACATGGAGGCATACGAAGACCCAGATAAGGAAATCATCCCCAAACACCCCTACCTAACAAAGCTTGTCTTGATTTAGTGTGTAGGGAGTTCTCCCTATTTCATGAAAATAATGATGGGAATGAATCTACACTGTGCAATGAAGCACTGTGCAATTACCAGGACAGTTGTAGAGAAGCAACTTCCTATAACTATGAAAGTTTTCGTCCTCTAGAAATATGCAGTGCATTTACTGACCCTCACAGAAAGAGGTTAAGAATAAAAGGTTATGAGTGTTCTGTTTATCTGAGAAAGAAACAATTACTGTTCCTTCTTCCTGTTACTTCTAATGCTGTCTTGGAATAGCTGCATATATCCATCCATTTGTATATTCTTCTGTATACAGACATACAATTATTTCAACCTTATTCATATATTTGACTCTCCCTTTCTGGGGCATATTTTTAAAGGAATGTATAGTGGTACTGAAATGTGAGAGAGCATGATAAAGAAAAACCCCCAAATGTTGCCTGCAATAGATCCATGTCTGGTATGAAATAACTTTCTCTACAGTTGGAAGAGATGACTTTCTGTATGCACAGTTTTGGGGCAGAGCCACAGCTGTAATTTGAAGGTATTTTATTCTTAGCTGAGTGCCACACTTTCTAAAAATGTATTGGAGAAAGATCAATAGAGCCACTGAGCTATTTCAAAGAGAGGTTCTTTTTAAAATGCATTTTGGAGGAGACACTGAAATAAATATTTGCAATGCAGCTTGACAATCCTAAGCTCATTGTGTTGCTCAACAAAATGCTCAGTTGTGTAAGGGTTCTGTAACAGAGAACTTGCTTGTGTGTTATTGAAGGTGGTTTATAGACCAAACAATAGCTAGTATCAGTGTACAGTACTGCACACTAAATCAGTGAGAGGTGCTTTTGACTTCAGGTTTGCTCAGGTTCACAAAAGAGTTTGTTCACTTCAGTCTCAGCAGTCAGATGTGAGATGTTAGCCGTCCGGTGAATGTATTCTCATTTCTTTATTCTAGGACCTGTAGGTGACTTGCTAGGTAGAGAACAGAGGAAGTAATTGATTAAAATAACTGCTTTTGGTTTTTTCCTTCCTTTTTTTCTTTTTTTCTTTCTTTTTTTTTTTTTTTCCTGTCATGCATTGGAGGTGTAAATAACTGAGCTGATGTCCTCATTGAAAAACTTTAAACAACTTCAGTCTGGTTTATGAGGAAATACAGTTGGTTCCACATAATACATCCTGTTCCTTTATCTAATATTCTGTTATAATGGAAATGCACACTATTACTGATGAAAATAGTTGTTTGGTACTGAAAACTTGCAGCACTTTTTAACAGTATAAAGTTAAACTCAAGTTACCTTGGGCAGTATCGAATTTGGTACTGATGCCCGTAAAAGTCCTCCCTTCTTAAAACATGGTAGTATGAAATGTGGGGAAAACCCCTAAACCTTGCAAGATATAAAAGATGCAATTTGGAAAGCAAAGCTCCATACTTTTTGCCTAGGAAATGCATGAAGAAAATATCCCTAATCCCACCTCAAAGACATTTAAAAAATATGCTTGAATGTGTCTCTGTCATGCTTGTGTCCTCACGTGCAAAAATGACCACAAAGGATGGTTAAAAGAGTTTAATAATTATTTTATCTTGAAATAATATTTGAAATTATTCTCTTCTCTACCTGCTGAGCTCCCACTCATTCTTTCAGCCCACCTTCTCAACAAGTGTGTGGTTTTACACCAACCCAGCTGTGTCTATCTATTGGAGACACTCAGGATGCAAACACCAAAACTCCTTCCCTTCCACCCTGCAGATGGGAGCGAGACAGGTGCGGGTCCACAGCCACATCCTGAGACTTCCTTATTGCGGCAGGGAATTACTGCAGGGTGTTGGGAGAGGCGGCCACCACCAGACCCATGCAGGGTCTGGCACTCCGAGCCGCACAGTGAAGAAACCAAGAAAGTAATCCAAAGAGTTTTGAATTACTGAGATTTTTCCAGGAGAGTGGCTGCCCACAAATTACCTTACAGCGGGCCTGTTCACTGGGTTTTGGTAAAAAAACGAGGCTGATGGCACCATCTCACCCACGTGAGATGGTCCAGGGCACTGACATGCAGGAACAGACTCACCCGGGGACACATCAGTCCCCGAGGCGGGGGGAGGGGCAGCGAGGAGCTGGGTGCGGCCAAGTGCTGGGCAAACACCCGAGGGACAAGGGCGCTGCCAGGGCCCGCCAGTACCTGCCCTCTGCGGGGACTGCCCGGGCCGGGCACGGGGCTGGGCCGGCGGGGCGGGCGCAGGGCCGCTGCTGCCCTGCCCGTCAGGGTTCCAGCAGCAGGGCCGGCTCGGTGTGCCCGAAGGGCTGGTTTAACCCGGCTCCGGCGGCTCTGCTGGGCGCTGCCGGCTGCGCGGGGCCGCTGATAGGTGGCGATGTGCCCTCAGGAACGGCGCCTCAGCGCGGCCGCCCCCGCCGTCCTGCGGGCCCGCCGGCGTGACAGCCCCGCTGGTCGTGCGGTGCTGCTGGGCGGCTTCTGCGTCAAAGCATGCACGCAGATAGATAAAAATATATACTGGTATATAGTTATGATTATTTAAACTGCTCGCATTAAATGACAGGACGTCTAGAATAGATTATTAGGAGGAAGCTCTCTGCTGTGAGGGTGGTGAGGCACTGAAACTGGTTGCTCAGATAAGCTGTAAATGTCCCATCCCTGGAGGTGTTCAGGGCCAGTTTGGATGGGGCTCTAAGCAACCTGGTCTAGTAAAGGGTGTCCCTGCCCATGGCAGGGGCATTGGAAGTAGATGATCTATCACTAAGGTCCCTTTGGGTCCAACCCAAACCTCCCTATGGTTCTGTGAAACCCTGTTTTGTTATGTACTTAACTGATGCGGTGAGGGGAACAGAACCCAAATCCCTGCTCTGCCTTAATTAGCACACAGGTTGTATTATGGGTGTGGGCGCCACTGGAGCCAGTGTGCTGCCAAGCCATCCCATCCAGCCCCTCTGTGCCACCCATGAGGGTGCTTGGGAGCCAGCAGGAAGGGCCTGTGAGCTAACTCTAACATAAAACTTAAAACAACTTAAAGCAACTACTGGCAGGGATAGGCTACTACTTGAGAGGCTGGTGTGGAGTTTAGATTCCTGGGCTTTGTGTGGAGTGTGGGGTTTTTTTGTTGTTGTTTTTGGGTTTTGTTTGTTTTGTTTTGGGTTTGTTTTGTTTGGTTTTTTTAAGTGAAATAATTTCATTTAACAATGAAAATGCTGCAAGATGTAAACCAAGGATCTCTCCATATCTGCCTGCAACCTTTGCATGTTAACAAGCAAAGGTTCAGTCTGGCTCTCCTCTTTGTAAGAAAATCTTATGTTAACTTGGCTGAACTCAAATTACCCTGTGCTAATTGATGTGCTGGAGGTAGCTTTCCTTCAAGAAAGAGACAGAGTTCTGGGTTGAGAAAGCTTTGCTCTGTATAAACAAGTGGCGTTTGTTATAGATGGTAACGTGTTCCAACTTTTTGTTCTGAGCAAGATATGCCAAGGATACATCCAGTATGTTTTTTTTTAATGCTGGTAATTGGGAGTGGAGAGGAAAATCCTTTTCATCTGTCTGACCCTGATTGTTATTTACTCAGAAATTACAATTATTTTAAAGAGAATTAATTAGGAGCCAGTCACAGAACTCTAGTTCAGTGCAGCTGGCTGGCAATGACTGATTGAAAAGGAGTATAATTATTACAGGTTTGAGAAGAGCGCTGAAATGATCCATATGGTTAGTCTGATTAAATTGATCCAAAAGTCATCAGAAGTAGTGCTAATTCTCTTCTTCTATTGGTTGCAGCAGTGCATTAATGCCTGTGGTATCAGGGGACAGGTGCTAGTGAATCAGCTTGAGGTGACAGAGTTACATCATAGCCATCCTGCTGTCAGCCAACTCGATAGACTTTTGAAGCACTGAGGCCCTGATGGTGAAAAGCTGAGAGGTTAAAATGCAGAAACTGAATGAAATTGACTCCCTCTGCCAATCTGTGGCTAAGTGATGATTGGTTCATACAATAATCCATAAAGGGAGAAAACAAACAAAAAAAATAATCTGAGAAGAAGAATCTGAGCAAGAAGAGACCCATTCAGAGTTGGAGCTCTCTGGAAAATAATCAGGACGCAGTTTGAGTAGTGTTTTGTTTTCTATCATGTCTATAAGCAATATATTACAACAAACACCAAGATTGTTCGGTATTAGTCTTCTGTGTCACTAGTTTCTGAGAACTTCATGTACTCTGGCAGTGCTACCTGTACTGTTAATGGAACCTGCTTCTCCATGATAAAAAGAAACATGTGACAGAAGTTTTTTTAAAAAGTTAAGAAAAATCAAAAATTGTGTTTATGTGAAAATGGACTTGTGACTGTTAAATCTGGTAATGCTGAGGTTGAAAATTTTTGTTTTCAAATAAATTGGGCCACTCATAGGAAAGAGCTGTAGTAGTATTAGAGAATGCACTAGTCAAGAATCTGTGAAGTTGCAGTTTAGTAGTGGTGTAGCATGTAAAGTCTATGAATGTATACATAATAATTTGGACGAAAAGGACATCAAAATATTTGACTGCCTACTAAAGGAGTATGTAGGTTCAGCCTGTGATCCCCTCTTAACTCTGCTAAATTACAGGATGGGGACAGTGGAGAGTGATTTATCATCTGTGACATTTGTTCAAATAGAAATTGAAAACAAAAAATGGCTCCATAATAAAACAAACAAAACAAAAAATGTCTGGGTGAGCAAGGAATTGCAGGTATAGATTGAGGCAATAAATGCAAATCAAACTAAACCTTGGTATTTTTTGGGATCTTGGTCACTACCCTTAATCCATAGAAATGAGGCTAGAAGTACCTGCAACAGAAAAGAAAGGCTATGAACAGCAGGAGTGTCTTGAGATATGGCCATTGCATTGAGTGAGATTATCATTCCAGACAGTCCCATGTTCAAAAGTAGCAGTTTCTGCTGCTTCCAGAAGGAAAAAAAATACAGGAGATATGAATTAGCTGGCCTGACTGAGGAATAAGGCAACAGACAGAGCAGTGTTAATTTGTGGAATTAATTACCTTGGTATCACCTGATAACTGTGATGCCCTTATGACAGGGAAATCACAAGAATGAAATGATCCACAAAGACGCCTTAACATTCCTTTTAAGATAACATACATATATGAGTATTTCTGGCATCAAGAGAAATACCTGGCATATACTGGTAGTTATTTCTTGTTACATTTGCATGGGGAGGTAAGACAAAGCCAACTGTCCCCCTCGGAGTTTCTGGAACAGGCTGCTGATGGTTGTGTGCCTACTTGTGTTGAACAGAGCTGACACCAAATGCAGCAGATCTTTCCTTGAATTAGATTTCTAAATTCTACAGTGTGCACAAGACAGACACGTATGTGACTGATGTAGGTATCATACCAGTCTGTCCTTTATCAGGAAGACTAAATTCCGAAATAATAATACCTTTTTATAAAAGTTTAATGTGAATTAGATGAGAATGTCCAGTAAATGGCAATATACTTATATTTCAAACAATTATATTGGATAGCCTTTCTTCAAATATACTATGTCATTCTTGTCCTCTATATTCATTGCTTTAGAGCTTAGAAAATCAGCAATTCCTCTCTGCTGTTAATCCCATCCATTTGTTTCTCTATATACTTTACACTATAAATATTAAAAAAGTGTAATTACCTGAAAAGTCAAAATAGACATATCTTGGTTGACAGGCTGTAATGACTTAAATTATCTTCTTGTCCATAGCACTATCCTTGAAATGAAAGCAGTTAAAAAAGCATAATTTTGCCTAACTACTGTACAAATAATTTAGAAAATAAGGTTTTTACCCCCAAAAATATCTGTTAAATATATACTTTGCTGGCAGTGACACCAAATCAAATGGAAGAGATAGAGAAGACTGTTAAGAGGAAGGATTAAGTTATTCATCTCTGAATGGCGTTTCCATTACTGTGAAACTACTTGGAATAAAATGGGCAAATAGCTTTGTCTGAAAAAAAAATTGCTGCAGTGTGGTGGTAGCATTTGCTGAGGTTATTATGAGATGACTTTGATTCAAAAGAAGGATGAAGAAGAGTTGGAAAGGAATTTTAATCAGTGCTAGCAGCAAAAAAGGACAGAATGTAAGTGATTCATGTAGAGGAGCATACCCTGGGCAACAGGCACTTACATAGCCAGACAGGCTGAGTTAATTTCCTTGAGTGCTGATTTTCTCTTCCTCTTTCCAGCCAGGCTGTGCATAACAATTAATGTTTGCCTGGTGCCATGTACAGCCTTCCCAAACCTCCTTCTCTACTGGTCAGTGAGGCTGGCAGTGTGCTCCGCTTCCTGAACTGAGCATGGGCAGAAGAGGAAGAATGGAAAGAGTTCAGAGAAGAGCAAAGGAGGGCTGCCCGAGGCCAGACTGCTTCTTTGGATCAGATTGCATTATCACATGGTTTGGAGATTATGGTGAGTGTTATGGGTGGTGGGAGAACTGAACACCAGTGAAGGGAATGTGACTGGCGTTATATCAGGGATAATACAGTGGTTAGTGCTGCCTTCGTTTCTTTTCCTTGAGGCACTGTAAAAGAAACTAGTTTGGGTTCAGTTACCATGATGACTTCTACATAGAAATGAAGCAGACTGTGGTTCTGGAAAAACCTGCAAGATTCTCAGCCCAAAAAAGATGTATCCTATTATCTGCTGTTGCAAGGAAGACCATTTTCCTGTGGAGAACAGGGAGGGGATTACTTTAAAATGCCAGATTGCTTCTCAGAAACCCCACTGTTATCTCATTGCTTTTATCACTGTTCAGGAAAACTGGAAGGGCTGGATTTTGGTTTACTTGGTGTTTCCTTTTGGTTTCCTGTTCCTTCCTTCCCTTCCCATTCATTTCATGAAAATGTCCTTGATTTCCGTTTCCTGACTTTTGAATCCCTTCTGTACTTTTACCCCATTCAAGTGTAAATGCCTATACCTGTCAAACAGGTTGGGGTAGAAATTTTCACTGGGAAGCAAGTATCCTAGGAAAGAAATAGGCACAGTTGTTTCAGGATGTCATAGAATTAGATTTGAGACAGAGGAGCAATTTCTGTCTTCCCCTCCCCAACCCCCCCCCCAACCAACCGTAACAGTGTTAAATGTTAGAAAATTGCTCAGTTTAGTCGTGTTGCCAAAAAGTGCATCTCTATAGTAGTTCAAGTTATATTTATTACTTCTCTTACTATGGAAGAACGCTTCAAAGCCATGATGTTCTGATACATTCAGAAACACTGCTGTCTTGAGTCAAAGATATTTTTATTTTTTAAGAATAAATAGTGTAAATTGAGCCTGTCAAATAAAGAAGTCAGCAAATCTTGCTGTCTCCATGAGCGGAGTGGGAGAGCCAGGCCCCAGAAAATGGCAGAGGTGGTGTAGAAGTGATAGTTGGCTGCTTGCTGCATGAATTGGAGAGGACAGAGAGGAATAGTGAATATCAGGGAAAATTTATGGTATATTCAGTCTAGAAAAATCCAGGAAAAAATTAATAAACCTAGGTTGTAGTCCAGATGTTCATGCTTGCCATCATAGAGCATCCACATGACTCCATTCAACAATTTAGGGACAACTTGTGGTAAGCGCTTATTGCTGCCTTAGGACTTGGATCCAGAATGCTCTGGTGGTTTACCATTATGCCTGCTATTATAAGTTGTGGAACTTTTAGAATGTTTTACCTTTTTTTAAAAAAAAAAATTGGTACCTTTCAATGATAATTTGCTTTATCATCTGTACAGCCTCTTTTACTAAGTTCAAAATGGTTTCCTAACATCTTGTGATTTTGTATATCTTTAGTAAACAGAAACAAAATTTAAAGCAGCATGCAATAAAGTGGTAAAATGAATGCAATAATGTATATCATTATTGGATTCTATGTGCTACCATGAACCACTGCTGTTGAACAGAATATTTCATCTATAAATATAAACATACACTTGTTCAAGTTGTCCAAAACTGGCCAAGCAGGAATACAGATGGACTTTCATTCCTGTGGCTCTGCTACAGCGATAGTCCCTTGAAATTTGTTTCCAATATAATTCAGTATAGTTTCTTGCATACTTATTCAAAGTGCTCTTTTTGTGCAGCAAATATTCTACCAACTGTAATACTATCTTTACTAATGCTTATCTAAATTTTAATCCAAACACTGTAGCAGAACAGACTCTTACACTACAGACATATGAGCATGTTTCAGTATTGTCTTTAACATTTCCTTAAACTATCATTAAGGTACTTCAACCAGGGAACCATATATTGGATCACATTTTGACCCTATAGAGAATAAATGTAAAATATATATGATGGACAGAAACACCATATAAATAGTCATACTGTTGGGAAGCAACAGAACACCTCTTTATTTAGTTATTACTGACCCCACTTTAGGATAGGTCTTCAAAACAGGCATCTCTGGGTAGCGTGAGGAGGGTGAATGATGTAATTGTAGTTTATATAGCTTCACTCACCTTCTGATGGGACAGATAACAGTTGTGTGTTTTATATTTGTGGACTCGGTTTATGAGACCCAGTAGGTATAATTATTTTAGTAAAATATTAAATTCTAAAAGTTATTTTAATTTATTAAATGTATTTATATAAAATTTTATTATTTATTAAATTTTCATGATTGTAAGTTAAATTATTTCAAAGATGCCAACTTCACCATCTGCAAGAAGCAGCAAACTTCTGTCATCAGAGTGCTAAAAGGCAAGTTGTCAAGAATTTAAGCATCTATCTGCTTAAAATCTGCTTATTTGCACTGCAGGCAAAACTGTGATGGGAAGCAGAGAATGTCAAGCTCACGTTCAGTTTCTCCAGGGCCATGTTGTCATTTTTCTTTTAATAGACCTTCTGTTCCCTATCTTTGTTGCTCTCCAGTGGTTCTTCCACGGTGTGCACATGCTTGATCAAGTAAGATGCTAGTGTATAGTTTCCTAGCATCACAGCACAGTAACTTTAATTTCTGTTACTAATAAAAAAATTAATTAATCCAAATTTTCCCTTAAAAGTATTTACATTGTGTTCCATCTTGTTGCTGTGCAAGTCCACCTTAACTAGCTGTTACTAGAGATGGATTCACATTAAAACTTGAAAATCTCTCCTTTTATTTCCTATTCCTGTCTGCTTTAGAGGTTCTTTATACATTTAACTGATATATCTATAAAATGTTTGCTCTCATTTTCAAGCAAATCCAGGACTCCAGTATTTTCAGGTTTTCAATATACATTATGTATGCATATATGCTGTAATGCCTTCTCAGCTACTATGTTCCTGCTGATCTGGAATCAGTTTTCTCTGACTTTTTTTCTGTTTTGTGACACCATAACAGAATATTAGATTATAGTGATGTGATGTTATACATAATAACATAAAAACAGGTAAAACCTAGAGCTTTGCATAGCCAATATGCTAATACCTTTCAATCCAAACTTGATTTCTTTTCAGAAGTCTGCTTCAATGATTAAAACATTTTGGGCCTTCCATAAAAAAAAAATCAAATAACTTTTTTAAAAGCAGACTTTTCAAAAGATTCACACCTTTATGAATCAGACATTGTGCACTCTAGGGCAGTAAATGAATAAATTAGATTCTTGCTAGAAATTATTTAGTAAGTTGGTCTGGCAAGCACTGAATCAGCATTTAAAAATCTGAAGTCAGTATCATGTTCCCTATGTCAGGCCTTGAGTTTGCTCTCTTCAATCTCTTCTCCTATCTTTTATCTATTCCAGGTTAAAATCTCCAGAACCTCTAAAGCTCAAACATGCAGAATAATTTTAGTGAGATGGAGGATCTCAGGACTGGAACTAGAGCAGAGCTTGAATGAATCCTGCATTTGCTTTTTTGCCTTTCTGACAGGTTTACCCCTGGTAATAAATCAGTCTTTGAACTGTGGAAAAAGCAAAGGCATGAAAACACATTTATATGTGATAAAGAAGACAATGACAATTTTACAGTTAGGGGTTTGTTTGAAAACTGTCATTTCCAGGTTTAGATATCCAAAAGATTCCCTACTAGCTATTGTGTATTCAAAATAGCTATTCTTAATGTTTGGAAGTTTTCTCCAGTTAGATTTATGTTGTATGGAGTCCTCTTGCAGCCTCTACAAATATTATCACTGTATTTTCTTACCAGTGTAGGTTTTACCCATTTACAGCCATTCTGTGACAGCTGTTATAGATTCCCAGAGGTTCATTCTTGGATTTCTTTCTATTTTTGCTTTGCTGTCACTAAACATTTATACTACTTACCTTTGACTTTTTTTCCAAAGAGTGGAATCTGTTGATTACCTTCATATGGTCAGAAAAACCTGACAGATCACTGTAAAGAGTATGCAGTGTAATACATAAATAGTCCCTTAAATACATATATATATGTCGGGTTTTCTGGTCTGTTTGAAGGGCCTGGAAAGGCCCGGAGTGGCCTTGGGACAGCCCGCGTATCGAAGGACGAGAAGAGGCTTCAGTTCTTCTTTCGGTTTTTATGTTTATTAATTGTTTATCTAAAAGATGTTCTTTCAGCTCGACAGAGATCTGCTCAGCAGTCAGCTATGAGCACACTGCCGCTCTCCGTAAAGCTACTTATTTTTATACTCATTGTTACGTGTACAATATTTATCATTTTTCTCCAATACCATTTATTCTTATTACTCGGTGCACTTTCAGTAATAACCAATCTGAAAGTGCCACCATCACCAAAGAAGATGGAGGAGAAGAAGAAGAAGGACAGGACACACTCTAATTCTTCCATCTTACTTCTGTAAACTCCTCTGTACATAAATCCTAAACTCTGTGTCTCACCCTCTAATTAACTAATCTCTTCGCCATTCACCTCGGTGAAGTCTTCTTATCTTCATACAGGTGTCGTCTCCCGTGTAGGGTCAAAGTCCAGCCACCAGACACTTCTGGCAACATTCTAGGACTCTCGGGCCCCCCAAGGGTGGTCTCGGTGGCTCGGCATCTCAGGACTCAGATCCTGAGATCCCACATATATATATTTATGTACATATAATATACATCTTTAAATGCATGGCTAGCTTTTAAAACTAGGCAATCTTAACCCAAGTGATACATATTTATGATAAGCAAACCTGACAAAAAAACTAGAGAGAAGCTATGGGGGGAAAAGACATACCTGAAGCAAAACCTGAACTTATTTAACATTATTGGCCAAGAGAAGAAATATTGTATTTGCCTCGGTGTAACATGAGCCTTCTGAAATGAAGGAAGGATTTCAAAAACTGCAGGGGGTGGCAGAAATTCCAAGTGGCAGGCAAGAGTAAAGCAAAGCACAGAGGGATGTTAGGTGAAAGCAGGCCTCTCTATTTGAGGCCATTTAGAAGGATCCCAACAGGCTAGAGACATGGACAGAGAAGAACCAACTGAAATTCAACAATGGCAGAGGGTCCTGCCCCTGGGAAGGAATAACCTGTCCCTGCACCAGGACAGGCTGGGAGAGACCTGCTGAGAAGGACCTGAAGGGTCCTGGTGGACACCAAGCTGTCCATGAGCCAGCAGGGCCCTTGTGTCCTTGGGGTGTCCTGGGATGCATTAGGAAGAACATTCCAGCTGGTCAAGGGAGGTAATCCTGCCCCTCTGCTCAGCTCTGGTGAGGGCACATCTGGAGTGCTGTGTCCAGTTCTGGGCTCCTCAGGACAAAAAAGACATGTCTTTTTGTGGGTCCAGTGAATGATGACAAAGATGATGAAGGGACTGTGAGGAAAGGCTGAGGCAGCTGGGCCTGTTCAGCCATGAAAAGCGACAACTGAGAGGGACCTCCTCAGAGATCAGAGGATGAACCAGGGTCTTCTCAGTGATGTTGAGTAATAGGACAAGAGGCAACAGGTAGAAACTGATGCCCAGGAAATTCCACCTGAATACGAAGAACTTTTTTGCTGTGCAGGTGACTGAGCACAGTAAAAAAGCACTAGGTTACCAAGAGAGCGTATGAAGTCTCCCTTACTGGAGGCAGTCAAGAACCATCTGGAAACAATCCTATCCAGGTGCTCTAGGATGACCCTGCTTGAACAGGGAGGTTAGACCAGATGACACACTGTGGTCCCTTCCAACCTTACCCATTCTGGGATTCAGGCTTTTACGTGTTCCTTGTGTAGGAATGACATCAGTCTTGGGAAGGAGATCCTGTAATGGTTAAATGATTCAGAGAATAAAGCTAGCAGTTTGGGATCAAGACAGCTGGGGTTTTTTTTGGTTCAGTGAGTGAAATGAGGGGGGAAAAAAAAGGAGGAAAGGTACACAACAGCTTAAAAGCAAAACATTTTCCCCTTGGTGAAAAAAGGCAAAAACCCCCAGAATAATTCACTTTCTCTTAGAAAATTATTCTGATTGTTCTGATTAAATGTAACCAACTTTGAAAGGGAAAACATACCCATTTTTTCCCAAGGTAATCCAAATTTTTAAAAGATATGAAGTATTTCTTGACTGTAAAGATATACCAAATTTGACTTGAATTCACAAGGGCGAAAAGTTGAAACTTCTCTCAATTTTGTTACAGAAATACAGAATTGTCAAGTTTCAATGGCTGCTTTTCAAGGCGTTAAGAACATACCAGATGTCAGTCGAAGAAGCTGGAAGAAATTAAAGCATCTGGAAAAGACTATTTAAATACTACCTATCTGGCCTGCCTACTGCTGTTATGGAAATTCCCCTGTTGCCTCAGTGACCTCCATTGGCTGGCTGTGTGTGCTCTTGTTGAAATACCCACTAAAATCAAGGGTTAGTCTGAAGAGGCCCGTAAGTTTGCAAGTGTAGAATTTACTGCTGCATTATTGACTAAAACACCCCTGTAAAGTAGCTGTGGCTGAAAAATAGATTGGTCTCTGAAAGCACTAGATAGGTCTCAATTCATGCTTTCCCCTTGTTAAGTAAGGAATGTAATGCAGAATGAGAGACGGCAGAAAAAATGATCATGATGGAAAATTAAAATATTGCTTACCCTTAGTGTGAGTTAGCCCTTTTTAGAACTTCAGGCTTACTCTTAATTTGTGATACAGTTTTTTTCTGCATTAAACAAAGGAGATGCCAAATCATTAATTGATATGGGCATAAAAATAATTGATGACCATCAATATGTACAAGATGACTGAAAGGATGAATTTTAATGCTGTAAAAGTAGCACCAGAGTGTTTATTCTTCTGATGGGTGGGATGATGTTTTCACTCGGCAGCAAAAGACTGTGACCTAATGTTTAACACTGATGGGATGGGCTATGCATCTAAGTGGGGGTCTGTACAGAATGGCTGTCTGCAGCCTTGACTGTTAATTAGTCCCCCTACTGGTTCAGCAATCGCAGCCGTGTTTCGTGTGACCTCACTGGTATGGCGTCTGGGCAATTATCTTTGGGATAATGAGCCCCTTCATCCATGGCAGAACAACAACATCTCCACTTGGCTTGCAAAAGCTCAGAGCCAGTCTGCTTCTCATCAGGGTGCCTGCCACCCCCTTTGTATCAGACCTTATCTCAAGCTTAACCTTTCACATCATACATTAATCGTTTTTAGATTAAACATTAATGAATCAATTTAAACAGCATTAAGGGAGGTGAGGGAGGGTGGGGGGAGGTGTTAATAAGACCAAAGTATCCAAAAGGTAATTCAGGTCTTAAATTTTCCTGAGTTCTGAAATGAAAGAGAAACAACACTCCAGATCACTAGTTATAGTTACAAATTATCGTAATCTTTTTTATCTATGAAGAACTGTAATTAACCGAAGTATGGTCCTTCCTCCTCAACAGTACAGTTTTAATGAAAATATCTACTAACTATTCATATAATATACAAAAATTAAAGAAACAGCCACAAAAAGACTACTATTTTAAAATATTTTTGTATGCCACACCATGGTGTATTGCAAAGCCTTTAAAACATTTGATCCTTTCAGAGGTTTTTCTCTTATTTCAGTTCATTTTTAAAGGGTAATATGAAGATTTGCGTGATTCCATTGAAATTATTGAACATGTTGTGACTAAATTTCTGTAACGCTACTCTTTCATGTTTATTAATGTGTGTTGAAGCTTTTCCTTTGCTTTGAAGAGTATTTGTAAAGACGTGTTGTGCCTTCAGAAGGAGTGGCAATCAGTTCAGGAATGTGACATGAATGGCTAATGTTTTGCATTGCTTTGTTTCAACAAAGCAGAAGTAGTAAATACTTATTGAAGCTTGAATTCTGTCTCCATCCCCTAGGTTTTGCAGACCTTATGGGCTTATACCCTTTCTCTCCCACTTGCACATTGCAGTTAGGCTTCTGCAGACTTTGATTAAACTAAAGGAGAGCTGGGGCCTAATTTTACTCATGGTCTAAGGCAAAGGTGCTACTTCCAACTGAGAGTTGCTATTGAGTTTCCTTGAATTGGCAGCTAGAAAGTTACCAAATGCCTGATAAAAAGAGGGAATATCAAAATTTATTCTGTTGTTCTCTTTTTTATATAAGCTAATTCTAATCACATTCATCGTCATGTTGTTTGACCTACAGAACACATCTTTGATAGCTCTGAAAATATCTTCCTTGTTTTTATTGACATAGTTATTGACATAGCTATCTTAAATTTGCTTTTATGTTCATTCAACTGTAACTGTCTACTTATGGTGTACCATGTCTTTGAACTATATCATAGCTCTTATTTTTCTTCCCTTTGTGTCAAACAAGTAATCAAGTTCAATTAATTAATGTACATTGTAACCTACAGAAGTTTCATTATCACACTAAGAAAGTGAGAAACTAAGAGACTAACTTATATGGGGGATATTTGCTTAAGAAAGTGAGAAGGAGATTTTATTGTTTTTATATATAAAATATATAAAATTCTAAGTTGCCCTGCTCATCCTTCTTCATGGCTTAAAAGTTCCTTTGAATTTCACCTTGTCAACTTTTATGAGCGCAGTATTTGAAAAATCTGATGTGGAGTTTAAATTACACAAGTATCTTAAAGGCAAGGTATGTAACCCCAAAAGTTACCTCTGTTGGTAACAACTCAATTTTCTCGCTTGCTTGCATGGTGCGTTATGAGGGTTGACAACAATGTTTTGAGAAAGGCAAATGTTATGCTGGACTCTCTGTATCTCATGAGCTAATACTGACGCCATCTGATGTCTTTCTCTCAGAACATGTGTTTTATTTTGGATACCTGGTGAATGCAGCTTCTGTTACTGTGCCTAAGTAGCCATTTCCCTGCATTAATCATCATCTGTGCCATTCCTCTATTGATCCATTCCTATATTCAGTTTGCTCTTTCAAGTGCTGCCACTGCTTTGATGAGAAAAAAAGAAGAAACTGTACTGTTTCTTGCAGCCACTCTTCCTTTTTGGCGCATGAGCAATTTAGTGTACAGGCTCTTTTGCCATTAAAGTTCCTATTATGAATCTTTATGAGACATCACAAATGTGCAGAGTGCAAGTACAAGAGCACAGTTAGATCAGCAAAGGTTAATGAAGATAGCCCATTAGTATCCTGCTGGGTTTGTTGCTGAATGCATTGTAGCAATGCTTGGAGTCTTTGCTCTCAAGGGAGGCCCAGTACAGTAAGGCAGGGAATGCAGAATGCTTGCAAGTTCACAGACAAAGGCTGAAAAAAGGGTTTTTTAATGTGTAATTAGATGACTAAATAAAATAAGCTAAACAATAACTAAATATATAAATATATATATATAAATATAACTAAATAACTAAATAACTAATAACTAAAAATGAAAATAAAAAAAATTTAAATGGCTAGCAAGGACCATTCAAAAGGGTTTTATTCTCTTTGCTAAGATGGATATGGGAATGGGAAGGCTGTTAAGCATGTGGTACAGGCTGAAGTACTTCTCTCCTCCTTTTGTGTTTATCAGGGGCTGTGGGAAACCAAATTGGAGACAACAGGGAGCAGATTGGAGCTTATGGATCAAGATATTCTGGCCTTGGTTGGATGCAGGCTGTGGGATAAGTGACTACAGATACGAGACTGGGAAAGTAGAGCATATTAAAAGTTTTTGAAACCATGTAGTTTTTTAAGGCTGCTAAGTAAGGCAAACAACAGGCTGTCTGTAACTAGTGGGAAAATTCTTACTTAAGGATGTGACTGCTTAGAGCTGTAACTGCATGGAACTGCAACGGTATATAAACTAATCTGTGATGAGCAATAATTGACTTCAATGCCTTCAATAGCTTGTACTGCTATGCTTGGACTTCACATGCTCTGGCTTCAATATACAACTTCAACTCTGACTTCTGCTCCGGCTTTGGCTTTTTTGCTTGGACTACTTTTGCACTCCTTTTCTTTGTAATCCCATCTCTCAGTCGGTAATGGGGAGGTGCTCGTCTTTGCAGCCAGGACAAATTCAAGAGTTTGGGTGCTGGTTCAAAAGCATTTGAAGGTCGTTAAGACCCAGGATCTAGCTGCTTTGTGTACCAGTCTGCTAGGAATTGCTAGAGAACACAGCACACAAGCTGAAGTTGCTCAAAGCATTCTGGTCATTGCAGATGAGCAAAACCTGCTTTTGATTCTAGAGGCTGTTTTGGTACTAAAGGTATTTCTGAGGGGTGAGCTAAAGAGAATGTTGTTTCCTTTATAGCAAATGACATCTGTATGCCAGGGACAGGTCTGTCAAGTCTCTTTTTGGAGTTGACTGGCAATCAGTGCTATTTTGAATAAATATTTTGCTTCTCTGAGTGTTGACAAATGAAGAGTAAGTATTAGCATTTTATAACATCGCCAGCTCAGGAGCTCCAATCCCACAATTCATACACTAAAATTATGAAGTGTAATGATTAAGTTTGTTAGATTTGCATTGTTATTGAAACTTAAAGAGTTCTATTTTCCAGATTTCTCTGTGTTTTCACAAGGTCTTGAAACACACCACTGAAAGCCCAAAAGGAAAATCAGGTTCTTCTGTAGCTGATCCACTTCAGCTGGAGAGTAATAAAAATGCCAAATGGAGCATGACCTGTTGACTCTGAAGATACCATAACGTTCTGATGGAGAGAGGGTTTTGAGGAAAATATTTTTTATTATGGTGCCAATGTTTTGGAGTCAGGTTATATCCTTCTCTTACAGTTATCTTCTGCCTAAACATGTTAAATAGACAGTTTATGCCACATGGATTAAACATGGGGCATTACCAAATGCTGTTGTAGGATGATGGATAAAAAAATGAGACAGCAGAGCTAAAAGCAGTAGTTTGAGAAATGTGTTAAATGTAGCAAGAAATCCTGTGATTTGTACTATCTCTTCCTATGATACAGCATGACAGTGATTTTAAATGCTTGTGGCTATTTATGCTTAATATGAGATTAGTGTTACACTCCTGTTCTGTTTCCTGGTTATATCAGGATATGCTTGAAGTATGGTAGAAACAACATAAGTCTTTCCTGTGAATGACTTTAAGCTTAGAGAGTTCTGACACTTGGGAGGTAGCAAACACATTTATAAAAAAAACTACTCTAGCCAATAGCTTGTGAAGAATGTTAACATAAGTTAATGTCACTTGGAAAGCAACAATTAGATGAAGATGGAGAAAATAAAAAATGGTGTTGCATAACTTTATT
The DNA here is from genome assembly GCF_047830755.1 of Zonotrichia albicollis. Taxonomy (NCBI): domain Eukaryota; kingdom Metazoa; phylum Chordata; class Aves; order Passeriformes; family Passerellidae; genus Zonotrichia; species Zonotrichia albicollis. The sequence goes on from NC_133823.1 coordinate 29,463,476, forward strand.
AGATATTATTTGTCCACAAGTAAGAATTTAAGCAGTATCTTGAGTTTCCTGGACAGTTACCTTTATTTAAATTTCAAGAAAGTGAACATTTACTGAATATTGTAAAGTTCAGTAAACAATTTTTTGCTTAAAAAATCACATGCAACTTCATGAGCTTAACAGGCTGGAGAGTTGCTCTCTCTTGAGGCGTGTTGCAGTTATGTGTGGAATAAATGTAATGATTTAGTTTTTCAGATTAGTTCCTTCTCTATCCACTTCTTTGATCCTCAGTGTCAAAGGTTGAATCATTTTTCTCCACTCCTTTTCCCTCAAGTGAATATCTGCAATTCTTTGGTTTTTATGATGTATCAACATGTAGAAATTTAAGAACTCAACCTTCCCTGTCTTGACTACTGAGTTACTCCTGTCCAGTTGATGCACTTCAAGCCACAGGAGTTTTTGACTATGTGAAGTGCTGACCTTGCTGAACATTCTGCTAGTTAAGTCTGATGATGTAGTACAGTATAGTAAAGGTCCAGCAAAACCCACCAAGTTTTACATATAATTTGCTTGTTTGTGGAGACAAGACAGGCTTGTAGCTCTGTAACATGCTGCTGAATGTTTCTTTTATGCCCTCATGTTCTCCAGTCAAAAATTTAAAATTAATACTTGAAAAAGAACTATAACTTACCCATGTAGCTCCTAGAAATTTAACTGGATGTAATATAAAATAAAGCATGTATGCAATTGCATGAGTTATGACACTTATAGGAACCATAATTTTGTATTTCCTGACTTTTGAGTGTTAAAGAGGGGATTAAATTCCTAATTGTACTAGCATTAATATCGTTTAGTGCATCAAACACCTTTCCTGGTTCTCACACATTTTGCTTCCAGACCCAACCTCCAAATTCACCAGGGGTTTTTGGGGGGTAATAAAAAATCTCTTAGTATATGCTTAGGATCAATTGATTCTTGCTCTGAGTTAACAAATCCAGGTGATACTTTAGATAAAATGACCCTGAGTATTCTGCTTAGTTCACACAGCTGGAATAAAGGAGAAGGTGAGAGTATTAATCAATTGTGGGTTCTTGTTAAACAGTGGGGAATGCAGAAACATCTAAAAAAAATTCATGCTTGTAGACACAAAAATTGGGAAAAAAAGAGTTTAAATAAAACAATACTGCTTCTATTTTTACATGGAGCTGATTTCACAGTGCTGGATTAACAATTTAAATGTTAATGGAGACCTGAAAGCAAAGGATTGTTTCAAACTTAACATGGTTTACTTTCTGTGACTTGATTATTGACAATTCTGAACAGTTACTGTCAGCAGAAAACTGTGTCATTCTGAAAGGCTTTATCTGAAATATATTAAAAATTAAGATACCTGATGAGATGATAGTTGGCCTGGAATAAAATACTGCTTCTGGTAGAGTCTGGAGTTTTGACCTTGATACTGATGAACATTTTCTTGCATTAAAAAAAAAATAAATTGAAATAATGGTAGTGGAGAACAATATCTTGGGTCTTCATGAAATCCTTAACTGTCTCTAAACCATTGTGTAGGTGTATAATAACCCTGTCTAGTTTCTTTTCTGAAGTACTGGCAGAGATGGCTGTTGAATTCCCCATTCAGATTATCATCTTGGAAATATACCAAAAGATTGTGAAAGTATTCAGCCTTAATAATTCCATGGGCATTAAAATTTCTTGGGTTTTTTTTTTTCCCTTCTGTTTTGTTCAACATCCTACCAATTACAAGGAAGAAAGACTACGTTTTGTCCTGTAAATATTTATATTTGGCCATCTTCATTACTGGTAGTCACAGTGATTAGAGGCAAAAATTCTAGGCTGAAGTGAGAAATTGAGAAATTATGTCCCTAATTCAGAATATTTTTTAGTATGGAGAAAGAATTGTAGCTAAAAAAAGATAATGCACTGTGGTAGTTATTTTGTATGTTGAGCACTAGGTTCAGTAATTCTGGTAACCATTTATTCTGTTAAGTCAATTTCATTTTATTGCATCTTCTTAATTTTACTGCTTCTAGCACTAGTGCTTAGTGGACTGATGCAGAAATGACAAAATGCTTATCATTCTGGCAGCTGATAATCACATTTGTTAGGAACCATGATCATACAGCTAAGACACACAATTATGCAAGGGATAATATCTTCATTCTGTGGACTTTCATTTTATTATGGACTTAGTCTTGCTACTCCAGTTGTTAACATTAAGCTGCATTTTCCACTTTAATTTTATAAGTTTTGTTCCACTAAACCAGCATGTTTTACCTAGATTTATTGAATTCCATGTGCATAGAGACAGTGTGTTTCATAGAATCATAGAATATGATGGTTGGGTTTGGAAGGGATCTTGAAGAGGCAACAGACTGAGGGAATGAAGAGGATGTGGAAGAGGAATGTTTAGAGGGTTGCACTGCACACGGATTCACACAGAACTGGGTGCCTGTTGAACAGCCTGTTGTGCAGATTATATGGTGTAGGTAAAAGATGAAGGCTTGCTATACATATGTAGTTGCTGTGCTTATATTAGGTCATTATTTGTAGTTACTTTTGAGTAAACCCATGGTAACAGCAAAAGTAGTTTAATCATCCACAACTTAAATGGTTGTGTTGGTGTAGGTGAGCAGGAGACTGAGCAGGGCTTGGTGATACTAGTAGGTTACTTGCTCTGTAGACACCTCTATTTGTCTCCATGGAAGATTCATATATTAGGGCAAATATGGCTTTCAGAAAATCAAATTTGTAATCAGATTTATGTCACCAGATGTCTTCACTGAAGAGTGTAAGCATACGTGTCTTTTTATTGAAATTTCGCTGTATTTGTGACTGCATATCTTTGTGCATTTTTTGGTTTGTTTTTTCTGGGAAAACAGATTTGGCAAACAGATTGTGTTGATATTACTAGTTACATCTTATATCTCTTTACATTAAGAAAATAGCAGAAATAACATGGATTGTTGTTAATTCCAAATATACTTTGTGGGAAAAATGTAATTTCTCTAATTTTAGGTTTATGGAGCTGTAAAACTGTGTAGGTGCTAAGATCATCTATGATTGTTGCTGACAAAGTTTTTTATGCTCTATATTTGATGGTACAATATGCTGTTAGATTTTCCCTTCATGCATGTGCCTCTGCCTACATGGTATGCAAAATTATATATGAATTTTGAACAATTTGAGGAACTTTGGAGATGAAGCTTGGTAGTAGTAGTTTTGAATTACATTGCATGGAGTTTTACACATAATTCTGAAGCGTGCCAAAATGTTGTCATATGCTCAATTTGTGCAGGGCCTAATTGACTAGAGAGTTTAGTAGTGGATAGTTTTGTGCTCCAGCAGAAACATTACAGATATGGCATATTGTAATGTGTAAACTGTTCTGAGGGCTAAACAGGGGCTGTTCCTTCTATTGGGATGCTTATTTCCTGGGATAGCTGCAGTTATGAAGGGATTGATACACTGTGCTGTATTAGCCCAGATTGGTTAGCAGCTGCCTTACGTCCTCTTCTACTTTGACAAGAATTGTGGCCTGCAGACTTGCAGCGTAGTCAAGTTGTCCAACATCCAAGCTGTTCCGTATCCTACTAGTGGGAATTTCACTTTGCTAAACTGGGGAAATACTTACAGCAACGTTATCTGGACATGAGTTTTTGAAATTGGCAATACCCTAGGGCAAAAAAGCAAAGGAGTCCTATGCTGTTGCTAGTATACTTTGTGCAGTTTGGGACTTCTCACCTATGCATTTTCATTTGGACGACACTCTCAGGGCACGTGGTGTTACTCTTGGGGAAGGTCATGTGCAGGGCCACGAGTTGGGCTTGATGATCCTTGTGGGTCCATCCCAATTGATATATTCTGTGATTCTGTGATCTTTTTTAGGGTGCACATGGTGCTGTGCAGCCGTATAGTCCATCCCTGCCAATGGATTTTTGAAGCTGTTTGATTCCCAGCAGAAGCAGGAAGTGGAAGTGTATGCAGAGTGTATGCTGTTTGAAGAAATGGCATTTCTTGTTCTCTACTGTGCAAGTAGAGGAGAATACATGCCAGCATGCAGGCATTCTCAGTAAGTAGGCATATTCATGTTGCCTATTTCAGTGCTGAAGAAGTTGAGTCAATCCAGGTAGTTGATTTTCTTACTTGGGTCTTATCTGAGTTTATGGGAAGAGCAAAGCCTGGCAGATAAGAATTTTGTAATAAATAAGATATGGTCTCCAATGCAAGGAGACCTTCAAGATATGAAAAGGGGCATTCATGTACTCTATGCCTTGGCTGAGCTTTTTGCATTGTAGTAATGATTTGACTCAGCTGCCTGAGGAGGTTTTGATTTCAGCTTAGCATTAAAATAGAATTGATCAGGGTTCTGATTATGGTGACAAACACCATTCATTATTTATGAAACAAGCACAATTTTAAAATAGGAATTCTTACTTTATGCTTTGCTATGTTGCTGCAAATTTACATCCTTCCTGGGATTTTGTGAACTTAAATGACATTAAAAATTGCAAAACATTCTTTTATTTTTTTTCTAGTCAAAGGTGATTGCAAAATTTTTCTCTACAGATTTCCTTGCCCTGGGTAAAAATTCTGTTATTCTGTAAGTAAATATGCTTCTCTATAGATGGTGGGTTTAAGGAGAGGGTCACTAAGAAGCAGTTTCCTGAGGCAACCAACACCTGCTAATAATTTGATCATAAGGAAGAAAGCTGAGCTTGTCCTAGAGAAATATAACCTAATTAGGTTACATTCAGAAATATCTGCTTCTTGTAATAGTTTTGGGTTAATGGGCTTTTAAAGCTCTTCAAAAAAGCCTATCACAGGTCTAATATATTTTTGGTAATCACAGGAATTTAAAGAAAAAAAACCCAAAAGACATTTAAAAGCTGCTTTCAGTTGCACTTTAATGTTATTTTCATATAGACTTGAAATTATTCTATTTAATATTGTTTTAAGTTAGGATCAATTTAAGAACATTATTGCAATACACATACTAATGTATGAAAACTAATCTTCCCTTTTCCACCTCCAACAATTACTAGAGACATTTCTGTAAAATTGTGGTTACCTAATGTAAGTATTTTGAGCTAGGTGAGTGCCTACAGCAGCAAAATTACTTGAGAGATAAATCTGCATTTAAATAAACTCACTGAAATAGGTGAGAAGTAATAAACCAGAATTTCAACTACAAAAGTATGTGTAGGAATTTAATATGGATATGAGAAACAGATAATGTCATAATATTATTGTCCATTTGTCTATAACAAGGTTTTGCCTCTATTTCTGATATTACTTATCATTTTAGATCAGTGTTTTGAGAACAGCTGAAGCATAAGTATCCAATTAAAATTGATTTTGTGATATAGAATACTTATTTCCTTTAAAAAATAGCTACCTAGATTTTCATGGCATGTGGTTTTTAGTTTAGTCTGATTTTTCCTTCGTTTTAAGTAAAGTTTTACATCTTAATAAAGGTGAATGCCAGCAGTGAGGTGAGTATTCTGAGAACCTGAGAATGGCTTAGATTGGAAAAGATTTTTAAAATCATGTCACTGGATTTCACATAACTATGGGGTCTGGACTAATTGACAATAAACTGAAGATTATATTTATTCTGAACTTAGAAGAAGCAGCATGCTCAATGTTTTTTGACTACTGTAGAGATGGTTTGTAACTGAAATCGAATTGCTTGCAGGCATTTTTTAATTGATGAAAATGACATTTCTGATGTAGTGGAAAAGACTTGAAAATGTGGAGAGAAATTGGCCAGTAATTCTTGCAAGGAGAAAAAAAAGATTAGATTTGGAGAAATCTGAATTGTTAATTATATCATTTTTAAAAGTACATCTTCGCTTTTCATCGGTATGCAGCTATTCAGAAAATGAAAAAAACACAGTAAAAATACAGAGTTGTGAAATAGAATTTTCTCTTAAGTGTTCCCCTTTATAAATAATTATAATGCAGCAATCTTCTGAAGGTGAGGAAAATAAAATAATATGGTTTTTATTTAATTAGTATAGCTAATAATCAAGGAATGAAGTTAAAGAAAAAGACAGGAAAGGAAATATAATGAAATTAAATGAAATGGAAAAAAAAAGAAAATTCTGGCATGAAGTGGCAGAAGTGAAATGGAATGAAACTAAGTGCAGAGAAATGGACAGAAACAGGGTGAAATGATACTTAGTGAAATATTGAGATTTTGTTTCTTTTTATGAAATTTGTTTCATGAAGGGAAATAGAATGAGGAAACAAGTAGAGGAGTTAAATGAAAAGACAGAGGAGGAAAGATAATAAAATAAATTTAAAATGAAAATAAGAAAATACTTAGAAGTCAAATCACTGGAATGGAATTGAATGAAATGAAGTGCCACAAAACGAATCAAAATTTAATGAAATGATACTAATTAATATATTGAGATTTCATTTCCTTTCATGTAACAAAGAATTTTCCTCAGGGTGGGGTGGCGACATTGCTAACTCCTCACTTTTAAATCTGTGCCACCTATGGCAATAAGGACCTCTGCCTTAGCGCCAAGCTGCCATTAGGGTTAGCACTGAGAGAGTAGAAGAGCCTAGACCTCCAGGAGTAATGGGGCTGAAAAAGACATGGAAAGGTGATCCCGGAAAAGCCCTGACATTGTTGTGCCTAAATCTGAGGTGCCCAGCGCATGGGTAGTGCCAAGATGCAAGGTGTGGAGGGAGTAATGCTGGGGCAGTGCAGCACTCCCCTCGTTGCTCTTTTTGCAATTGCAGTGTCCCTGGAGCTCTGGATTTTGTGGTTTTGTAAACCCTAACCCTAAGTGTTACCTAAGTGTTACCACCCTAACCCTAGGTGGAGTTCTAAAAACAGAGCATTCAGCTGAGGCTGAATGAGCAGAAAGACAAGGAGGTAGCAAGGTTAAGACAGCCCTGCGCTCCTCATGGCATGCTTTGTTGTGGTTGCAGTGTCCCTGGAGCTCTGGGCTTTGTGGTTTTCTGAACAGTAACCCTAAGTGTAACCCTAACCCTAGGCGGTGCAGTAAGTAGATCATTCGTCGGAGGCTGGTGCCAATCAGAAAGATGAAGAGGGATGTTGGGGCAGTGCCATGTTCACGTTGGCATGCCTTTTGCAATTGCAGTATCACTGGAGCACTGGGCTTTGTGGTTTCCTGAGCCCTGATCCTAACCCTAGGTGGAGCTCTAAAACCAGCCTTGGGCCGATGCTGGCGTCAAGTAGCAAGATGAGGAGTGATCAATGTTGGGACAGTGCCGAGAAGAAACTTTCATGAAACAAAACGAAATATTGAAAATATTGAAAATATTAGAAAATATAAGAGCAAGTTTCACAATCACTCTGGAAGGGAGAGATGATAAAAGAAAATGCAATTAAAAAAATTTGAAATTAAGTGACTACAACCAAATGGATTGTGATTAAATGAGGTGCACTGGACTGAAATGTAACAAAATGAACTTTGCTGACATCCCCAAATCTGGGAACAAAGTAAAAATAAAAAAAGGCAGTAGAAATTGATAAAACGAAATGCTTCAAGAAAATAAAAAAGTTCTTCACCAAAGGGCTAACAACAAAATGGCATGCAGTAACATGAAGTGCAGGGAAATGGACCAGACCTTGCCAAACTGATCCTCATTGAAATGGCAAGAGGCATTTCAAAAGGCATAACATTTACCTGGATATTTGTAGGCTCCAGGACATTATTTGCAGGCATTTATAATACTAAGTGGAGATACAGCTCTGTCTATTCCATGGTCTCTTGCCTTTTTTATAGCTTATAGTTCTAGTACAGCATTTGTGGAAGAGAGTTCCGCATTCTTTCAAAAGCAAAACCAACCAAACAAAAAGTCTGGTACAGAATCAGATTAACCCCTACAGGTCTGAAAATGTAATTGGATTAGGTAAAGGTTCAGTAATGGTCTTTAAATGTTTGCACACTCTCAGAAATATTTGCAAAAGTAGAAGTGAAAACTATTATCTCTGTAAGAGTTCTGTGGGTCAAGGATCAGTGAAGAGTTATAGAAAATGAAGAATTGAAGTAATACTGTAACACAACTGGAATATGCAGCAAAAAAAATTTCTCTGAATGTGAACAAGGTATGTTGTCATTTAAATTTTACTTCAGTCAACTGCCAATTTTGTGTCAAGATTGGCACTATAAAGAGTACATAACCAGGGGGCATCATGACTGGAAGTAATGGGGGACACAAGAACTAATATTTCAGGGACAGGAAAGCATATTGCTCCAAGGGCAATATTACTCAGTGTTAGAAAAAAGTCCATATCTCTTGAATATCCCCAAAGTGTAAAAAGTTTGTAAAATGGAGCTGATATCACTGGTTTAAACCCACATTATTCTATGAAAATGAAAAAACAAAAATTCAAAACTGTAAAATGTATTCAACCCAGGCTTTTCTGACAGTGTTTTTTTTTGTGTGCGTGGCTGCATACTTAGTGATCAAAGAAGCAGAGTACATCTCTACAGGAATAATCTGGTGCAAATGTGATATGGTTTATGCATGCATTACTTGCTAGTTACTCTACTACCAGTGGGATAACACGTGTATAACATTAGGACTCAGAAATTACTGTCTGGGGAACTACTTGCTCTTTCGGCCATATTAGAAGCTGGCTACCTTTTTAAGTTATTCTGAATATTGATGAGCATCTAAATGGGTACATTTTTATTTACTGGGAACAAAGGGAATGCTGAGTTGCAAATACATCTAGGCTCCAGAGACTTTCAACTGAGCTATAAAAAGAGAACTTTTCAAATTTACAGTCAGAAAGAAAACACGGACTCCTCAAAATATTAAGTTGTTTAAGAATTAGGTGTCTCTTCAGTCTTTTCATAATTTGAGCTAATGGAAACATTGTCTACTGGTCAGTAATCACAGGTGAAAACTAGGCCTTGTGAGTGTCAATAAAAATTCTGCCAACTGCATCAGGGGAGCCAGGATTTGCATATTCATTTCTGGATGTGTGTGCATTATGTTCATGAATAGCTAGAGTGAAACACTCTGTCTATATCCATAAATCTGCATTTCATGTTTCTAGGTACCAAATAGGTATAAAATTGTGTATACTATACTCTAGAGCCTATATCCTTGAATATGAAAAAATTGAGTTCTAAATATGTCTTTTGACAAATATACAGATTGCATGAGAAAATCCTTAGATGCAAAAATTTACTGCTGGCTATATGCAGTATGCCTGCTTATCAATTGCAATGACACAGTAAAGTTTATTATGGATTTTCAGAGGTGTACTGTGATATCAGGTTTAAAACGTGCTTGAGGAATATAAACTACCAATGAAAATTCTAAGGAAGAAGTACACTGTGCCTTATGCATTAGAAGAATGATGCTAAGAGCCTTACACCTGATGGAGTTATAAACTAGCTGCATTAATGTATACATTTTACAATGTTTTTAATACAGCACCATTTTTGGGAACAAAAAGTTTTGAATAGCTGACTGGAAATTTCTCAGTTTCACTTTAAGGTCACGATTTTGAAGAGGACACAGATGACTGAATTTTTTCTGGTAGAAGCAGACTCAAAAGGTCATTCATATTTTTAAATGATGGAATTTTTTGTGTGTTCCATTTTTGTTCACTTTCAATCTACATTTATGTAGTTCAGCTTTACTGTCATGACAGTTTGCAAAAAGTGAGTTTCAAAGTCATGTGTTTGACAATTAAAGAAAAATGGATTTTAAATTTATATACATAAAGTGATGTCACTAGCAGTGTTTGCACATTGATCTACTTGGGAAACAGGTCTAGTGGTAGTATTCATTTGTTCCCACTCAGAGTGAATAAAGTGCACAATAATTTGTGATGTCTTTAAAATTGCATTGAGAACTAAGGAATTTCTCAGAAAATGTTAACAATTGAGTCTCTGTTTGAGTTCTTTGCAAAGATATTGTGATTTGGTACAAAATCTTTGGAAGGCTCAAAACTGTGTCCTTTATATTGAATTAATCTATCTCTAATCTATTTCTCCATGTTCTTTCTTTTAACATATGCACACATTATGTTGTATCTGGATGAATTTCTCCTGTCTTAGGAATCAAAATATTTAAGGCTCCTTGGCTTGCAAATTAGCTTTGTTTGGTGTTTGTTTGTTTAAGATCTCTGTCAAAATTGTGGAAGAATTGTAGCCTAAAAGATCCTAGTAGCACATAAGTATCCTCAGCTTGAGCATATGGTTTACAGCATAACTGTGTAGTGCCTATGTCTCTTTAGAAGACAGTGAATCCCAGGAGAAATCCAGTTGTCCTTTGATGGGATGAGCTTGTTGATCAAAGGTTTACACACAGTGGAAATGGAATTGATCTTTACATGTACTTTGTCATCAAAGACAGTGTGTGCACCCCACTTACTATTCGTTCTGCTGTCATGCTGTATTTTATCTTTTATGATATAAGTACTTCTGAGTTCATATTTCAAACCAGGTTATTGAAATGATAGAGGTCTCAGACTTCTTCAGTATGTTTTCCTCTAATTAGAGATATTTTAGAAAAAGTAGCTCCAGTATTTCATCGAATTTTTGGTTTGGGAGCACTGTTTTATATCATAGGCAGAATGATGTAGATAGATCCCAGGTTACCAGGTCAGGAGAAAAGGTATGTCCTTTTTTAGCCAAGGACATACTAAATACATGCTGAATTTTTGCATTGCTTTATAATTGAAATGGTAAAAGAGTGTTTTCTTCAATGGAATTTTGGTTCCCAAAGTGCCTTGCAAATCAGCTTGCAAAATCACTAAATGCCAAAATTATGCATTAGCGTCCATAGCCTCTGTCCTTGTGCTTATTTGGGATTGATAAAACTCCTTTTTTATAGTACAGTATAGTAAAACATCAGTATTAAGCACTTCCATTCAGTCTGATAAGCAGAAGTAATTTAAATTTAATTAAGTCCAAAGTGACTTAACTAAAAACATTACAGGCAGCTGAAAAGCATGTAAATAAACTATCTTTTCTTCCTTTATTTGGATGGTTTTTTTTCTCCTTCAGTAGTTTTTTTTTCTGTGATGTATTTAAAAGAAATATTTCTGGTACTCAAATAACAGAGTATTTCACTACATCCTCATTTCTTGCATAGAAGAAACTTACAACCCCAAGAAAACTAAGATACAGCACATTGTTTAAGGGACATGCAAACTTTTTCTTTCTGGGTGTATATTATTTCTTGTATATTCTTCCCCAAATATATATTTCTTCTACTCTTGTATGTATAATACATCATGTCCTGGGGGAAATCAGGCACAGCATCACCAGCCAGGCAAGGGAGGGGATTGTCCTGCTCTGCTCTGAGCTGGAACAGCCTCTCCTTGAGGGCTGGGGGCAGTTTCGGGTGACACAATGTAAGAAAGATATTAAATTATAAGAGAGTGTTCAAAGGAGGGCAACAATGATAGAGAAGGGAGGAGGAGGAGCTGTATGAGGGGAAGCTGAGGTCTCTTGGTCTGTTCAACCTGGAGAAGAAGGGACTGAGGGGAGACCTCATTTTTGTCCTCAACATTCTCATGAGGGAATGCAGAGGGGCGAGTACCTATCTTGTCACTCTTGTGATCTGAGACAGGACTCAAGGAAACGACATGAAGGGGGACATTTAGGCTGGATATCAGGAAAAGGTTTTCACACAGAGGGTGTTGGGCACTGAAACAGGCTCCTTGGGGAAGTGGTCAGAACACCAAACCTCTCTGAGTTCAAGAAGTGTTTGGATAATGCTCTCAGGCGCGTGGAGTAAATCTTGGGATATCCTGTGCAGGGCCAGGGTGATGATTCTGGTGCGTCCTTCTCAATTCAGAATATTTCATGATTCTGTATGTATGTATACAGGTGAAAATTCACTGTATCCTCTTTGAGGGATATCAATACTTATCAACACTATTTACAGAGGACTTTTTTATTTCATGGTGAATTACAGACAGGTTCAAACATAAAGAAATTCAATAGGTTATTTAAAAAAAAGAAGCTAAGTTTAGTATGACTTTTTACCAGGTTTCTTATGTATTACCCATCTCCAGATACATAATACTGATTTCTGTAACACTCACAACCCAGCTTTTTGTGAAGCTCAACCCTTTTGTAAAGCTGTGAAACATGTTGTCCTGACACAATGTCTCTTCTTGATTCTGTGTGTGTGTGTGTGTGTGTGTGTTTGTAGGTTGGCTTACGTGACCTCCAAAGATCCCTTCCAGCTTAAATTATTCCATAACCAAATGATGCAGCTGAAGTGGGAAATTTGTAGCAAAGTGGTAATGCAAGATGATTTTAAATTTAGATTGCAATAATGAGTATCCAAACAGAATCACCTGAATGCCAGATGTCCTACAGGGTTCCAATGGGATAGTTTGCAAAGCAACAGTCATCACATTTTCAATAAGAATTGCAGGAAGAATGGGTATTTACTTTGGAATCTTTCCAGTGGGAGAAAAATAAGTAAAAATCTGTCTCTGGAAATCTTTCCAGTGGGAGAAAAATAAGTAAAAATCTGTCTCTGGAAATGGGGAGACTAGTATAAAGCATTATTTCTATGTAACCATGTGCATGCAACCTGAATCAGCTCGGCCAAACAAAAATGGTATTTTCAAGCTGATACCTACTTACCAGGACTGCAAGTGAATAAATTCATTGTGAAATTATGTGAAGTCTGTTTGAAGGCTCTTCTGATAAGCAATCCAATTTTACAAACACCTGTTACCTCTGCTGTGGATGATCCATACAAGAAAAATCTTGGATGTAAAAGTGGGTCTGAAAACTCCATAGAAACCTTTGACTTTTCGTGGAGCTTGAAGTGAGGATATAGCTTTGCTGGGTCAATGGAATCTGTAGGGGATTAAAAGGATTCTTTAAATGATCTCATGGTATTTATTACAATACAGAGGAATAGCAATACATATTTCTGTCAACTGTACATCTTTCTCTCATACTGTTTCCTCCTTTCAATCACAGAATACTTCCTTACCCATGCTCCATCAGGCTTTTTCTATCAGCCAGATATGAATTTCAGCTCCTATTGTGGAATTGTGGTCCTTTTTGGTGGCAACAGCTATAGCTTTCACTGGAAATGGGAATTATCTGTCCCTATTGATGTCCCTTTTCATCTCACTCAATGTTACAGCTCTCTGACAGAGTTTTATATAGCCAAAACTTTTTAGCAAGCTTTTTTTTTCCTTCCTGAATGTTCAGCAAATTTCTTTCAGGTAACTGCCAGATTATATTTTATAGAAGTATTTGAGAATTTTGCATTATTTTTCATATATAAACAAGCACCACCTAAGGAAATTCAAGTGTTATCCTACATTAGCTTTCCAAACATAGTAACTCCTTGTGTGTTTGGTTACATATCAAATCCAGAAGATTGTATGCGTGGATGTTCAGCAGAGTGATGGAAATAATGAAGTTAAATGAAGCCAGATTTGGTCAATGCTTATTTACAGCATACTGGTTAAAATAGAGGTAATGGTGTAAAATGCAGTTTTAGAATAAGAATGATTATGGTTTTCAATTTAGCCATAGGAGAGTAGAGCAAGTGAATTATCCCTCTAAGAACTACAAGAAACCTCAGTTTTCTGGCAATTCAAATGTATTGGAGTTCTTACTCGTAGACTTAAAATTTCCTTTTAATTTTTTTTAATAATTTTTTTTAAGAAAAGGGATGATTCTAAATATTAGTGATAGAAATAATCAACATCTGGGATGAATAAATTTGTTGTCAATGTGTATGAATGTACTATTAGAGTGAGATAAGGTAGCAGGCTATATATTTACAAAAAAGGTAGTTAAGTCATGTTCATTTATTTGCTTCCTTAACACAAATATGATATGCAGTCTTAGAATAAACTGATAATTTGGTTTTGCTTGATAGAACTGAATTGAAATAAGTGATACTCCAGCTGAATTCTGCATGATAGGTTGATTTTTTCCAGTTCCAGAAGAAATTAGTGATCCAAGCTGACTTCAAAAAAAACTGCTGTCTAAATAGCAAAGCTGCTTTACTCTGTTTTTTCAACTCAACATTAAAATAAGTACTTATTCTTTAAAACAGACCATTACAGAGCTGAAGTGTAAATAACTATTTATTCCAGTTCTCTGGAGGAAAATGCATCTAGTTTAGACATTTATTTAGCCTTGAAAATTATTTGTCTGTAATTATAGAAGACATCCAAGAAGAAAATTAATTAATTTGATAGTCTAGTAGGGATTTATATTTGTCAATGTCAATATAGTAGTAACAAGTTAGAGGAGTTGACAAACTACAACTTTTCCTGAGGGAAATTCTTTGGCACGAAACATCTTTTGCTAATGTTAACATCCTAAAGAATGCAGTCTTCAAGAACCATGTGGGATGGAGAGGCATGTCAAAAAGTGTGCAAACATTACCAAGCTGCTCAGCATTTAACTGTGCTACACAGAAATGGTGCTGGTGACAACACCATCTAGCTGGCTTAGATGCAACAGAGAAGGAAAAGGCATTTTTATCGGTTTTTAGGCATTTGATTTCTTCAACAGGAATGGATCTTGCTTTCAATTTCGGCTATTGAAAATACGTTTTCTGGAAAAAGCAGTGGTCAGGGAATTAGTGACTCCTACTGATCCCTGATGGAATGTACAGTTAGTGAAAACACAGGAGCAAGTAAGACCAGTTAAGTTCAGCGCATGAATATTTAAACCCTTTGATCAGTGCAATTATGCATGGAAGCACCACATCCATTTGCCTGAAACCACAGGAGCAGTAAACAACACTCCACAACCCTTAACAAATTTCCCTATGGCTGGCCTCTGATAACCCATGGCAAGGCCTCTAGGATGATCACGTCAGGCTGCAGTTGTATCGCACACAGCTGACACCATCACGGTTGGGAAGGGCAGCTGTCCTGGGCTTGTTTGCTGTGTGGTCCTGTCTTGTGTGGTCCCCTCTCAGGCAGCTGAAGGATTTTGCCTTAGGCACAAATCCTTACTTTTCCTCGTCCCCTTCTGCACAGAAAGCGATGAAATTATGACTGGGGTCCAAATGTGCCTTTAGGAATTGGGCATTTACTTCCTTGTCTGAAACTAAGCATTGCTGGTAAGCAGTTGTAGCAAAGAGAACTACCTTTTTATTCTGAAATCCCAGGTCACTTTTTCAATGCTGGCAAGCTTGAAAGGAGCAGGTTCAAAATTTGTCTATTTCAAACCTATCTTAGGCTTCACCTGGTCTTATCCCTCCTCTCTTTCCATATGTTAGCAATCATGTATGTCTGGATAGTATGTAAACAGATGATAATTTATTCAATAATGTTTTGTATTTGGTTTTCCAGCTGATCTGACACTGTTTGAATACAGTATTCTGTAAAACTAACAGGAAGGCTGGGTTCTACCTTTGAGCATTTAGAACCTCTCTCTGTAAATAGACCTTGCAAAAATGAAAAAGTGTTAACAGTGGGCAAGAATTGCAGAACAGAGACTAAACAGCTGGGTTCCTTTCTCAGGGCTTCTGCAGAAATGCTGAATTATTGACCTTGGGATGTGACTGGTCAGAATGCAGAAATTCATATTACTTCAGAGGAAATAATAATTACATTTTTATTAGAAATGTGTGTTATCTCTCATTATCTGCTCAGTTTTGTGTTGTGATCTACTGGAGGAGTTAATTTGTTTTCTGGGACAAATGAGTAACTGTGACAGCTGTGCCAAGAAAAGGAATTACTTTTGAGGCCCAAAAGACTTTTGATTTTATACATTTTTCCTATATCCCTAGCTCTGAAAACTACTATTATATAGTTCCATATCTTCTTAATTAACTCTAGTACATTTCCTACCCTTGCTCTTAGATTTTAGAACAATAACTTGACTTTCTAAAAATATTCCTGAAATGTTGCATAGTCTTATTTTCAGGAAGAGGACCTAGAAGAAGAACACTGTTTTCCAACCAAAATCTGAGAAGTCGTAACAAAAAGTGGGGCAAAGAAGCCCTTGGACTAGCTCCAAGGGGGCTGACCCAGGGGTGGGTTACTGGGGCAGCTGAATCTCCCATTGGATGTATCTGTTAGATATCCTAATTAGTTATACTCTATAAAATTGTGGAAATCAAATGCTGGGTGTTCCTGGTAGTCAGCTCCAGCAGGACATCTGGAAGCTTCCAAATAAAGGTCTGATTCTTTTACTTTGGTATTCTAACAGTGCTGCAAGGGTTTTTTTTCCTCTTTTGGTTATAGGCAATACTTTCATGGATGGGTCTGTCTTTGAGAGATTATTCTGTGCTTCTGGTTGAACAGTTTGTACGAGTACCTGTGTACCTCTTTCAACTAAAATGATCTGGGCTTGTGTACACCTTTTAAATAATTGATCTTTGGTAACTTGGCTCAGGTTGTGGCTGGGGCTGTAAAGGCAAGGATGGCAAGAAGGAAAAATTACTTAAAAATTCTGAGGTTGACAGTATCATCCGATTGCAGATATATGAGAAGTACAGCAGCAGGTCAGAACTTTTAACATTGGCAGCTAAAGTCCCATGCAGAAGGAAGACCAACAAATTGTAAAAAAGGCACAGAGATTGTGGAGGGATAGACTGTAAGAGAATAGTGCAGAAGGCAGTCTCACACCTGAGGAGGTGCAGCTGTACCAATCACCAAAGATTAGGAACAGCCCTGCCCTTAACAGGCCACAGCTGTGTCCAATAAGGAGATAAGCGCTACAAAAGAGTGGGGTAGCTGGGTGAGGAGAGAGTTGGAGTTTGTTGGCTGTGCTGTGAAGAGAGATGGAGCTTGTTGGCTGCCCATGAGAAATCACTGAGAAGGTACGGGATTTATGGAATAAGATGACAACAAGAGATAATTTGGTGCAAAGAAAGTTGCCATATAATGTGGGGAAAAACCCACTCTCCTAAACACAATAAAAGTACTTGATACCTTGGGCTGGAGAAGTGGGTAGGCTTACCACTGCACATCAACAGTGTAGCATCCTTTGCCATTTTAATTCAAGAAACTTAAACAGAAGGTGCTTCATGGTCAACAAAGATTACTCATCCTAGCTCCCAGGAAAGAGAAATCTCCAGCATTCCTTTGGAGCTGAATGGAGGGTGATTGCTATAAAAAGAGATTGAAAGGTTGAAGCTAGTAAGACAAATTTTGGTTGTTGGAGTTTTGTGGCCTTTGTGTTTGTAACATACATTACATCTATGTCAGATTAAATTCTTATCCAGGTAGTATTTAAACTGTTAAAATCTTAAATCTGGAGTCATGCTGAACATGCTAATGTTCCAGGTCAAGGACACACTGATACTAAAACAGATGCTTTTGCTAGTGTATTTAAACAGCAGTTTATCTCATGTATGATGATGTGTTGCATCAGGTTGGTTTTTACTCTGACTTTTTCCATGCTGCAATGCTTTAGTCTTACACAGTGCCTATTTCTGAATGAGATCTCTGCCATTTTACACTTTGCTACATTCCAAAGCACTCTTACTCAAACTTTAAAAGTCTTAAATAATCTCCTTGTCTAATGACTCTGTGTGTTAAAACTGCCCTTTTTCTCTTAAATATGTCAGTCTGGCTATGAAAAAGAGAATTACTCTCTTTTTGGACTTAATGATGATTAACACAGGATGTCTGAAAAACTTCCCTTTTACACTTTACCTTTTCACTTTGGTCACTGCTGACTGCAAAGTTACTTACTTTTTCTACTTGTCAGTGCCCTAACATGGGAATTACCAAAAATCAAAGAAGTAGAGCTTCCTTGAACAGATAAAAAGAACACCATGTTTCTGTTTCGACAACTCATTACAAGTTGTGGAGTGTATTTATTATAAATGAATTATTCAATCTTACAGTTAATAATAAACTAATAATAAACTTCCCCAGGGAAGTAGTCACAGCCTGAGTTCAAGTGAACGTGAGTTCTTGAACTCTAGCCTGAGTTTAAGAAGTATTTGGCCAATGCTCTCAGGCTAATAGTGTGACTCTCAGGGCTGTTCTATGGAGGATTAGGAGTTGGACTCAATAATCCTTGTGGGTCTCTTCCATCTCTGCGGATTCTGTTAAATTTGTAAATTATTATCAGTAACTGGAATAGTTTTGCTGTCTAGTTTCAACTTGTGCCATCAAAGATGGGTCAAAATATGAACGCAACTCTTATACACATTTTACTTACTACTTTCCTTTAACAAAGCTGCTTTTACTGACCTGCTGTGAAGTTTGGGACAAGTCACTATTCCCATACTCTATTTTATTTTAACTTGATATCCAAAATTTAGGGGTTATTTTTCCCTTGTTTTAATTCTTTTCCAGAATGCTCATGGAAAATATTAAGTTTGAGCGAAGTATTGAAATCTTGGAAGTAAAAAGTATACATCTCAGTTATTAGTGGTTTTGCAGCCCTGTTCTTACTAGTCTTTCAACATAAATTAAGTCAATCCAGTGCATTTTAATTGGTCTTTTACTGCCTTGTTTGTTGATTTGATTTAAAAAATGGCGATGGAATTGTAAGGGAAGGCATTTGCAGTCCAAATTGTCGAGAGTTTTCATGATATAAGACCTATAGAAGAGGAGGTACCTGGTGGCTGTATACTCATAGATGAAATATGGAAAATCCAAAGGCATAAAGAGGCTGATTGGAACTTTGATTTCAGTCTGCTTATTTTGGATTTAACGGCTGTATTATAGGTGTTTTAAGGTTGGATAGTACTTATTTTTCAAAAGGAAAAATTAGGTTCTCTGATCTTAAATGCTATGGCTATTAGTTATCATGCTAATAATTTGTAATACATATTACTACAGTGAAATATTTACAGTTGAAAATCTCATCCAGGCCATAGGATATTTACCAGATGGATTTTGTGAGAAAGCAGATCAAGGATGTCAGGATGTCTTTGGGAAGACTTAATTTGTTGTAATGTTGACAGGGGTACCCTGAAGATCAGATTCAGATGTGTGTGTTTTCTGCCATCATGGGCATGGTCACTACATATGACTTTGATTGCCAAATGTCCAAATTTCTCCAAAAAGGCCTGCATTTAAAAAAAAAAAAAAAAAAAAGAGGCAGCTGTACAGCGATCAACAGAAAATTTACAGCAATAAAAATGATGGTGATGTCAGGCATGCTTTGCAATATAACAATTTCAATCTCTCTTGTAATCATGAGAAACTCTGCTTAAAGCATGTGCAGTGTCCTGTTCCTGTCTTCAGTGACAGAGGTGCCTATTTTGTGGGAGATATTAACCAACTGTCATAGTCCTGGTTGAGTGAAGGGGGGGAAAGCAGAATAGTTAAGGGAACCATTATTGTGTTATATCCTTAATACACTGTGAGCAGTTGATAGTGTTATTAGTCATTCCCTTTTTTATTTTGATGAAATATTGAACATATTCAGTCACGTGGCAAAAAACCAGAGAACTTGGGACTTTCATTGCACCCACTCTGTTCTAAGATGTTATCTCTACATCTTTGTCAGTGAAAATAGAGCAGAAGACTTGTAAAGACCCAGCCTTCTAGTGACTTTGTAAAAGAACTTAAATATAACAGAGATTAAAAGAAAAAAATCAGAAAAGAAAGATGCAAGTCCTTTTAGAGCTTCTTCATTTATCTTTAAGCAGAGAAGGGGTCATGGGCCATAGTGATTTTATTTATTGAAGTGCTGGGTTTTGTCTGGTTTGGATTTATTCATATTTGGTTATGAGCAAAGGCTGATTCTCTCTTTAACTCTCTCACTTGAAATACCAGGAGGAGTAACCGTAGTGTGTCTTCAGTTAAATTATATTCATATAAGACTTCCATTAAATGATTGATTTGTTGTTGGGAAGATCTCACTCTGATAAAGTTGGTGGTAAAATTTATCCCTGATTTTGAGCTGTGAGAGAATTTGAGCTGTATGTGTAGAGAATTTTCTCTACATATACAATGCTTTTGTAATTGAGAAAAGATGATAGAAAAATTATATAGCAGTTCAAGAGCAGCATTCTATCATTTTTCTGATCATGACATATCTATGACAATAAAGGAAAGAAAATTTTCTAGTAAGGCACATTTGTTCTTTTGTTGTTACCTCTCCATCACCTAGAATAGCAAAGCTACTGAGGTAGTAACTATATTTGGGTAATGGCTCAGACAGCAGACACTGTTGAAAAGTGCTGGTGACTCATGGTTTTTTTTCTGTCATTGCCTGTTGTTGAAACCCTATCTCATAATGAAGTGAATAAGCAGCAAAAATTTGTATGATTTACTCTAGGCATTCAATATACCCCTGCGTGTCACTGTTCATTCCTATGGAACAACAGGTCAGCTCAAAGTCTGGATGAAGCAATTCATGCTGTAGATGGGCAAAATACATGAGCAAGACACATACAGAGACTTTGTACACTTTGCCCTTTCAGCTGCCCGTGGGATTCAAATGCCCATTGCAACAAGAAATATGTCAATTGGTTTGCTTTGTATTTCCTATTGTACTTGTCATAGAATCAAAAGTGTTTGCCTATCCAAGCTGTTCTGGTAGAATTTTGTTTTTAATTAATAGGTTGCAGCATTAATTTTGTCTTCAGCCTTCTTCACTTATCTTATGGAGCGCTTATTTAAACTTAGACACTTCGGCATTTTTGCCTTTCAGTATATGAAATGTGTTACACTGACATTTAATCACTTCAAGATTTCCACACCAATTTCTCTAATGAGAGTAGACTAACAGTAGAGCAGAGGTTCGCTCTGTAATTTGGTTTGCAAATGAAGTACTGGAAGGTTTGGTGAATCAGAGTCCTTAAGCACAGAGTTAATTTGAGCTGATGCCCTCTTCACATCAGAAGGAGTATCCCCTTTTTAAAAATGTTTCATCAGGTCAATAAAAAACATCAAATGTTGGCCTTTTGTGCATCACTTTCTGATTAGCGCTTTGGAAGACTGGTGTGTGATTACCAAGTAACCTTCATGTCACATTAAAAGGAGCTTCACTGCTCCCACTTATGTTTAGAACTTGAAATCTTTCAAGATCACATAAACTATTACAGATAGAATGTGAATATGCTGGAGGAACCAAAGAGTGAGTATAATGGATGGGAAATGATGAAACACCCTCCAATATACTAAAATTCCCATTAATTATTGTAACTCCTTTCTTGATTGGGGCATTTACATCTCTGATTTTTCATAGGATGTCTGGAGTAATCACTGCACTGCCTGCTATCCACCAAGTACCTAAAAATATTGCTTTACTTGTTCGGTGACATTTTCTGGGTGGAATATTAATTTCTGCTTTATTGAGTACTTGCCATGCTACTCCTTCTCCTTTCCCTACCTTCTCAGGGGAAGTTTCCCCAATCCAGATACTGTAACCTAATCAATACTAATGCAACAAGATATCATTGATATATTGGTACACTTTTGTATCTTGGGGGAAGGAGACTCTGTAGAAGTTCAGCAAGCACAGTGTGACTGGTGGTGGGCAAATGTTTATATCCTTATGAGAATCTGTTAAGGCATGTTGTATTCCTTCCCAACAAACTTCTCTTCATCCTACCCCTTCATGGGATCCATAAAGAACATAACTTTTTGTACTGAATCCTGCGCATCCAGGGATGTGCAGCTGCTTGCAAGATAGATATTAAGTTTGCCATGTTTAGTACAGCAGCTGTTAATGGGGCTGAATTGTCAATTGCTCAGTCACCTTGGTGACCAAACTGGCCAGACAGGTGAGCTAATTGGAAGTGGTTCTGAAGATGATTGTCTTTCCTCCACACCAGCTGTGATTTCAGAAATTCTATTTCATGCCACAGTAGAGATTGGATACTTCAATACGTCAGTAATTTTTGTGTCAGGTGCTGCGAGGGCTGTGCATAGTAGCCACAGAGCAGATTCCCTCTTTCTGTCTGAGCCAAAGGAACATGCACTGCCTGTCACCGTGTGCCAGATTTGTCCATTTAAAACATCAAAACCTAAAATATTTTCATGATGGCCTTTAATTGGGAAGTGAGCAATTGCCATGTGCCTCTCATTAGGGAGCCATAAACTGCCCTTGGCAATTTAAAACACACTTGTACAGTTCACACTGTTTGCCTCAGCTGCTTGCCATATGGATCTCATGCCCTTCTTCTTAGCTTCTTGTGTTACTGTTGAAATTTGTGCTCCTGTATTTATTAAAAATGTTGTCAATTGTCCCTGAGGACTAAGTGGAGTTAAAATGTATGGGCCATCATCATCTATTCACTGATCAGCCTCCACATCCCGGACAATCAGGCCCAATTACTCATTTTCTCACTTAATGGCCTGCAGTTTCTCCCTAAGTGGGAGGAAGGGATTGCCTCCCTTTTTAGGGAGTAGAAATGTGCTTCTTCCACTGTTATGTTTTTTCTGTAATGCTTCATTTAGACCCAGTATAATGCCAGTAGGCTGACCTTGAATGGAGGCTATAAGAGTGCTTAGGAATGCTTTGGGAATCCAACGATAATTCATTTCTCTGGTCTTGAGATTCTGTTCAAGGGTTCTTACCTTTTTAATCTTTGGTCTAGTTTTGCTTCTCTCTTTCACTGGTCTGTCTTTGTAATCTCCCTTGGGGGCTTTGTTTTTTAGCTGGTACAATGTCCCAGCCAATTTCACAGCTGGACCTAGCAATGCCTCACATTAATTCCACCCATTCAGGGAGTTGTTTTTATTATATTCATTATCTCTTTCTATTTCATCCCATTTTGCAGCCAGCTAAGGTTTAAGCATTGTCATGGATCCTCTAATCACTGGTTTTAATGTTGTGAAATCTACTGTAGCAGACAGTGGGACATCATGAGGTCCTCATTTGTGCGTGACTGTGCACACATGGCTTTGGTGACAGCTCTAGAGGTCACTTAGGGATTTAATGGGGATTGTGGCGGGTTCACCTTGCTCCATGGCATCTAACTCTCCAGCCCAATAAGCTGTTAGTCTGGTGGTAGAATGGGGGAATTTGTTGCCTTGGGTCCCAAATTTAAGAAAACTCCTGGGTCCAATAGCCATTTGCTCTCACCATGATTCTGTAACCATCACTTAGACATACTTGCTGAAAGCATTCAGTTTGTTTCACCAAGAATTCTGCTCTATCTCCCTTGCAAATTTGTCAATTGCAGTGGTGCTCATGTTTGTTTAGATGTCAGAGAAATGAAATGAGAACTGTTTCATCATGTACTATACTTTTTAAAACACAGTGAGAAATGTATGGGAAGGGCATCAGAAATAAAAATGAACTGAAAATTTCATGAATGTTAACTTAAAATAGCAAAAAAAATTTTGTATAATTCAGTCTCTTTTTTTTTTCTCTGCTGCCATTCATAAAGGCAATAATGGGAATTGATGCAGCTTTTTCCCATTTATTGAGAGTGAATTTTCAATTAATTCCATGTTGCTCATTTTCTTCTCAATTTCCTGACAATTTTTGTCCTTTGCCAATTCCCCTCTTTTGCATTAATTTGATGTGTAATGTATACATACACATATACATACATATATGACCATGTATATGTGTATATATATGGATTGCTTCAGTTGTATCCAGGTTTGAAATTTAATGTGGTCTGAGCACTCATTATTTTGATAATCTGTCTGATGTTGGTGAGTGGAATGGTGTTCTCTCTCACACTCCACCATTACACAGGAAGGCAACATTTGGTGATATGTCCAGTCTGAAAAAGCTGTGTGCAACCATGCAGACAGCCTGTTCGGTGAGATTTGAAAATGGCTGCTAACATGCTATTGTGAATGCTATTGAAATGTTCCCATTACCATATGACATTAAGGTTTGTAGTACAAGGGCAAAGGAACAAAAGTAATGAGTCTCAGACGATGTGAATGCTCATTTATGTCCTGTCCACTGCACTAACATTCTATTAGAGAAATAATAAAAACCCCCATCTGAGTTTAGTCTATGCTGCATGCTGCAGTGGTGAACATGAAAAAATAAACCACCCAAAAGTCAAACACTGGATGCTGCAGACCCATCATAAGGAAAGAATTCCTTTTTATATACGCTGTCTGGTGATGATTACCAGCCCTCCTGGATACTTGATTTGGACAACTCCCATGTGTGCATGTAACTTAGACATATGTAGCTGTCTAGGAAAGCTTGTAAGAGGAAAAAGAGCTCTTATCACAAATAACTCTTCTATCTACTCATACAATATTATATATAAAGTCATAAGTCTTTGTCTTGAAATAATAGAATTTTCTCCCTGCTGTCATTACTCTATTTGGAAGCCTTTTTCCTGAACTTGTTGTAAATATGCATTTATAGCTGACATTATTGTTTAATCTTGGGCTCATATTGCCCTACTTAGCTCTCTCTAATAATTTTAATCATTTTAGCAGATATTCAAATTAAAGTAAACTTCACTGAAGCTAGTTGTCCAGAACCATACACAATATTTCTGATTAGGCCTTTTACTTCCAAATGTCTTTCTCCATGCATTTGTGTACTCATTAGCCCATTCATAACTTCAGTAATCACTATTTATAATCATCTTCCAGTGGCATGGATCTGCTTTTCCTACTATTAATTTATATTTAATTCTATCAGTTAAATCATAAGCAGTTTAATGCTTTTATAAGAGGTTATGCTCTTTGTAAAAATAATAATCCTGTACAACTTCATGTTGTCTGCTGATTTCACCTGTACTTTTTTGAAGATCTTTTAGTAAATTTCTACACAGGACTGATAAACACTCAGTAAACTATCCTCATTCCTTGTCTACCTTATCAGCATAAGTTGTTGTTGATTTGTTGATTCCTCTAACTGCTTTAGAAACACACATCTTTAGCTCCTTTAGAAATTGAATATTAGCATCTGGCTTCTCCACCTTCAGAAAACTTTCTTTGCAGGGAGAATGAATCAAGTACCTTATTTAAATATCTGATAAATAATATTCTCCTGTCTAATAAAGCTAAAGAGATTACTTTTGAAAAGAGATATTGGATTGGTTTGAGATGCTCTACCCTTGATAAAGACACATTATAACTTATACTGCCTTTTATTTGTGTCTCTGTCTCTAATTCTTCCTTCAAATGGTATTCTGGGTACTTTTTTGTAAATCAGTTTATTAAGTCTAGTGGTTCCAGAAGTTGTCTTTGTTCATGTTCTTTTGAATTTAGTTCTACCTTTACTGTTCTCCAGTCATAAGATACTGCTCCCAAAAATTCTAGCAATTGGAGTGTCAATTTCATGTGACAATTTCATATTTCTATATTCCACCGTGGCCCATCCAGCCTGCCTTATTTTTGCTTTATGAGGTATTAAGAATGTTAACATTTATTTCTCCCTCAGGTGCCATAATTTCTTAGGCACTACCTTCCTTTTTTCTCCTTTCTCCACTAATGTCCTCATTATTAACTTCATAGAAGATGGAGGCAAAATATGCATTTAATATGTAGATCAGAACTGTAATCTGATCAGAGTAACGTTAATCTCCTTAAAAAAACTGTTTAACAATAAATTCTATATTTGCACACTGTAACTTTTTTTCCCATGCTCCTTTATTTGTTGCAAAGACTTTGTGCTGATTGTTTTAATGGTAAATGAAGTCTCACACACAAAAAAATTAGCTGTTTTCCTCTTTTCTATATCCTGTAACTTCTGAGAAACAGTGTTCTCTCTTTGTTCTTCGTAGATTTGCATGTCTACAAAAGCAGCCAATTCACTGAAGTAAACCTCATAAGCTTTTTCTATTAGCTTCTTTTGTTTTTTCTTCCTTGCAATTTAAATCCTAAATAGTGCCTGCTGTTTGATTTAAAGTAATTCCTTACTTTCTATGTTTTAAAAGCTTTGCATTCCGAATTCACTGTGTATGCTTTCATTAGTTCCTTTCTAAAATCTCAAACATTAGTCATAGGCAGGCCTGGTGTGTGTCCTGCAGTTTAATAGAGACTGATTTAGTTTCTGATCACCACAGCCAAGATTATTTTCTATGAAAAGCTGTTCTGTAAGACCTTGATTCTTGCTAAACCCGTGTCCAAAGCAGCATCAATTGACATTGGTTCATTGGGTATTTATTAAGGAAATCTGTCTTACAGCAGGTTCAAGACTACCTAAGCCTTCAGTTCCTAATGATGGCATTTATATTGCATCCAAGTTGGGGTGATTAGTTTCCCAAGCTCTCACAATCAGTACTCTTTATTTCTTAATCTTATAGGGATTTCTCTTCATATCCCATCCCAAGCTTAATATATCTGTGACAGCACTCCAAAGCTTTCTCTTTTGGTGCTTTTCAAATTTTATCCTAAAGAGATGGATTTTTTTTCACTGCATGATTAGTTTTCAACACATGGTCCACAGGACCAGGGAATTCCAACATCCATGTCTTTAGGATGAGTAGAGGGTAATTAGAAAGTCAAATTTAGTGTCAATAGGCTTAAATACCTAAATTCTCCCTTGACAGCTTCATGCTGTTCTCATCCATTTCTATAACAATGCAGAGCTGCCCAATCCACTCCAGTCTTATTTCTGTCCTTGGATAATTGAAAGGTTTAGCTCTTTTACTCAAATCACAAGTAATTTTTCTGCCTGTTTCCATTTCTGCAATATCCAGTTACATTTTGTGCTTGATGTTAGGCTTGCAAGAGCATGTTGAATGTGTTTTGCTAAAATATGTTTTAAATTAACATGCTTTTTTAATAAAGTAATTCAATGGAGAATGAACATTTGGTTCTTCTTTTGAAACCAAATCAGGAAATATTTGGTTTTTTTTGTAAGTTTTCAGCAATTTGTTCAATCTTTCAAAATACTGATTAAAACCAACATAATATGTAATTGTTATTATCGTTATCTAAAACTTGAGTGTTTTCAATATTTTTCCCCTCATAAGCATAAAATATTCTATTTAAAATGAAAGTGGTTCTAATTCAAATATTTTTGTGTTTAACACTACATTTCTGAAGTAGTTCCTGACCAAGCCCTCCATCAGAAGTTTGTGCTTTTCTTCATTACCTGAACACTAACTAGTAAACAGACATTAAATGCTTCAGACATTAATGTAAGTCCTTGTTGATGGGAAGAAATTAAACAAAAATACAAAAGGCTGCAAAGCATCAAATTTTTCTCTGTGACAGCTGTGCTTTTAAGTTTTAGCAAACAATAGCAGAGCTAAATGAGGTTAGAAAATTGTCATAATTAAGAGAAAAAAAGCCCCAAACAATCCTTCCAGCAGCTAGAACTAATTAGTGAAGACATTTTAAAATCCTGTTATTATAGAGATTGATTTAGAATAAATATCACTTCCTTTCCCCACAAGAAGATAGAAAATTTCACTTGTTGTTCTTTATTAGGATTATCAGGAGTGTATTACTGCAAAGCCATCAGGCAGGAGTGCAATAACCCACAGTACACTGGTCAGCAATTACTGCCAGCATCCAAGTATGAAAAGCTGAGTAGAGAGAGCTGCCTGTTTCACTGGATATTTTCTTCCATATGATTTGCTACCCTGTGTGCACCTTGTTCTCAGAATTTCCCATGGTGTTGCAAAGGTACCCTGTGACTTTCACAAGGACAAAAAAATAATTTCACCCCCAAGTAAACCTGTAAATGGAACTGGGTGGAAAAGAAAGTTTTCTACTCCCTGATGCAAGTAGATTCCTAGACATGAAATAATCAACAGGATACTCAGGAATTAGAAGATTTCTAAAAGTCAGTATTTATCAAAATATTAAAATTGTCAGTATTTACGAATAGTCCTATTGGGCACCTGGCTTCACTAGTGTTATTTTAATGATAGTATGAAATGCACTACTCTTTTAAAACGGTGAATTGACTACTTATGATCAGTGTTTGCTTTCTCTTGTAGGATCTAGGTGTTTCACTTTCAAGATTTAACTGATGATAACTTTCTATATTTGTTCTTTTTCTGTCTCAAAACATAAGTGACTTAAGTGTATTTTGCAAAAAGATTTGCTCAGAAAATGGAAGATTAATGGCCATGAACCCAAGTGACTTATTCCATCTTTTTTCCTTACAGGTTTTAATCTTCATATTATGTATAACTTGAACATGAACTTTAGGTACCAGATGTATTAATGCACAGGGCTGGTACTTTGGCATTATGAGTTCTTTCTAATCTAAAGAGACAAAGCTTGAAAGAGAGATGTTTATTTAGGTGTTTGCGAAATTGAAAATAATATTCTCATTTGCAGGTGGGAAAATTATATCTAAAAATTTATAAATTTGCAAACATTACATTTGAGTCCTACTTAAAAATACGATGCCCTATTCTGCTTTCATGGATAAGATAGTATCTCTGTATTTGATTAACAGTCTTGGGGTGCTATTTTTATAAGATCTAGTATAACAGCTGTAAAAAGTATATTTTGTATAAAATAGTTTTATGCCTTTTTATCAGAATGTGATTGTCTGTTAAGAGGACCAGCTTCAAAATATTCTATAAAACTAAAGTGAATGGCTGACTCCAAAGTAAAATGTGACATGCTGGATGAAATGCTCAGAAATGCAATATGATTTTTCCCATTGAAAATAATATTAACTATTGACTATTGCTGTATTAGTTATTAATGATAGCTACTAGCTACAAGATGTTAATCAATATGAGAGATTTAGACTGGAGTTGCTTACCTTTTCTAGAGGATCTCATCTTATCTGTTGCAATTGGACATTTGAATTGCTCTGCAATTCAAAAAAAAAAAAAAAAGGTAGCCAAAGGCTGAAGACTGAGCTGGTTCACTACAGAAATAATTGTTAAGAAAATAGTTCTGGATTTTGAGGGGAAAGTATCACATCTGGACATTATGGCAGATGAAATAATTTAACATGTCTGTCTGACTTGCAGAAAACTTGGAGTTCATTGATACCCATTGGCTGAATAAAGAGGAGCTGTAGACCTGTCCCAGTGTTGTCCAGGATTAGAGGTAATTCTCTTCCCAATAGCAGTATAGTGCTGTGTTTTGGAATTAAGATGAGAATGATGTTGATAGCACACTGATGTTTTAGTTGTTGCTAAGCCATGTTTACACAGAGTAAAGAGCTTAGCTTCTCTTCTCACCCCACCAGGAGGAGAATATGCAGCTGGGACTGCTGATGCACATTGGCCAAAGGGATATTCTATACCATATAATGGCACTCCCAGTGTATAAACTGGGACAAAAGCTGGTCAGGGGCAACTGTTTGGGTATGGCTGGGCATCATTCAGCAGGTGGTGAATCGCTTGCTTTATATGTTCTAATCCTATTATTAGTATTATTGGTATTGCTATTATTAGTTCCTCTTTCTTTTCTTCCTGTTAGTGTCTCTTTGTCTCAACTCACAAATTTGACATTTCCTCCCCCAGTTCTGTCTCCCATCCCTCTGGGATGGTGTAGAGGAATTGAGTAGGGAGCCGCTGTGCGATATTTTGCTGCCTGCTATGTTAAACTGTGTCAAGACCTCATGATAATAAGGTCATGTAGGTGTTTGATTTTTAGTTTTATTTAATTTTTATATCCAAGATTATGTTCTGATATGCATGCACATGGCTGGAGCAACTGTATCTGCATGAGAGCAACATCCTTGTAAAGGCACATCATCTAAAGAGAATATGTTTTAAGGACCAGGATTCAGATAAGATTCAGTTCAAGTGTCAGAAGTAGTCAGAATCTACTCTAAATGCTAGTAACTATCTTCATACAGTGTTAGAAGGAGTACTGCATATAATATGTGGGATTTTATAGGCCCTGGTATGAGTTTGAAATATGCTAATGAGGGTTTGTGTGTCTTAGCACCATAGAATCATTTAGATTGAAAAAGACCTTAAAGCTCCCGTGAATTTTTTTTTTGGGAGGAGAGAATAAGGTTTTCATAGCATTTGTATATATTCTGACTTTTCTTTTAGGGCCTGTTATCTCTCTCTAGATATCCCATGATAAAACCTTTATGCCCATGAGTGTTAAAAGAGATTAAATCACTTCAGTACTCTTATGTGCAGAACGTGTCTTTCAGAGTCAATTATAATTAAGGCTGGGGTAAATAGTGTGAAGTGTTTTGAACTGTTAAATGAATTTGTTTCAAACAAGCTTTCTCCTTCCTTTCACCTCTCCTTGCTGTCCAGATAGTCTGTCAATCCTAAACGTTCACAGAATGCAAACCCCAAGGTTTCATGCACTGTGGGAAACAGCTGCATTTTCTTTTGAGTTGGACAACACTTGTTGGATATGCCTGTAAGTGCATCCATTTGGGAGTGTATGCAAATATCCTGTAACATGGCTGACCAGCTGCAGATACACACTGCTTGGGCTTTGACTATTTCAGTTAAAAAACAAGATCAATATTTGAATCAAATCTGAGCATTAAATTCACACAAATGGTAGCCTCCTGGCAGCTTGTCCTGAGCACCAACTTTGTCAGGATCATTGACAAGACTTCTGTAAGAATTACTCAGCAAGCATTTTGCAAAGTACAGAACAATCCAAAACTTTCTTGTACTTGACTACTAGAAGGTAGCCCAACTTTCTGACCTAGTATGATACTGCTCCAGAGGTAGTATGATGCAGATGGAGGCAGATCTCAGACATTCATAGCTCTGAAGTTATTGTATGCCCATATTGCAACACTTGTGTATTTTGGAGGCTTCTAATCAACTCCAAAGAAGGATTTGTGAAATCTTTGAAGCAGAATTTTTGTAATTCTCTATTGGATCTTATTGGAGTATTTGACAGTATCAAAATAATTTTTGCAATGCCAAGAACTACTTGGTTTTAGCTTCAGCTGGAGTCTCTCCAGGATGTCTACTACCTCTGTGGCAACTGGGAATATGCTTGGAAAATATTCAGTGAACTGCAGATTGTTTTATTTTCCTGCCAAAAAAATCAAGATCTGCTGAACCTCTGACAGCTGTACATTGTTGCTAAGAAAATACTCCAAAGAAAAAACAAATGTCCATTAAACTTGATAGCATATTAGTGTCTAATGATCAGTTATATTTTATAAATTAGTTTTTATCACCTACATATTGCTGTCACAGCTACCCTGAGCAATGACCAGGACTTAATTTCTCCTTACAAATCACTCCATATCTTGTCTTTTACTTTTAGTCCAAAATTACCATTCAATGTAATAGGAATCTAAGGGGAATCTGTTCAAATAAGAAAAACAGTAGGAGAGTTATTTTGAAAATATTAGTGGTCCAGAAATAACTAGGGAAACAGTTGATAGCAAATGGCTTATTACTACAATGAGAAGGACCTTGCAATGATTAGCATTTGTATCTCAGTGCCATTATTAACTTTCACACATTCATATGGTGTCTGAGAGCAAATAATTTCATTAACATTTGTAATTACCATTACTAAATACGATTCTTTTCCATGCAGTTTATTGGGAAATTTTCTTTTGATGTAATAGCATCATGACATGTGGGTTAGCTTGATTTTTCTGCAGCTAAGGAAATGGAACCAATTTCATGATCCATACTGATAATAAACTGAATTCATATCATCTTCCTGCTTCTCTGAAGTGCACTGAATTGCAGATAAAGTGTTATTCTGAAATACTGGAATGTCTTTGGAGCGAATGCCAGAAATATAACCAAAACTTTTCATGCCGAGTAAATTTATTTGGTTGCCAGATATGCAAGGATGAACTAAGTGGATACTGTACTGACATGCCTGCTAGATTAGGAAAAATCTGTTGTAGAAAAAGGGTCATGTGAACGTGAGATTTAGGAAACATTAATCTTTGTTGTATTTGGATTTTTATTTTTTCACTCTATTTCTTTGCTTCTGCCTTTTCACTGCTTCTTGGCTCCACAGTTCTGCCCTTCCCTCATGCCAGCTTTGGTCCCTGTCAGACATTTATGGAAGCCAGCTGAGTTCCATAAGCCAAGATAAAACACTCAAATACTCCCTACCCCTTGGTTTGTGTGTATGGCTTTTATTTTTTTTTTTTTTTTTAGCTAATTTTCTGCTAGATTAATGCTCCAGTTTCTCTTGCATGGAAGGCCCAACAAATGCTGTGGCTGGTTCAGCTGATACAAGTACACAGCAGCTGGGGTGATGCAGAGGGAGGAAGCAGTGGTATCACTGCCAGCTAGAGAATGTGAGCTTCTAGATATTATCATCCAATTCTATGTGGGTTTTTAATTATTTTTTTTTTTAAAGAAGAGTGAGAAACAGTTTTCTTAAGTGCTTCCAGTAACCCAGGAAGAACTAAACACTTCTAATAGTTGGCAGGAGCTCCAGTCCCCCAAAGTCAGGGGATAAGTATAAACACTTTACAAGAGGATTTTTTGCTACCTCTCACTTCTCAGCCCTAGAGTCACTGAACCACTGCCATCTCAGGGTATCACTAAAGGAATTTGAGAAAAGCTCTGACAAATAGAATAACTTTTCTGCTGACTGTCTTAAGTATCTGAGCCTACAGCTGAGGCAATTTCAGTTGAGTTCAGTCCTTAAAATAATGTATAATATGGGGTGAACAATTAAATCTGTTAAATCTGTTGTAGACAGTAAACCCCAGGAGGGAAAGGCAATGATAATGCCAAGTATTAAGATGTATTGATAAACAGATAATCCTGCCATTTAAATTCCTCTTTATGAACCAGTACTGTCTATGTCAGAGAATAGAATGACCTCATACTTCTGACCCAAACAGTCAATTTTAGAAAAGCTTCCTCTCAAGAGGGGAATAAACTGATAATGGAATCATATTTCTTTGACGTAATCCTGATCATTTCAAAGAAGGACTTTTCTATTGTCCTGAACACAGTGTGAAACAAACAATGAAAAATAATTTCCTTTTTCACAGTTCAGGGCATCTTTCTGGTTGGTACTCTATCCAATCTTTTTCTGGCTGTTTGGTATTTGAATGCAATGGTGCTTTTTTTGTTGCTGTTCTTTTTTCTTTCTTTTTGTAGCTATCTGGTCTGTATTCCGTGTCTCATGTTTTAAGATGTGCCAGAGATCACACCTTTGTTTTCTAGACTATTCAGCCAGAAAGTTATGGTCAGCTGAATCATCTTCTGCAGACAGAAAGTCAAAAGCCTTTCACATCAGTAGCTGAATAACCAGGCAGTAAATGCAGTCACAGTTCACTTTTGGGGAGGCTAAGGTAGTGAACAAAATGCTGGTCTCAGTCTTGCTGGTTGCTTAGGCACATATGATTGAAAGTACCTGGTAAAGAAAGCAGAGACCTTAAGTCCTCAGCAGCCTGCATGAAGATAGAGAATAAATGCAGCTACAGTTCTCCTGACAGCAGTAAGGTAGCTGTCATTTCAAGCTCCCTGTGCAAAAAGAACTGTTTCTTGTGCATTTTCAGTGCTGTGAAAAGCATAGATTTAATGAGAAGGATATTTTTATGAGACTGTCATGCAGATTGGGTGCTCCTAACCAGCAATAAAGTCAGATGATATTCAAAGCATACTATCATGAAGAGGCTGCAGTTCAGTCACAAACATCATTCCTGTCTTGCACTTAGCCTTCTTCTCATGGAGGATATTTTCCTCCCCATTCCATCTGCTTTGTATTTCTTCTTCTCTCTAGGACAGAATTTGAACTGACATACCTCCATATCTTCCATTTTACATGGTCATTAGAAAGGGAAAAACTCAGTAGCTAATAAATAAGCTTAATGTCACGTGCAGAATGGAGGCAGTTCCTATATAATGCCTGCACTGAGCTTCCTGGTACTTGTCCCAGTATAATCATTGTGTCCTGAATAAATCAACATGGTCTCTGAAATTTACTGCAGGCTCTTGTCTATTTGAAACAGGGATTAAACACTTGAAGATAACTTCTGGTGATTTTTTTTTTTTAAGCAAGGAAAAAAAGAACCACCCTGGGAGTTCCAAAAAAAAAAAACAAAACAAAAAAAAAACACCCAAAAAAAGGGAAAAAAAGAAAATGGAGTAGCTGAGACACTTCAGAATATTCTTCCTAGTAATTCTACTCCTGGTTGGTTTCCAGTATCCCTTGAATAACCTCTGATAGTTATAGGGAAAATCCTGCATGAACTGGCTGGAAAATGCATAATGACAATGGTCTGGGAATATAGTCCTTTATTTTTGGTTTCTAGGAACTTTGATACTCATCCTAGGCAGACTCCTTGAAGAACTGAACTGCTGAGCTCTTTGAAAAATTCTGCTGGATGCATGTAAGTGACAGCTTATTTCATGGCTGTAGAACCTGGCTAGATGTAGGTGAACTCAAGTCTTTCAAAAGATAGACAGGGTGAGTGATGGCTCCCTAGAAAATTTAAAGCTTTGAGTTTAAATTTGAAGTTTAGTAAGTATTAGAATTTTTTTAGTGTGATAACTTAGCTAATAGTGTTTCAGGACCTTTCTGCCACCATCCCTGCAAACTCTCTCAAGTTTCTTTACAAATTGTTTACTTAATGGTATCAAAATGTCACATATTTAATTTAGGAGAAAAGCACATGAAGTAAATTAGGTTAAAAAATCATACTCTGCATTTTGTAATGTTGTTTTATTAGTAATATTAAATGTTAAAATATTAAAACCAAAAATTCCCCAAATCCATTAGTCTGTGCAGACACTCACCATGGAAAACTTCAGCTAAAATGATAATGTTAATGAAAGTCATAGAAATAAATGAAAACAGAGAATTTTACTTATACATGTCTAGACTTTCTTTGTGTGTTTAAATTATTTTCTCAAGCAACATTTCAACACTCAAGAAGCCAGAAAGCATTTTAATGTAGCAATAGTGAAAAAAAAAATTCTGAAGCCTTCTTTGAAGTATTTCTTGTCCTTTTATTAAAGACTAATATATGGGATCTGTACTACTGGTTTCAGACTGTCCTTGATGTGATTTTGCATCTTTGATGCTCATTAATCGAGATTTTACCTGTATGTTATAAAATGTACATGCTTACATTTACCTCAGTTTTTTGCTTCTGAAGGAGATCCCTGTAGTGCAGGATGGCACAGTCTTTGGGTTTAGTTACAACATTGGGGGTAATAGAAGGACCTGGATATTTGACTGAGAGTTAACTAATACCCATTCTCCATTAGAGCATTGATTTACTTCATTGCCTGCTTAACAAACTTGAGATTAATCTGCTTTATCCTTGCAACTCAATAGACAATATCTGCATTTTGAGCAGAAGATTCAGAAAAGAATTTATGACAGTAAGAAAGGGAATGTCTGGATTGCCCCTAGGTGGCAGCGAGGCATTATTTCTCGACATTTGCTGAACTACCTGTTCTGCTGTCTCTGCAAAGAAAAGCTTGCTTAGATACAGCCAGCTCTGTCCGGTTTTCTGACCTTTTGGGATAGGTTTTGAAATCCCAAACTCTGTATTGCAGTAAAATACACATGGTTGCAAATCAGTTAGTCCTGGAAAGGCAGACAAAAGTATTGTGTGATATGTGCTGTGAATCAGCATGTCTCTGATCCATGCTTTCATGTGACACTGATCAGTGGTAACATTGGGGATCCTCAGCAGACCACCTTTTTTTTCAGAAGCCAATGGTTTAAAATGATTTATTTGCATTTTTGTATCCTTTGTGTGCTGTTGTGGCTGCCCTCTAGCACAAATTACTTTCCAGGTGTTTGTACTGGACCTAGTCTAGTGAAGGACATCCCTGCCCAAGGTAGGGGGGCTGGAACTAGATGATCTTTAAGGCTTCTTCTAACAAAAACTATGGTATGGTTTTATAATTCTACATTTGGGCTCAGTGTGGTGATGGCATATGTGATATTCTGTTCAGATAAATGACTTTTATCACTTGAGCATGAGCAATGAACCACACTAAATGCAGCTAATAAAGGGATCAGAGACCTTTTAGTAAGTCCTTTCTGCCTGACAGTATTAATTGTAATGCTGAGGACATGGAAATTGGCTCTGCAATTGTAATTCAGGCTCTGATTTAACAACGTGTGTAAATCAATTATTTTAGCATGTGCTTGTGTTGACTGCATTTTAGCAGTGTAGCCACTAACTTTCTCACATCTCATCTGGGGAATGCTTTCATTTTTATGAATGTCCTTATTTTCAACCTAGGAAAGTGCTTTTTCTGCATACACAAAGAAAAGCATGTCCTTAAATGCTTTACAAATTGGGATATACAATGCCAGCTTTGATACTGTGGGTTAAGAGAAAGAAGAACAATTTTGAACTGGATCATCAATGATCAACAGAAATTTTTTAAAAACTGTTTTGATTGTGATCAAAATACATGTCCTTTTGAATATCATTAGTGTCATATTCTGGAGAAAAATCCAAATGAGTTTTTTATTTAAACAAGCACCACTTTTTAACTCCATGTTTTGCATGGGTAGGAGTAACCTCTAATATCTCTCTCTCTAAAGCATGGCATTAGAAGCATGGTGGACCTCAATTGCTTCAGACCTGAACGTGTCAGTAGAAATGTTTTGTGGATTGTGCCAACCAAAGGAAAATGTGAATGAATAATCAATTTTAAAGTGACTGAGAAGAAAATGATGTATTTGGGAGAGATTTCTAATGCAATATACTTTGGCATTAAAATTTAAAATTACTCTGAATACCTTTCTTTTAGAAAACACAGTGGCAATCAAAGACTTAGCAGCTTGATGGATGTGAATGAATGAGTCTCATAAATTGAGATTGCAACTGTGATCGCTGCATTAATAAGAATGAGATTATCATAGTGTTAAATCATCCAGCTATACATTTAAAAGTATGTACTGGGAATGAATGCATATTTGCAATATGTCTTTGTCTTCTGCTGTCAGGCCCAGCACTATCATGCTACATGACAAATCTGAACATTGGTAGACTCTGACTGTCTCATACAAGGAGCAGCTTTCAGAGGCAGGTTTATTAAGTGGGTGCATAATTGCAATAATTATTGCTTCTGATACTAATGTCAAAAGAATAGGATTTGGCACAGAATTTTCATACTAAACATAGTGTAGAAAATAATACTTGTTTCAGAACAGTTCAGGTTGTAAACTCGGTTCCATTATAAATGTACTGTGTTTTGAAGATGTGCTACATTTTGCTTGGAAGGGCATCACACTGAGATAGGTATGATTTTGTCATGAAATTCCTAAGTTAAAGAAATGTGTGTATAACCTTATTGTTTTGATTAGTATTGGATTATTTTGCTTTCTTCTCGATGAGTAACCCTTCTGCCTCAAGGTGTGAGGTATAATGCTTGCTTACTGTGTGGAGGATTTTCAGAGTTAGGACAGCAGAGGCTTTGTGAACTCACCAGGGAAGCTGTGTGCACACTCATCTCTGGTCATCCTAGAAGAAGCATGCCTGAAAATCTCCTTACACAGGGCTGAGTTACAGGCTGAAGACAAAGTTTCCTTATGGAAATACATCGAAAAAGAATGTAATGTCACCTTAAACTGTTCCTTAGCTCACACTCATGGGTGTTTTCTAAATGTGACTTCACGCTGTGCCTGTGCTCAACCTGTTCAGTACCGTGTGTGCTCATGAGTTTAAAACTTGTCAGTGCTGTCTGTCATCTTAGTAAATGGTAAAAAATTACTCTAGCAAGTGTTACTGGTTTTATTATAGGCTTCTTTAAGGATTGGTGATCTGATCTGAGAAAAGAAAAATCTCCTGTACATTTATATTGTATTGTGAGAAGGATTTAAATGAGAACCCTCTCAGAAATCTCTTTTCAGTCAGTGAGATTGTCAGCCAAATTGATGGAATGTTTGTCAATGCTGCTTTAATTAAAGATTGCACTTAGCTATTTTTGACCTTTCTCTGTACACACTTAAATGCACATTAGCAGATGTACAAGTAAAAAATTAAGATACTGGGATACCGGTAAAAAAGATTTTAATTACATATATTGTCTTCAAAATATGCTGCTTCAAGGATTTGGGTTAATTCTGATAACATTTGAGTATTTTTGGGATTTCAGAGTTCTTTTTTTACTTATGACCAGAAAAAAGAAAGCGAATGGGAGGAAAGAGAAATACTAGTTAAAACCAAAACAGCTCCAAATTTGAACTCTTATATTTGGAATACAGACCCTGGGACATAGTGCAATAATATATTAAATGCTTTTCCTTAGTCCCAGTGAAGGACAAAATGCATAATTTTAAACTTAAGCTGACATGTAATGCTGCTGTCTACATAAAACTAGATTGAGGATTTTTTAACGTAAATTTGAATCTGCATATGGATGTTATTCCCTTCAATGTCAGTAACTAGATCCTTAATACTTCTGTCAAGAGGTATCTTTTTTTTTCTTTTTCTCTGAAAACTCAGCAAAACTGATGATGCTGGATGGTCAGTAACTTCCTGCTTTGATAAACTTTTAAGGATCATTCAAATGTTTTCACTGGAGATCTGTGTTCCTGACCATTCCTCTCTTCATTACTCACTGCTACTTACTTATAAAGGTGTAGGTGCTTAAACAATATCAGCTGCTTTGTGCTTTATTTCTTTTTTGGGTACATCTCAGACTGACAGATGTTTTTTGTTTCATTTTATTCATTTATTTAGTTTTTTTATTGAACATGTTGTTTTTATATAAAATAAAGGAGTTAATTCTGAATTAGATAAGTTTTAAACTCCCTGGGATTCTCTCCATCCTGGGAGGATAAGCAGTGTGGCATTATTTTTGTATTTTTACAGACAAAACAGATTCCCATTTTCTTTCTTGCTAGAAAAAGCATTCAACTTTCCTTGAAGGAGTTTATATTCTTCCAAGTTAATCCAAGTGGAGCAGATCTTATGAGATCAGGTGAAACTGGAAGATCTTGACGCGTATTTAACCTAAATCAGGATCTCAGGTATGGCCTCAAGTCCAGTGTGTAGTCTAAAATCAATGCATTTACAAGAACAGCCTTTTCATCTTTCTTCATATTTTCTATATTCTGAATAAACTGCTGGTGAAATAGCATAATTATATATGTAATGCTCCGCTTTACAGCCTATCACCATAGGGTGACAAGAAAAAAGATATTCCATAATGTGGGATAAAATATAATGGTAGCATTCCCAAGCTGGTTCACCTGTATTGTGTCTGTGTTATGTGAGCTTACTGGTGGCCGGGTGCCTACAGTGCACCAAGAAAACCAACAAATGTTCTGTTGCTGATTATTGCCTTACTGTATGTGTCCTGCTTTTTGTTACAGCAGAGACACAAATGGGTCCCTTCTGGGTTTGTGAAAGAGAACAGCTTTACAACACAAACCACTAGTAGCTAACAAAGAAGCAGCTCTGCAAAGATTGCCTCTAGTGAATGTTGCATTGTGATTCCACTATTTGAATTGCTTAGTAATGTTCCTACAAAAGTATCTGTTAACTTCCTTGGTATCACCCTGAGCAGCTGGCTCTGCTACAGCTGGTTATTTGTAGGGAAATTCTCCAATGAATAAATTACCAAAAGCATTCTTTTCACAGAAAGGAAAACCCTTACATTCTTCAACTTGGATATTCTGTTCTGAACCTTGAAACTATCTTCTAAAATCAGAATGAGAGTCCAGGTAAGAGTCTGGAATGAGGGTCAGGTTCTTTCCTTCTGTACTTGCAAATAATCCAGCTGACAAGGTGAACGTGTTAAAAAACCCAAACAAAGCCCCAAAACCAAAAGGCCACAGAAAAAGCTCTGGAATCCATCAATTTTGAATTGCTACTAAAAAATGGAATATTTTATGTCAGCGATTTTTTTTCTTCATTAGCTGTTCTGTGATAACTTGACACGTAGGATGTTGGCCTATAAGCTCATGGTGATGTGGTTTATAAATTTGTCAAGCTTTATTTAAGCTGTGCCTTATTTCCTACTTTAATGAACTATATTTGGAACTGTGTGTATTCATGCCTTTCAGGTATGTCTACTCTCACAGAGGCTGAAAAGCAGGATAAATTAGTCCTCACTAATCATCATGTCCTTACATAGTACTGACAAGCTAGACTGATCATTTGGAAATTAGTTTGGGCATTTCTATACTGAGGAAAATTGCCAAAGCTTACTGAGAAGGAATTAAAACCTGTCTTTCTTCCTTGCTCCTCTGCTGCTTCTTCACTGCTTCAGTAGCTCTGACAGTCTTACTGCATGGTTCCCCTCCTGCCTCCCCTCTGCCTTCATCTGTTTCAGTCTGTCTCAGTCTTGGATATCCTCTTGTTCTCATTTTGCACTCTTTGTGATTTCTTTCAGTTTTTTTAATATACCTTGCTTAGTAAGTGAGATAACATGAACAAGCAACCCCCACCACTGAGTTGTCACACTGCATAATGGCAGGTGCATGCCTCAGGCCTGGAGAGAGCAGGTGTTTTCTTAAAATTGCTTTGGTGTTGGAGAAATGACAATGTAGGACAATATGCTAAGAAGTTTCTCAGCATAAAATGACTGCCTGTGATTGCTGTTTAGAAAAGTTCTAGGTGCAGGTTAAATTCTCTCCTTACCCCAATATGTAAAGATGATATATTTATATCAAGAGAAACTTAAGGATGCTTTAAATAGGCCAGAGGACTCTGACCTGACAGATGTTTATATTAATGCATTTGCAGTGTTGGGAATGAAATCAGATTGCCTAAAGGTTTTTCTGTTTGCTAAATCTGGTTAGAATTATGGTAACACAGGCTCTATGCAAGAAGTGCTGTGGTGATATAATATATATGTGAAATGATGTAGTGTTTCTACAAATCACAAGGTGAAGGGATAGCTTATCTTCAGATTTTAGCACTTGCTACTGCAGTTTGAATTATATTTTTATATTTTACTTCCATTCTGAAAACTGTCTGCAGTCACATATATTTAATTTAGGAGAAAAGCACATAAAGTAAATTAGGTTAAAAAACCAAACTCTGCATTTTGTAATGTTGATTTAATAGTACGCAGCCCAAAAAGAATATAGTAATGATGGGGCATAAATGTTAGCATTATGTACAAATAAATGTCAGGCATCAGTTTCCTTATAAATTTTTCTCAAGAACTGAGTTAGGATTGATGTCCCTTGTGACAATAAGTACAGAACATCTGACAAATGCCTGGCAAACAAGAAGTTTATCAGAAAGCAGGTTATAGGAAATCATATAACATTCGACACTGATCTCTCTTGAGTAATCTTCCCTCATTTTCCTCTGCCAGCCTAGTGCAGATGAGATTGATTGTAATGATGGACATTTTAGGCCCCCTGGAGAGAGAGGTCTGGGAACTGGAGAGAACACACATCTGGGAAGTTTCTGAGGAGTCTGGGGAAAGCTCAATAAAGCAACAGGGAAAAAGAAAGACCAGATGGTGCCCTGACTGCCAGATTCTGAAATGGAAGATTTTCTG
This sequence comes from Zonotrichia albicollis, assembly GCF_047830755.1. Classification (NCBI taxonomy): domain Eukaryota; kingdom Metazoa; phylum Chordata; class Aves; order Passeriformes; family Passerellidae; genus Zonotrichia; species Zonotrichia albicollis. The sequence continues at coordinate 29,504,621 of NC_133823.1, forward strand.
TTTAAATAAAAGTTACACTTTTGTATCCCGATAAGATCCATGAAGAAGGTAGAGGTTGCAGTTACTTGATACAAAGTAGATGGATGTCTTACATATTAGTTGTCCCTTTGTCCTTCATCTTAAGACCTTCAGTGTGGTGACATTCTTGAGATGATTGAGGTGTAAAACCATAAAGAAGTCATGTAGCCATTAAATGTGAGAAGTTGGTACACTATAATTTTCTGATTGAATTATGGTAATAAGTGTACAGGTGATGGTTTTGACAAGTCTGGTAAATAGAAAAGTATTAGAATATTTTTCATTTTCTCATGAACCGTGAAGGTACCTTTAAACTGTAGTCACAATTTTCTCTTGGAATTATTGTTTAGCTAGACTCAAAAATATATATTCTGTTTAAAGTTATGATATTAAGGAAATAATAAATTATGCTTTTAAATTACAGTAAATCAAGTTTAAAATCAATAATTTAATTTTCAGGTGCCTTTAAGAAGTCTGTGAAATGTGTTTTACCCTGCAATTTAATCTGTATTTTTAGGAAATTTTAGAGATAATCACGTAGTGATGCTTATTGCTCTATCCAATAAAGTTAACATATGGAAATGTGATTTTGTGAGGGGTGGCTATTTTTGTGATTGAGAAAGCTGAAATCTGATGATTTCATATTTACAGAATATATCCTCTTAGGTTTGTGGTCAGAACTGTTAGTGAAAATTGTAGTGTTTATGTTCTTTATGTGTAGTGGTTATATCTTCCACAGACTTCATCTTGGGAGCATGAGGGAAAAGCTGCCCTAGAAGGGAGAGAGAAGCTGGGACAAGGGTCCGCACCACAAGTGCAGTCAGTTTTTTTCAAATCAATATTTTTGGCAATTGAACACTGGGATCATGAGAGCAGCTTTGGGGGCTGCAGCCTCTCCCCTGCTCTGATGACTCAGTACAGTGTTTCTAATTCTTTCACAGAGCTATTAATAGACAAAAACAAACAAAAAATTTCTAATGCTAGGTTTGTCCAAGTTCATACTCGCCATGTTTTCATAGACATGCCATCTCACAAGAAAGGAAAAGTTGAAGGGTGAGTGGGTGGTGATGTCGTGGCTATCCTGGTGGGTGGCTGGTGAAAAGCTTGAAAACACCTATTAAAATGTAGGCTTCTGAATACTGCTTACATCTGGGAAATTTTAAGATATATTCAAAGTTAGCTGAGTGTGAAATATGATTCTGAGGTGATTCAAATTTTGTGAACCACAGCAAAATTGGCCAATAAAAGGGTAATAATAGTAAGAAAGTAAGTTACAAAATGCTTGTTAAAAGCATAACTCAACCCAAAAAGTGGTTTTTACAAATCTGCAGTTGTCTTCTACATGGTTTTTAGCTGTAATATCTCAGAATAACTAACCCTAACCCTAATAACTAATACTAAGAGTATTTTTAATATAGTGAAAGAAATACATTATTTCATTATAACCTTGTGGTATTCTTCACATTGTTCCAATTTAATTTCTTACCATTACTAAAAGGAGTCTAAAATAAATTGAAATGGGGTTTGATAACTACCTGGATCTATCTGTGCATTGAACCAGGCATGTATCTCTCCAATTTTATTAATTTTTATGTGAAATAATCAGTGTGTATATATGTTATTTATAAGTGCTGTGCTTTGTTGTGTAGTGAGAAAATGGCATGCCAATATTCTTCCTTACTTAACTTCCAGTGCTGCAGATCTTCTAGGGACTATAGATAAATAAAAAATTCTTATAAAACCCTATAGATTCTGGTCATGGAGATTTCATTGGTAAATTTTAAATGTCTCTAATATACAGAGTGCAATACCCTGAAATGTCAGTTCTTACCTGCCTTTGGTTCCTGTGGGACATTTGAATTTCACAGAGTGGGTACATTTTGTTTTTTCTTTTGCTCAGGCTAAACATTCAGGCAACCTGTTTTATGCAGTCCAACCATTGTTTGCATCAATGAAGTTGTGAAATTTAAATAACAAATACTATTAAAAAAATTACATGCTTTTAGAGTAATTTTGTTAGATGCCATTACTTCTGTTGAATGCACCTAAATTGATAGCATTACTGGTAATTTTATTGTGGTTTAGAATTTGGCAAGCCTGTGAATGCTTCTGCCAGCTGGGCCTTCGGACCAGGCTGTTTAAAGAACAGTTACACACAGGAAAAAGCCACTCTTCTTTCTAAACATCTAGTTGTATTTTCTATGAATAGCAACCTTTTTGTTACAAGTAACAAGGATAAAAGAGGCTAATTCTTTCTAGTTTTCCCAGCCAATTTTCCAATGGATGGAACTTTCACACAGCCATAGAAAACTGAAAATTTTTATTTGATTGGAAAACCTGATAAAAAAACTGCAAAAAGATGGCAAAAATAAGTTGTGGGGGTTTGTTTGTTTTTTTCCTCTCTGTTTGTTTCGGGTGGGTTGCAGAGGGGCAAGACCTCAGACTCTCAATATTTCAAGTTGGCAGCATCCTGTTAAACTGTTTTGTGAGAGCTGGGAGTTTGCTGGCTGATGAATGCATGCTCTGTACTGTGTGATACCATGCATATAAAATGGTTTATTGAGCAAAATAAACAATTCTCTGCAGTCTCTGTCAGACAACTCTACATTTCTCTGCAGTCCCATAACTGACAGCTATGACCAGCCAAGTAAACTCTACCTGTGCATTTGCAATACTTTCTCTCTGTTTCATATCATTTAACCCTAAATATCTCCTTCATAGTGCACACCTGTCACTTGTTTTGTTAGTTGAAAATTGTTGAGAATCCAAATGTGTTATGTTACACACAGAGTGTAAAAACTATTTTACATTAATATTTACCTGTGAAGCTTAGCCTGTCATAGACCCTCTGCTTATCTGTTGAATATCTTATGTGAAACAGTTGTTATTTCCTAATTAGTACGCATACAATTTTTCTAATCATTATTTTCAGTTAGCCTAGGGAGGACTGAGGTAGTGTGTGTTGTTTAGTTTTTGCCTTTAAAGGAACAAAATCCATGCAATTTATTTTCATTATGCAATTTTCATATTTTTCAAATGCACAAGTGGCACTTAAAGAAACACAGGGACCCTAACTTAAAAAAAGTGATATTCCTATTTTAGATTTTTTTTTGTCCTTGCTAAGTACATCCTTCTGTTCAGCCCTTAACACTGATTTCATGCTTTTATCTACTTGTGCCTAAATGCATAGGAAGAAAATAGCAGCTAGCAGACCTAGCAGAGCCACTGTGATTTCATCCAATATATCAAACCATCTTTTAAACTTTAAAATGGTCTTGTTTTTCTGGTACACAGTTATTAACAGGAAAAGATTCTGCAGTCTTCCAGCATCCTTCATTACTGCTAAGTATCCTGAAACTAAATGAGTAGAACCTGTACCTTGATGATAGCTCTGTGATTCTGTGCTCATTATTTTCCAAGTCTGCACAGAGTCAATACTCAGATGGAGATGAGAGGCTGATTAAAATCAAGGTAATGTTTTTAAGGTATCCAATATAAACAATAGTCTATTGACATTTACTTGATAATTTTGTGATAATGAAGTAAATTCAGAAGTTAAAAAGAGGCACACAAGGATGAGCATGTTTAAAGCTGGTGTGCCATTTCTGTAAGGGACCTTTCTGTGTGATTTCTGATCACCTTCACCACTCCTGAGAAGAGAAAACTCTTCAAAGAGTTTGTCTTATGGCTGGTAAACTTGAAAACACTTTGAATAAGAGAGAAGTGGTCTTGTTCCTGATCTGCATCAAGGTAATTCATAATCAGACAAGTTTCTTGCTTTTAAATGACCTCTTTGCAGATGCATGCTGAAAAGGGTAATTTCACTAAAGAGAAACCCAGAGTCCATGTGAAGAGAGGCGCTCTGCAGAGGTACAGACACTGTGATGTGCTTTCCTTTATTGCTTTTGAGGTAACTGTGTAATGGTATCCTGGATTAGTGATAATAGGAAAATGCCAGCAGGAGACTGGATCACTGTTCTATTTTCCTTATTTGTTAATGGTATTAGGAAGGAAAGCTTCCACACACAAAATTTAACTAATGAGAGAAACACTTGGGTTTTTGAACGTTTGCAGTACACTGTTTTTCCACTAATGAGATATTAAAATTTTATCATTTCCATTTGACAACCTTCTCAGCACCCTCATGAATTAAAATTCAACTCTACTTCTCTAATAAAATTGTTAATTTATGACTATTGTGGGCTTCTATAGCATGGATCAATATTTATTTTCTGAATTGACATCCCACTAAACTTATTAAAATAAACAATCTGATCATAAAATATTTATGTTCCAATTGAGTAAGAAGATGCTTGAGTCTTACTGCTGTATTTTGAGGACTCCAATGAAGACTTAAACAGACTCAGGCCTGCCTAAGGCAATGAGTAACAGTTTTTATGGTTTTTGGTCAAAGGAGTCAGCGTGAGGAGTAAGAACATTTCAGTTATTCCTGTCACTAAGAGAACAATTAAGCCTTTGATCAACTTGCTGTTCTTGGCTCCAAAAAGCAAATTGTTTAGACCAGTTTTGGGTGCTTTTAATCATAGACTATGTGCAGAGAATCAGACTATCTCATGTCGCTGAAAGATCAGACACTGACTGCAATTCATTGCCTGCACAGTAGTGTCTAGCACCATGTGAGATGCCCCCAAGGTATCCAAGACCTCGGTGAAGAACTGGGAAATATGACACAAGATGGATGGGATACCTTTGGTCTTCTAGCATATCACCTGGAGGCCGAGCCAAAAAGCCCTAAAGGATCTGAAAAGGTACTAGATGCCTATGTATCAACTCCTTCAGACAGGGAGCTTAAGAATAAACAGTTCCCTGTTTTTATTGAGCTCCCAAGTGGATAGATAGTGCTGGTGTGTTTTGAAAATTGTTTTCATGCTACCTTGCCTATGCTTTTCTTTCCAAGGTTTCTTCTCATTATTGACCCTTTTTCAGTTTTGGGAATTTTAGAGTTTTGGGGTTTTTTTATTTGGATGTGGCATTTGCCTTGGCAGATGTAAAGATACATATTAGGTTGAGTCTAAACTATTTCTTTTCCTATATTTCCCATTTGTAAATGTTTTTGAAATTCAGGAAGATAATTTTGTTGGTTTATCTAGTCATTGGACATGAATGCTGTCCATAATTGTAAAAGGAGAGAGTGCCCTGTGATGTGTTTTCAATGTAGTAGGTTAAATAGGCAACTTTTATGAAGCAGCTGTTGGATGTAGTCACGACTGACTGCTCAGAAGCACAAGGTAAAAGCACTGATCAGAAGCAAAAGTGTGATTTACTGTGGGAGAAAGTCACTAAGAGAAATTCAAACATTAGCTGGTGCAGTGGAAAGTTGTCTGCTTTATATGGTAATGAATAGCTCTCTCCAAATAGGGTCCTTGCCTTCCCTTCAATGAGTGCAGATGGGAAGGGTTATTAGAGGAGATCTGATGTCTGTGTCTCCCTAAACCAATGTTATTTTCTGATCATGCCTTACTATCTTAGTACATTTTCCATAACAGAACATGTAATTTCACTACAAACAAGTTGCAATGAAAATGTTAGAAATAGAAATATTTTATTCCGTGCTCTTTTGCAGATTTTCTTTTCTGATGTAATTGAAAAGCACTCATGATACAGAATTTGGTCTGCATATCTGCAAGAAGAATTTTTAAATCAGCTGGCTTTCTGGGGTAAGGACCTCGCATGGGAATTCCATGTGAACTGTTCCTTATTAGAGCTTTCCTGATTTCTAGTGTGACTTTTACAACATTAGCTGGTGCCAGCACACAACTGGTGAATTGTTGATTCATGCAAGCTTTAAAGATTAATCAGTATGAGAATCACTACCCCAGAGACTTAGAAATGTGTGCAAACTCTGCTGTTCCAATGTCCAAAAATCTCAGACAGGTATTTTGAGTGAAATTCTTGTGTGGTTTTTTTCCACGGAATGGCTAAGTAGAAAGTGAGAAATTGTTGCAGAAAAAAGTGGTTTATTTTCAGTGACAGAGAAAGTGGGAAAGGAGGCCATAGGAACTGTTGTAATCTCTCCTGCATGATTATAAGTGAATACATCCATTTTTGTCTTTCTCTTTTTTTTTGGGTATTTTGTCCACCAGAAAAAAAAAAAAAGTGTTTTATCTGTTGTCCAGTAGTTTCCTGAATTGAGTCTCTCTCCTATGGACCTCTTAACGCAGATTCAATTAAAAAAACAAAGAATCCCTTTTGGGAATTACCTTGCTTTTCCCTGATTTTGATTTTTAAGTGAAGGTTATTACACTAATCAGTGGAAAATAAGGAAAATGCTAACATGGAATGTTGCTAATAATATGCAGGTGGAACAGATGTGTCTGAAATTTACTGTTGTCTGTTTTCTGCAGTTCAAGAGCTGTACATAACAAACATAATAACGATGCAGTTAAGTTGTGTTTGCTTTTTTCCTCATGAGAGGAAGGTGAGGATGCTGGAATATGTAAAGGGTTTCCAATTGCTTCACCTTCTCTCTCACACATTTCCCAGTACACTTGTGCACCTCCTGTTACCCTTTGCTTCCTATCATCTCTGTGGACTAGATCTGCTGAAAGGAATTGCTTAAGCAAAGAAATATTTATGATTGACAATTCATTTTTCTGCCCTTCTTCAAAACTGAAATCTTTGGTCTCAGTAGACAGGAATAAGAATACAGTTATCTCTTTAGAAGAGACTTGCAAAGTGTTGGACCTTTTTCAGCATAGACATGACTTCATTTTAGTCTCTGTGGAAAGAAAAGGACAGTAGCTATATCAACCCAAAGCAAGGAGCAGGAAGAAATAGAGATAGTACAAGACCTTTGGTTAAAGGTCTCTGGGGAGACTGATGGAGTAAAAAGCTCACTTGAACAAAATTATACTAAACTAAAAATGTAAGTTTTTCAAATTACTTTAATGAATATTAATGAAAAGGATCTTAAAAGGGAAAGAAATTTTATTGTATTGAAAGGGGTATTATTCAGTGTTAGAAACAAATCTTCTGCATGTTCCAATTCCAAAAGTTATATATATGTTCTTTTACTGGAGAGCTGCCCAAATTCTGGCTTCTTAAAAACCCAAGCATTTTCTGAAGTTTTAGGCTGCATCTACCTTTTGTGCACTGAAAAATAATGTACAAGAGGCTTGTAAGCACTATGATTGTTGGGATGATTGTATGAATTAAACTATTTGGTGGTTTTTGAACTAATTTTCTTTTCTTAGGTTGTTGGAAGCCTGCCTGTTTAAATGCCAATCTTGTGGTAGTGTGTTGTTAAGTTTCTTGTGTTATTCCCCCAATTTATGTATTGTTCTCCCCTATTATGTGCAAAATGGGTTCGTTCCCCCAGTTTTTCCCGCCAGTGCTAGCCTGTCAGCTAAGTTGCTATAGTAACCGCTATTCATAGTTGCCGATATGTAATTGCTCCTCCCCTGGTTTCCCTTATAAGTGAACGTTGTTTCCTCCCTGTCCAGTCAATCACTCCCTTCCTCCTCCCAGGTTTCGAGAACCTTCTCCTCTCTGGAGATAGTGGTTGGCTGGGGTCCCAGGACACCTCCTTTACCTTTTGATTATTGGTCTCCATGGAGTGTCAGTTCTGTGAAGTTCATCCCCTCACCTTTCCCGATTGGCTCCGCCTGTACCCACCCCCCCTCCTTTATAATCCTGTTTTCACCCCCTATGAAAAAAACTTTTTCCCGGTTGGTTTCCCGGTGTTTGGATCCGGCATCACTTTCAATAAACCGATGTTTAACCCCCGGGAAATGGTCAGCTCCGTTCCTCTCCTATACCAGCGATGTACGCCAGTCCGCAGCCAGCACAGCCCGAGGCCATCAGACGCCGAAGGGTGCTGGCCAGGAATTGCAGAGGGGCGTCGGCCTTTCGCCCTCAGCTAGTCGGACTCTAAACTTCGGGCCACATATGTTCCCCTCTGCACAATCTAATCCCCTGGAACTGGTTTTCATATGTGCCAGGGACAATGAAATCCTTGGAACAATTGAGATGAGTACAAATTATCTAAGAGATTTTTTTTTTATGGTTTTAAAGGAACTATTTTCAAGCTAATTTTATTTCTGAGTAACAGTCACTTTGTGTTCTCAGTGGATTCATTTATATTCAGGGATACTCAGCATAAGTGCTTTAAAACTAGACAAAAAATGCCTTGATGCATTGCAAAGATCTGGAATTTCTATTTTAAGCATGAAACTCATCTTACCCTTATCAGAGGAGCCAGAAGCAAAGCTCCATAAAACACAGAATCCTACTGTTTAACAAGTACCCTCTCTTAGCCCTTGTTTTTACTGAGCAGTTGTTATGATCCAAAGGCACGTGGGAACCACGGGTCCTCTTTGTGCTGGGCATAGCACAAACTTGTAAGAAAAGGGACAGTCCCTGGAAGGGTGCAGGTATGCTTGGCTTTGCATTTGTGTTATTGGGACCTAAAAATCCTTTAAACTTTGTGTTTGTTTACCTGTGTTATCTGATAATATACCAAGGAGTCGCTGTTCATTATGTTTGGGGTGAGCCATTCATTATCTTTCAGACAAATTTCATGTTATAGTAGTAGCAGCTGCAAAACTACTGAAATGCAAATAGCATCTGGAGAACCTTATTTGATGCCCGATGATCTGGATCCTGGTTTGGTTTTGTGCTATGTCTTCAGACCCTTTCAAAATATTTTTGTTAAAAGACACATCAACTGGAAAATACCACTCAAATTAGACTGTAAATGCATCTTCATCCTATTCTTGGGAAATGTTTTTGTATAATCTTGGTTCCCTTAACCCAAAAACTTAAAAAAAAACTTTGGTGCAAATATCTTTGATCATGATCCTTAATGCTTTTCCATGGTATAAGAAAAAAATAATGAGGCCACCTCAGGAACCACAGCATTAGCAGCAGAAGTACAGCTTCTGTAGAGTTTGCACTTTGTATTTATGAGGTACCTTTGGTGGTAATCTTTAAAAATCCCTTTTTAGTTCTGTTTTCTTCATCCATACATTGCTGGGGGCCTAAAACCTAAGGTCTGGGGTAATCACTGATATCCTACCCTGATCAGCCTCTTAAAGAAAGAGAGCTTTTTCATACAGTGACACAAAGTCTTGGGGTTGCTACAGGTTTTGATTAATGTTATTGCAGCACTTTTTTCCTCTTTGTTTTCTTGATATATATATATATATATATATATGTTTCTTTTAAATTCATCTCAGTTTTTTATCTAAATAGGACTTAATGCAGCTTGCATGTAACACATCCTTGTCAGGTAAAGAAAGGTCAAGACTTGTCACATATGAACAGATTATATGAATGCTTACTTTAAAACACTTCTTCATTCAAATTGCTTGGGAATATAGTGCAAAGAAAATATCATCTCAGATCTAGTTTAGATACTAGACAGGTTTTGATCTGGGTTAAAACATATGTATTTGAAACCAATGTCAGTGGCACTTATCTCAGATTTATATCCATGTAATTAAGTCATCTGATCCTCCATGGCTGGTCTGTCCCCTAAAATTTCCTTTACTTGTCTCATACATCACAGAGATGTGATGCCTCTGTTCTCTCATATATAAGCTGTTAGTTACATGTCTCTCTTTGATCAAGTTATGTTTGCCATTTTTATATCAATCTTTACTAGTCCAACCCTGTTCCTTGCTCTAGTTTATCTTAAATTTTTGAATGACAGTCAGAGAAAGTGAGAGAAATATCAGGATATTTTCATCTGACCCATTCAGATTTGAGTACCTATATTCATCACTGCTAAAAAAATGTGTGTGTTAGATTATTGTTGTTATCACTCCTGTGTTCAAAAACATACTGAATAGGAGTCAGAGGTTTTTGAAGATAGAGTGGTGTGTGGAAGGAGTCCCTTAATGTTGGGAGTCCTGGATTAACATTTCTTTGGTGTCTAAGAGCTAGGTAAGCTGTGAGAGGAAGACTGCTCGGCTGTCCAGTCCTTGTTGCCGCAGCCTTTTGCTCTGTGCTTTACTGAATAATTCAGTCATGCTGAGAGGGGTTTCAAATGAGGTGTAAATGATCACTTTCCATGATTTTTGTAAGATCCATCTTGGCAGGAGAGAGGAGCTTGGCTAGGTCTTGGAAGATGCTGAACCATCTTTCCCTCTTCCGATAAATTTGTGATATGGCTTTTATTCATCCATTATGATCTTAAAACACTTAACCTAAGTATCCTTGTTACAATAAATTACTGGTAAAATTAGTGGAGGATTATGGCATTTTCAGATTACTACTCAGTTAACTGAAGATGTGAACTGTCTTCTGGACAGCCCTGTTTATCTCTGTTTTAAACCAGGAGCCTAGACTGACTTGGTTTCTAACCTAAAATATCCTGAATTCTAGAACTCATGTCTCAGTGCTTTGCAGTAAGAAGCGTCTAATTTGATATTCCTTTGTCACATACAAAATGAAGCTAAGACTTTTAAAGTTGTGGTGATATCCACATATCTAGGATTGATGGGGCTATTTTCTTCAATTTTAGATCGAGTGCTGGAATTACTTCCTAACTAAAAGATTTTCTGAATATTAATGGTTGTAGAATATTTGGAAATGTAAAACGGAATAATCAATTCTTTCTCTTATGTTATTTTTGTTACTTTTTTATGTGGAAAAAGAGTAATTTGCAATACCTTGAATAAGGTGAAGTAATACAAGAATGGTTTTCAGTACATTGATTTTGCTTTGTGATAAAGGAAGTGCCAAATGGTTCAGTGCTCCTAGGTGTATATGAGTCACACTTCTGTTCATCTCATTTTGAAGTGAAATGCTCTGGAAATGGAGTATATGAGCAATGTTGGATAGTCAAGAAGATACTGGTAGAATGAAGTAAGTTGCTTGAAATTAATTATTTGGGAAGTGCTTTGCAAAGCAGAACTGTAAAGGAGGCAACATTTTTAACTGGCTTATTGAAATCTTGTACTTTATATTAATCAGTGAATTAGTGATTAATATCCCATTTTATTTTTGTGTAAAGTACAAGATCTGAAAACTAAAGTACACCTATCTCCAACATACATAGCCTCCAAGTGCTTTTTCTGTGAAAAAATGTATTTTGGCTATTCATTAGGAATTTTATCTATTTTTTAACTTTGGACATTGATTTCACTGTTTTGAGATGCCTGATATTCTGAAAGTTGTGTATTTTCTAGATAAAATTAGATCCGTATCCCACATATTTGTCTTCTCTATTTGTCTTCAATTTGCCTTCAAATGTATTTTTGGAAAATAATTTTCATTTCTCATTTAATTTTTTCCTTCTGTCCCTTTTTAAGACATCTGAGTTCAAGCTAAAATTACAAGTGCACAGAGGTATGATCTTTGATAGCATTGAAGTGTGTTAATGTTTGGATAGGTTGCTTGTGTGTTTGAGATCTGAATAAACTGAGTCCTTTAACAATTTCTGACACTGAATATCAAAGCACACAAAACAAGGAAAAAACCTGCCCCTTACTGTGCTGTCCTCATGATATTAGACACCAAATGCCATTTTAAAAAAGAAATTTGGCCTCAAAGTCATTTGCATTTGTTCTCCAAATGCCTTTGTAGTTTCTGCAATTCAATGTGTATTAAACAGATATATGCTATACATAGTACATACTTTTTTTTTTAATGGAGGCTTTGCGCTGGACGGTTAGCAGCATTGGAGATGTAGGGTGCTCCCATGGGAATCTTGGTATGGCATAATAAACAGGGCCATGGGGTGCACTGAGTGTATTCATCCCACATTATTGAAAGTCACAGTCAATGTGAACTGTACACTCAATAAATTTGGCCCGGTAAAAACCTGTGTGTTTCTAGGCATTGAAAAACCTAAAACCCTAGAGTTAAGCAAGCAACAGAGCAAGGGATCTCAGCATCATGGCTTGTATTTTGCCTTTGCTCCAGACCATTTTGTGCCTCAAGTTATACCCAAGTACTAGAGTGAGTAGAAAAGGTCATCTCTGCCACATTTGTCACTTGCATAGTGAAGGGTGTTGTAAGCTAAGGTACCAAACATTTTGGGTGTGCAAATAGTCAGCATTGCCTAAGCCACTACCCCTTCAGGATGAGTAACAGTAGTGCTGCCATGCTGCATGGAGTCATGCTGCTGTGCTGTGCTCAACTCTTCAGAATCCTGTGGTCCATTTGCTATATATTTACCTCTGTGGTAAATTGTGTGGTGCAGCATGGAGCAGTTATCTTCAGGAGAAATCATTGTACTCTGAGTCAAATTTAAGTGAGTGGTGACAGGAGAAACAGTGGATTCAATCAATAACCTGCCTGTCTCCCCCTTTCCCATTTTCCCCACACAGGGAATGATTCATTGTGTGCCCAGATTCCCTCTGTTTCTCAATTAAGAAGCTATGAATTGAAAACTGGCATCGACTTTTCACAATACTGCAAGGTCTAGATCCCCTTGTGTTTTCATCCCTCCTGCAACTGAACACTTCAACCTTCAAAAATTTGTTTTGGCTTTTGAGGTAGGGATGTCATATCATTTTACAATAGTGAGTGTTTCTTTCCACTTGCAGCTATGTGGAAGTCACCACAGGGACCAAGATTGTTCAAGTGTTCAGCAAGAAAAGCTATATCACGTTCATAAATCTCTAAGTCAAATCTGAAATAAAAGTCATGCAGCAAACCGGAAAATGAATTTTATTTTAAATCGAAACAGGGATCAGCAGATATAGCCTGGGATTTGGAAATGATTAAGTGTAGGATTCAGTTAAGAAGTTTCACCTCTCAAGAAAATATAAAGCAAACATTCTTATTCCTGACCTATAGATCTTCACTGTGTTCAGAATAATAAAATGACTGATCCAATCACATATTGATGCAGAAGCTCTTGGGGCATTTTTACTGAGACATGAGTCAATAATAGATTTTGTGGTTTTGGCTTTTCTTTCCTGGTTAGATCATGTTTTAGTTTCAGCTCCCCTCCGCCTGAATTATAAGTCCTACTGGTAGATGTTGAAATGTGCAGAAGGTTGTATTTCACCTTATTCTTGCTTACATCAATGGGAATCTTGTGTAAATGGAGATTGCAGTCCTGAAAGTCCAAGTGTGCTTGCTGTATTTCTTGTCTTTTAGACTCATGTTCAGTGGAAAAAACTGAGAATCAGAAGTAAATGTATTGAGCAAAGTATATAAATCTGATGTCCTAAATGGATATAATTACAAAACTAAATTAATGGTGTTTCTAATTGATTCAGTTCAACGTGTACTTGTAGTTTTCAGCTTTGAATCCTAGAAAGATTTTCAAAGCCTACTTAATCCTGTCTTCTAGAGACTGTTCCCTACACCAACTATTAACCTAACTTTCCCTTAATTGTCATCTTGTCACTTATTACTTACTTTTAAGGTTTGGATCATGGGTTTCCTTACCATAGCCAAAATGACTTATAGATCTTTTCCAAATTTAAGTACCACTCTACTGGTACTGTTGTTGAGTCTTGACTAATGGTATAGATAACTTCAACATATTTAGCTCTTATTTCTCTTTACTTACTTAGTTGTCTAAGGAAATTAACATAAGGAGTTAACATAACTTGTAGGGTATGATGAAGTGGTAGAAAAAGTATTTTGAGCACTAACATATAATCCCAAAATATCCCTAATCTCACTGTGCATGAATTATGCATCTGCACAAATTCCATTGGACAATTTGAATTTGAAAAAAAAAAAAAAACATGACCAAGAGTAACACTTGCCATTTCCTGGTGGTGATGCTCATACTTTTGATGTGAAACTTTGCTTCTCTCACTCCACAGAGAAATCTGATGGATTAGAGCACTCTCTTCAGTCTCCTGAAAAAAACAGAACTACATGAATTAGCTATTATTCCCAGTCTCCATCTGCTACTGGAAATTTTCACTGACTAGACTATTTTCAGAAACAAAATAATGGGGAGCAAAGTTTATATTTGTAGACTTTATTTTAGTTTATATTTGTAGACTTTATTTTAGTAGGCTTTATGCACAGACTGTGTGGGGAAGCTTTTTTTCATGGGGAGACAGTTTTTTTGGGAGTGATGTCAAGGTCAGGAATTTTGACCTTTGGGAACAGGAGACAAAATTCCTCCCTGTTCATAGGGTCTGAATGCTTTTGCATAGTTTCTCTATAATCTCTCTCCTGCCTTTATTTTTCCTTTTGTGATGAATTCTTATGAATGGAAACTGCATTTTATCTGCTATCATGCCCCACTGAAGGAAAATACAGGAAAGATTTTAGCTTATATTTCACCCAGATGCTTGATGGGCAAAATCCTCCTTGCTTTGGCATTTTCCTGTGAATTAGAGCAAGTAATGCTGCACTTGATATTATTTCCATTAAGCTTTGTAAGATTTAAGACAGAATCACTGAAGCAGTGACCTCTGACTCTGACAAAAATATTTTCAAGTCAAATTTCTTCCCAAGTGCATGATACATAGATTAGTAGATTTGTCAAAACTGACTTTGGCCTTCCTAAAATTCCCTTGTGTGTTATTTACCTTTCATTGACCTATTATATCTCCACTGAACAATTATACCAGAATCTAAAATTCAGGAAATAATGATTTTGGTTGTCTTGAGCCTCAACCGAATTTAGCTTGGAAATTACTGCTGATATTTGTGAGATCTAATGTTTTGTCTAGCTGTGTTGAAGCAATTTACTGAAACATTGATGTTTGGGTTTTTACCTCCAAAATAAAAAGCTAATGTAAAGTAGTATAGAAAAGGAAACCAAACAGAGATACTTGTTTTACCTTAATCTGAAAAGTAATAATACTAAAACATCCTGCTGCATCAATTCTGCTTTTAAGAGACTTAAGCATTTGGGAATGAAGCTGTGGTAGTCCTAAGCTTTTGTAATAGAATTTGGATCCTGGAACTGGAAGGATGTGAAAAAATTTGCTTACCCTAGCTTCCTGATGAATAAAGCATTCATTATTAATTAATGCTTGGGAAGATAATGCTCTAGTGATGCCTTGAAAAGATCAAAGGGTATGAATCTTTCAGGTTTCAATTCACATGAAATTTATACACATACTGAACTTTATCTGGAGAAGTAATGCCATGAAACTTAGTAATGATGTTGGATAGGGAATTCTGAAAGTAATTCTGGAGATAATATTTCAAGATAAACTACTGTTTGGATTAAGAAGAAATACGAGTATTATGTTAACCTTGGTTTGTAATGTCCTTCATTAAATTATCAATTTATTACTTTTGCTGCAGGCAGTTTCTTCTTTTATCTCTACCCAGATACCTTAGGAGGAATGCTGCTGAAATTGGATTGAACAACCTGGTCTGAAATAAATTTGGCTCCTCACTCTGAATGGCAGGTTGCGCCAGAGGATATCCTGAAATCCCTTCCAACCTGAATTATTCTACCATTCTGTATTATACTGATGAGAGACCAGAACAGGGCCCAGCTAACCAAGGATGTATTTGAAATTTCAGGTGTACTGGAAATGTAAACAGCTGACACAATACAAGAAGTAAAATTGTACCTTCTAGCAATAACTGACTTGAATAAAGTCTCCTACTTTTCTAAGAAAACAAAAGAGATACAGATGGAAGTGAATTAGGAAGAAAAAAAATCTACTGTTGTGATGCTTTAATCTATTTTAATATGTGAGCCTGAAATTCCTCCTAAAACAAAGTCCCTGAACTTTTATTATTAAAAGTAATAAAAATTCAAGGACTTTGTTTTAGGAGGAAATAGGTGCTAGCAGGTATTTTCTAAGGGTTGAGATGACACTGGCCTGAAGAATGACAGCAGGACAGTCAGCTCTGGAGTGTTGCATCAGTGATTCTACACACGCCAGCCTAAGCCAGAGCTGCTGAAATGTGTTCTCATGACTGGGAATCCAGCTGCTCTCTCTAGGATGCAGGTAAGCTTCAGCTGTCATTTCATAGCTCTTCCTCTTTTTTTCCTCTTTCTTTTCTCTTGACTGGTATTGATGCCAGAGCTTAGTAAAAGGTAATTCCAGTATTTTCTTTGCTCAGCCTGACTGACTCACTCCTCAGTCAGCAGTCATCAGCACCTGTGCTTTGTGCACTGAACTGAATGACCTTTTCCACCTACTCAGGACAAATACTTTTTTTTCCTTAGCAAAGATAGGCCCTTTCTTCGCCAAGAGCAAACACGTCAATTTAAAGCTAAGTGGGAAAACCAAATTCTGGCATCCTAGTTTCAGCAGGCAGCCTTAGTTTATATGCCAGCAAGTTGCATGGCATTATAACACATTTTTATTCAAACAAAAATGAATAGTTTCCATAGTTACCAAAAAATCATAAGATGCTATACAAAACTGGGAAATGAATGCATTATCATTACAGGATACAATTGGCAATGAATAAGAAGAGCCCTTTCTTTTAGTTTTAACCAGCTGGGTGGTGACATCATGCCAGTTGCTATTATATGCAGTGCAAAATCTGAAAGAATACTGAATCCTTTATGGAGTGACTACATAAATGTATAGCTAGTGTATTTCCCGGTATGCCTCAGATATAGATATATATATCATTTGGAATATTTGTAGAGACAGTCATTTGGAATAGAGTTGGTGCCTTTACTCTTTCTCATACAAGAGAATGTTTCCTTCTGTTGGGGAAAATATATCTGATTTTCATTACTTGTTTTGAAGGCATGAAAAGAAAAATTTTCAACATTCTGGTAGACACATTTTGACTTCATAACCTCTCTTGATACACTACATAAATGGCTTGACTTAGCTGAGAATTGCACTGCTTCCAGAATTGGTGAATCCTAAATTTAGCTAAACTTTGGCAAACTAATTAGAGCAATTGACATGCTTCTGTTAGCTTGTGTTGATGGGAATCAGGTATCTATAAATAGCCGTCTATGCTTGCATGGCTTCTTTCCACAGTTCATGACTGACCTGGATTTGGGTGGTCAAGACTCATTGGCGAGTCTGCTGCCAGAGTTAAAAAATATTTCTGTAGGCAGAAAGAAAGCAAAAGCTTGGGGATGTGCCTTTTGGTTATAATCTGAGATGATAATAACTACAAAGAGGAGGCAATTCTCATTGTACAGACCTGGTCAGGAGGATCATGCCATACAGAATGGCTTATCACAGACCTGTATATTTACTATCCTTGTGATCACTGTCAAGGGCTCCATAATGGTTGTACCTGACAACCATCACAGGAATAAAATAACTGCAAGTATAAATAAATAGAAAAAAGTAGATATCATAAAAGTTGGTAGCTTAAATATAAAATATTGTTCTGCAAGTCAAGGAGAAGTGAGAAAAACCTGGCTAAAGGAACAAAACTAAAACCAAAATAATTTTTCCAGTGTGTTTGGAAAAGAAGCCTACCAGATGGCCTGTACTGTGATAGCCAGACTGTAGAAGGAGTACTCAAAGAGCATGAGGCCATTTCAGGGAAGCTCCATGAGTTTCATGTATTCATGTTCATTGTGGAAGAAGCAAAAACGTTTGCACCCTGTAAGGCTCTAACACAGGAAAAAAGGAGTCAAGAAAAGGATTTTTTAAAAACACACAGACTGCAGAAGAGTATATGGTACAATTAGATGGAAGGAATCCCCCCAAATCATCAGGCTGGTTAATTTTCACATACTAGTTCAAACACAGTTGAAGTATGAAGCAGATTGTGCTTGTAGGCTCCCTTTGGAGCAGCCCTGGTATCCAGAGACAGGAGAATGGCAACTCTTACATCCTAAATAAAAAATTTTGGTGGGAGCAAAGTGTGGAAGCATAGGCTGCCATTCTGAATCCTGTACTGGGCAGAACAGCAGAAGCTTTGGTGAAGGGCCGATTTCAGCACAGCTCTGTTGGCAGAGGTTGTGCTTTTTTTATGTCTTCTTGAAGTTCTTTCAGAGCAGCAGCAGCAAGCATATCAATGGGATGATTTGGTCTGCTGAAATAATGTACTGAAGTTTCCAAAAGGCAAACCTTCTCGTAGAGCTTTTAAGGCATTGGTGGAGCAAGAGGAAAGATTGTAACATGGATGAGTCATTGGCTGAAAGATAAACCAATTAATGACTTGGTCAGAGACAGAGAGAAAATGTGCAGATGATACTATGTTATTCAAGGTACTGGGAGGGTCAGTGGCAGGCAGCACAGACTCATAACAGGGCTTTACAAGATCCGGGTATGAATGAAGTGTTAGGCAAAATTTAATACAGATAAATGTAAATTGATCCACTGGGAAAAACAGTCTAAGCTTTGCATTAACATGGTAGGCTGTGAGCCTGCCATCTCCCAGCATTTTCCACTCTGATTATCTTCAGTTTGGGCAGATTTAAGTGGGATACATACCTGTCTGTAATGAAGGACAGAAAGCAAATCACTTTCTATATGTGCATTTCAGGAGAAAGAGATAATTTTCTCGTTCAAGCCATAGTCATTTTTGAAAGAGAGAGGAAGGTCTTGAATTGTACTATAACCTGTTCCATTAACAGAGTAGCACAGCAGTTTCCATTTTTAGATCTCTTCACAGTGTGCAGCAAGGGAGCAATTTCATTGCCTTCCCAATACAATCTGGGCCTGCCTGTGTATATGGGCTTTTTAATTAGCCCCCCTCCCCTGCCCCCCCGCACACATATTTATACAGGGAAATTTATTCAAGAAAATGCACTTTTGGGTACAATTCCAAGTTTTGTGTGTAAAATAGCATTAGATGTGAAAGAAAGCAGAACCATTTCAAATTATTATGTCACCCAGACAGGAAAGAAAACAACATGATGTATAAAAAACAAATGATTGAATATTCATGAGAATAAAACCTATTTAAACCAAAGTTGTTACTGTCAACCATTTATAAGCAATCCACACGTTGAAATTTGTATTCTGCATATATTTGATAAGCAACTGGAAATTGTAAACAATGAAGTAAAAGCCAGTCAAATCGCAGACTAACTAACAGCAGTGAAAAAACACCCAGCATTTAAAAGTGCTTTTGTTTCTTGCAATTGTCTGTGCTGCTTTAATGTATCACAGAGCTAGAATATTACCTGCAACAGAGCCTTGTTTAATAAATATGGGATCTTGCTCTGGAATCCAAATTTCTGATGCCCCTGCAAGTTGATGGTGTTGGCAGGTAACTGTGTCACTGACTATTATAGCAAAAAATAGTCCTGCTCATGGCTGATACCAGGGGCTGGGGACATACGTGACTCATTTGGAGACATAATCCAGCACTCAAACACCACACATTAATTGCTTGCTTGGCACTGCAGTTCTGTCTGAGTGAATTTTGTTGCTTATCCTGTAAATCATTGCGAAATCCTGTCTGTCTTCTATAGAAAAATAACATGACACAGCAAGAAAACCAATGCCTATAGAAGCTGTGATTGTCTGTGCTCACATAGGAGAATCAAGGCTAGAATAGAAATTGCTTGTTTAATTTGTTGGGGTATAACCTTCTATCTTGCCCTTAGCTCCTTGTAAACAGCTTATACCTTTCGTGTGGCTTAGGAGCTTTCACGGATGGTCATTATCCCTCACATTTCTAGCATGTTATCTATCTATGGGCCTGTGGCATTAGTGCATTAGAGCACTACCTGAAAAATAGTAGCAAATTTGTAATGGGAATAATAATTTAATATCAGAAAATGTGACAATAAGAAGATGGATATAATGATAGTAAATGGCAGATAGTCACAGAAATGAGACATTATTATTTTGAATTATTTGACTGAAAACATAACTGTAATTTCATGTCACCTAAGGTTTGCTTGCAAATGTTAAAATCTTTAACAGAAGGCTGTAAATAATATTGCTGTACTAGACAGATGTTGCTTTAAGCTGTCCTCCTTACAAATATAAAGATGTCCTTTTGGTCAGGGATCAGAGACAATGCAGTATAATTGCTCATATAGCCAGGAGCCTGAGGTAGGGGAAGGTGAATGCTTAGAATGACTAACTGTCTAAGTCCAAGCCATACTGGAAACAAATAGCTGTTGAATAAAAACATATATGTGATGGTGTAAATTTTTAAACAATATTTAAAAAATACAGAAGACATAATATATCTAGCTCTTTGTAAAGTGTGTAACATTGTTGCAAAGTGGTGGGTTAGTATTATGATTATTATCTGAAAAGCCTTTAAATGTAGGCTGAGAAGTCTCTAAGATATAAGTGCACTGTGTACCCAAAGTTTGCAAAAGTAAACTTCTGCATATAGCATTTTTATGATTATCCAAAAATAGTGACTGGATAAGATTATCTTTGATTATGAGGACTAACTGTAGATACCAAGCTACTATAACTAATTATTGCAATGTTACACTATTTACAAATCTTGGAAGGGAAAGCTCACAGCTCTTTCCAGCACAGAGCATCTTGGGGTCAACAGCTGAAAAAATGAAGTAGGAAACTCATTGCTTGCACCTGAAATGTATTACTTTTCCTTAATAAGGTGTTTTTTCTTTCTGTTTCCATCTTTAAGGTTAGCAGTGAATTTCCTAAAGGCAAAAAATACTGTAAATTTATTTGTAGAAATGGTATATTTCATAAGTGTAAGGGTCAGAAAGAACCTCAGACTCATTGGATCTTGAGAGTGCCTTAGAAGAGGGACAAATAGACTTGGTGTAGATGTTTCAAAACATTTGTTTTTGTATCCAAAGAAAATGAAAAGCCATACTGACGTTTCTAAGTGAGCACTTGCTGACTGATGAATGTGTGTTGATATACTGAGGTAAACTGTAGAACATCAAATGCACTTAAAAAAGATTTTTTTTGCATTCATTTGTTTTAATATCTTCATGCTAAAATAAGAACCAATATTTCAGTAAATTTCATTGAATTATAGCATCTATTCATCTATGAAAGCAAACTGCTCAAAAATGTTCTTTATCTGGTTTTAGAGCTTATTTATATAATACAACAATTTATGCATACAACAATAGAGCTTTTTTTATACAATGCAACAATTTACTGGAAACAGCAATGAAATAATAATAAATGAACAATAACAGCAGGAACATTAATAATAGAATGTACAAGGGAGATGAACATTTCCCATGCAAGAGGCCACCATCTAGAGGCCTGTCCTCAGCAATAATCAGTATTAATGCATATAAATCTGCTTCATGAAACCTGTAGTAGAAACCAGTACACAGATTTTGTTAACTGACATTCTCTTGAAGTAGATGAAAATTTTTGTATATCATGTGAATGGCACACAGTCAATATAGTTCTAAGTGAGAAGAGACACTAGTAAAAATAAAAGCAAAATATTGAACAATCTACTTTGTTAACAACTTTATCTTGTCATGTAGTTTTTCTTAATCTATTATAGATAAAATACATACCTGAAGGACAGCATCCTGTGACAGTGGCCCACATTCCAGCTGTTTGTGGGGAACTGCTGCCTGTAGGATGGACTCACATTGGAGAAGTTCATGGAGAACTGACTCCCATGGGAGGAACCCCACAGTGCAGTAGAGGAAGGACTCCTCTTCCTAAGCAGTAGCAGAAACAGCGTGTGATGAACTGACCATAACTCCCCATGCCCTGCCTCCCTGCATCTCTGAGGGGGAGGAGGTAGAAGGGGGAAGGAGGAAGAGGTAGGGGGAAGATATTTTTAAGATTTATTTTGCTCCTCATTATCCTACTCTGATTTTGTTAGTAATAAATTCAGTTAATATCTCCACTTTGAATCTGTTTTGCCTGTGACAGTATTTGCTGAGTGATATCTCCTGGACCTTAACTCATGAATCTTTATTATATTTTCTCTCCCTTGTCCAGATGAGAAGTGGAGTAATTGAGCAGCTTTGGTGAGTGTCTGACATCCAGCCAGGGTCAACCCACTCAAATGTCAATGACATTTTGGAAACTCAGTCACAGGCACTCTACTACCAAACCTGTGTGTGTGACTTATGGAAATGGATTTGATTGGTGTGCAGGCTAACAAAATAAGTCACTTGATTACTCATGATCTTGAGTGAAGATATGGAAGAATGAAGATACAGAAGAGTGAAGATGTCAAGTAATGCCTAATTAAAATGACTGATTCATGATCAAGGCACTATTTTCACTCCCTGAACTGAAGAATCCTTCCCTAAGCATTATTGATTCTTGGTTCAGGTGTTGACTTCTGCCTACAACTCTGCTGCTCTAATATCTGGAAAGGCAAGTGCTGCCATTGCATACCAAGGAAACACCTTACATCAGGTCAAAGGGTGTCACATCAACAGGATCACCTTTGTTGCTATTACAGTGCCCACAGACAATTTTACTGTCTCCAATAACTCTATGGAAAGAGCCTGGGTCTGCATTTCAGCCTACACACAGTGATGGTATAAAACTAATTAATTATCCTGCTAAGATAAAAACAAATGAGGAAGAAGATTGAAAGCATACACAGGCATAAATCAAACTTTGTCTTTTAGCATATTGATGCGTATATTTTTGTGAGGGCTGAAGTCACAAATGCTCTCTTGTAATTAATATTGTGCTCCAGTGAATTAGGAATAATTTCTGCAGTAAGCCCAGGGGGCCTGTGGATGACCCTTCTGCAAAGGTGACTTGAATTCACAGAACTACTGATCACACTGCTGGGGAATTGGGGGACTGCTGGAGGGCCATTGTGCCATCCACCTCTTGAGAACCTAAAGGTGTTTCATTGCATGTAGATTTCTATAAAATAATAGAGGTTTTTCTCAAGGGTAATGCCAGAAGTACAAAACTGAATAAGTGAACAGTTATTTTCACAAGGGCTAGAAAAGAAACAAAAATTTTCTGAAAAATCCTGGAATACAAAATTAAATTGATAAAATAAATACAGGAGTGACTTATCTTGTTGGCTGATAAGTATCTGCTTTCTTATTGGCTTCCTGCTGGCCCATTTGAGGGCTCTCTTGCTGCTGTGCTGATTTAAATCCTTTATGGAAAGGTTTGAATGTCCTTTCTTTTGTTTTAATGTCATCTTGCTGCACGACTGACCGAAAAGAAGATATCTGGTGAGACTGAGGATATGAGAAGTTGGGCCTTAGTAACATGTTTTGTACACTGGGTAACTTTGAAAATGACAATTTATAATATAACAGATTATCTTTTGGACTATGATTTGTGGGATATTTCCAAGTAGAAAAACACATCAGAGACAATGTTTTGAATACAGACAGTATTATTGACTACTGTGCAAAAAACACCTGGTGGTCTGTGATTTCCCCTCTGGCATTTCCTGCCAGCTTATCAGAAGTTGCATCAGTTTACAAAATATGCATTTTTCTTCTTATAAAGCAGACTTCATAGGAATGCATTTACTATT
This sequence comes from Zonotrichia albicollis, assembly GCF_047830755.1. Classification (NCBI taxonomy): domain Eukaryota; kingdom Metazoa; phylum Chordata; class Aves; order Passeriformes; family Passerellidae; genus Zonotrichia; species Zonotrichia albicollis. Next base: position 29,527,871 of record NC_133823.1, read on the forward strand.
TTTTAAATCCTTCAATAGCAGCTATAGATTGTCAAGGAAAAAAAAAATCTCATAAATATATGATAGTTTATTTTATTCATTCGTAATTGTATCTTTGAAGATACAATGGGTATTCCAGGGGCTTTTAAGATATTTTGTCTGCTGACTCTTTATGGACTCAAACCAATTTAAATAAGTAGAGTAAATTTCCACTTATTTGTATTTCTGAAAGTATTTTAAAAAAGTAGTTATGACTAACAGGCTGAACATATTTTGTAAATGTTTTATGAATTTTTTTTCTGAAATGACTGTGAAGTGTATAATTAAGTGTAATGTATACCAACAGGCAAGGTATAACAGCTGAATGTTAAACAATTTCTCATTTTTAGTTACACTGCTGGCATTTAATTGACCTTTCTAAAAAGAAAGTGTGCATGCAGAAGTGTACCTTCTTATAAAGCAGACTTCATAGGAATGCATTTATTATGCCTTCCTATGAAGTGAACTTGAAGTAATGATTTGTCCCAGCCTTGGTTGAATTTTGAGATATACAATCAGTAAATTTTTGTTTCCTTTTATGATTTTGTTAATTAATGGTATTGTTTGGGTGGCTTTTTTCCTTTTTTTTTTTTTCTCCTGATCTTCATTTATTAAAGACTTAAAATTATGAGAGGAAAATGAGTTGTAAGAAAAGCTAGGGGCCATTCTTGGAAGCTATATTCACTTCCTAGGTGTGTCTGGGCATTTCTTTGAGCTCTGGGAAGTCACATGCATTGTAAAATTTGTGTTTATATATGAAAAATGAGATCCAGATTAATATAATGATCATCTTGTCTGGGAATCAGGTACTATAGGTAGAGTTTGGGGAGAAAATATGGTGATATTAATAGCTGAGCTGTCCAAGTACATTTTGCACCTCAGTACAACTGAGACTGCATATCTACATGTTTGTAGGGATGCAATATTGTGTATCACACTTTTGGAAGTTATCTTAAGACATGTGACTGCTTTATGTCTCTCTCTAAATGCTTTATGGTTCTGGACTCTTAGTGTTGTGTAAAGATTTTTCTTCTAGGGGAAAAATAATGTAGCATCTCTGATCATTGCTCCTAATTCTTACATGCTGTTTAGGAATTGTGTCCATCTGGTGGTTTTGCATGAAGTGTCCTAGTTACATAGGAATACATGTTCTAATCATAGATTTCAATAAATGTCTTCTGATTCTTAGCCTAGAACTCTTGAACCTTGTCTCTCCCTACAGTCTTTCTTCCACCTATCCTCAGTATTATCATTCTGGAGAGGTTTTTAATTCTCTGTACATTTAATCTATAAAACTAGATCATTTTTATAGATTAAATGTATAGATCATTCACTGGTCAGTGGGATTTCTGTTTCTGCTACTCCCTTTCTTTGTCTACCTACACTGTAAACCTTATTTGAAATATAAATTATTGAAGTTACGAAACAATCAGGTTGTATTACATTTGGAAATAAAATAGGCAGAGAAACAGAAATGCAAAACTTTTCTGTTGTTGAAGAGAACAGAGAAGATAGGAATGATCCTGTTAAATTGTTTTCAATATTTGTTCCATTATTGCGATTGACAGCTAATTCTCTGGTGCTACTTTCTGCTTTTTCATGTTTGGTATCTGAAACTGGGAAAAATTTCAGTAAAATATTTCAAAATTTTCCATGGAGAACACAGATTTTTAGTAGTATATTTAAACATATCAGAAAATTCACATGCATGTGTCACCTAAATTTGCATATTTTTGTTTCCATTTAAAAAAAATTTAATCTATGTTTACCTGAGGACACAAGTAAGTGTGTGTATATATATATTGTCTTCAGTTTAATTTTTTGTTAGTTATCATTTGCAGTCACTTTTAAATTGAGGTTTTATGTTAACCAATTTTTCAGATACTCATTTAAATATTTTTAATGCAGTGTCCCAGATTACAAGAAATTTGATGAAATATTTACGATGTTTAACAGTGATTTCCAGTAAAATTGAAGGAACCTGATGTTAATGCTCTCTAGTTACAACCCTTGTGTAGAAATTGTGAAAGAGATGGTTTAGTGTTGATCATAGCAGGACTTATTTAATTTTGATTTTTTTTTTCCTACTGCACACTACAGAAAAAAATTCTTGGAGAAGTCCATCTTTCCATGTGCATGAAAGAGAGGACTAGTCCCATTCCCTTGTCTGGCTGAATTCACCTGTCCTTTTTCTATGCAAAATGTAAACCCTTTGACAGAAGTTCAGATCCAGACATGTTTCATAGGAGTCTATAGTTCTTGTCTCTCATTTGAACCAAGACTTTGAGATTCATGGTCTGAAAGTACACTGAGCATCAGCAAGACGTTATAGTGTGTCATCCTGGTGTGGTCAAGAATATCTTGGAGTCACAGGATGTTTATTTCTGGCACAAGATTTTGCAATCTTTTCTTCTGAAGAGCTTCTATTTTAAAAAATTGTCATTTTGCTTTGAAAATTTTCTGATCAGGTCTAATCTTGCATCTTTTAGAAATCATTAAAAATTCTTTGACTGAAAATCAAAAATGTTTGTTACAAATTATTATAATTGTGGAACAAATGAACTTAGCAGTAATATCTAAAGACTAAAGATTTAAAGTATATAATGGTTACTTAATTCTAAAAGTGTCATCCTTTTTATTTACTTTGATGTATGTTTCATTCCTGCTCACAGAAATTAATATTCCAGAGGAAATTGGCTACTGCAAGCATGAAGCTGTCTAAAGAAATAACTACATCAGCTAAGGTAAGATAATCAGCTAAGATACATCATTTTTTAAAATAGATTTTTGCACCAATTATAGAAAGGGCAACCTCTGGTTGGACCCTTAAACAGCTCATAACCTCTGTCTCTCTCCTGAAAATGAGAAAGAGAGGAAGGTGCTCATTCAGCAGGTTAGAAATGTTTGTCAAAAATCTTAAAATAGATGTAGCTAACCTTCTCATATATACCCATTATCAAAGACCTAACATTTTGACACTAGAAGTATTTAAATGCTGTCCTGGTTTGTTTTTCTCTATGTAAAGTTTAGGAGAGTGTTCCACATGGTTGGTTTTAAAATGTGTTTTACGTGGGAGGCTTACTTGCATTTTTCACTCCTATAAACTGTGCTCTAAAACTAAAAAGCATACTGCTGTATGAAAAAATCTGTTATTTTTCTGTGTAGGCATTTTCTGAAGATATTGTTTTTGTGTAATGATGTAAACTTAAGAATTATACTGACCTGTTTAAAAAGATATCAATCTGTTTACATGACTGCAATCATTATTGATATTTATCTCTTTATTTGGAGTGTGATGCAAGACCAAAACCATCCCATTCACTATTGTATGGCAAGGTCCAGGGATGCTCCATTGAAGCATCCACTTTTCTACATAGATTCTATTAAAGGAAAAATTCTGCCAGAACGTAAAACTTCAGAATGGAGATTCTGTAGGATATTCTAGAAGTAATGTTAAGTGTTGTGATTAAGACTGTTTTATAATATTAAAAAAATCACCAAACAGGAAGTAATTGGTCTTGCTCTACACATAAGATGGATATTCTGCAAATGGCTGCCATAGGAATACTAACCTCTCTCTAAAACAAAGAACTGAACTTTCATATATTTGTTTAAAGTGTAGCTGTGCCTACAAAACCATGTTCACAACACAGAGGATGATCACAGCTCTAAATGTATTTTTAATGATATTTTTTTTATTTTTAATGATTTTTATTTTTAAAAATGTATGTGTTTAATTTATGTTTTGGTTCTGTTTTTTTGGTTTTTTTGGTGGGTTTTAAAAAAATATTTTCTTTTCTTTCCCAGCTGCACATCTACTTCACTTTGAGTGCCTGTGCTTTCAGACTTCCAGTAAATTCAACAGTTTTCTTTATGCATATAAACATACCTCAGAATGGCAGAACCATTAATTTATATAGTGGGTAAGTGATTTAACAGAAAGTTGCCTAATGGTTAGGAGAAGATAAACCATTGGATAAAAGCTAAACAGCAAAGTCAAAGCCTTTGGTTGTTAAACAATTGTCCTGAAATCTCAGAATACTGCTCTGCTTATAGAATAGGGCTGTTATAACATCCTTTGCCCTCTTTAAGTCCAAGCTGCTTTAATTTTATCATATGAAATCCTGTATCATATCTGTTTGCAGTCTCACTCTACACATGATAAAAAAATTCTACCTTTTTGTATGATCAATCTTTCTCTGAGTCTACATCTTCATTTCGTTACTTGGGCTTTGATGTTCCTATGTGAGCAAAACTCAAAAGAGACTTCTCAGAAAATTGTGCCTTTGCTTATAAAGCAATTTAATATAAAAGTAATCTAAATTTTGTTCTATTCACTAATTACATGTAGCTGCCTTGTGGCTAGTCAGAACAAGATTAAATTGCTAGGCAAAAGTCCTATCAGTGTGAGTGATGGCACTGTACTTGAGGTTGTCACTGTATATATCTGTCTATCTGTCATGAATACTGGGATGAACTTTAAATTCAAGTTCTAATAAAGTAGCATCCACAAAATAAGTGAGGAAGGACAAAATAAGTGAGGAAGGAGAAGGAGGAAAAAACCCCAACTTTCATTCACGCTATTCAAGAATGTTGGAGGTGTTTTTCATTTGAAATGGCAGGTTGGCAATCTGTAGTTCATTGCTGACCAGCAGATTTGCTGAAGTTTTAAAACAGGCAGATTTCGATATTGTTGATTCTTTCTAAAACTCAGTCTGGTTTGTTTGTAGCACTGAATAAATTCATTATTTACTGTTAAAAACCATGCAGACTGACAGTTATTTTTATCCAAGAAAATTACGTCAGAGAAAGTGAGCATTACCGTTGCCATCTGGCTTTTCAAATACTGGAAAGTGAGAGATGCAATAAATGCCCTATGGGCAAAATCCAGGAGTTTTTTAATGGCTCAGGGGAGAGTAGATGTAACCTGAATTGCAGGGCATAGTAAGAGAGGAGAATTAAAGACCAAAGGTTAGCAATGGTGTTTTGTGGCACTTCCTGTTGACAGATGCTTTAGGGCAGAAGAAGGTCATTGATCTAAAGGTCAGCCTGAAATAGCAATGTCTGTATTTTTCTATCACTTGCTTTTGCAAGATTTGGCATTTTCCTTCTCCTGCAAGTCTAGCCTCCTAGCAGAAGTCAATACCCAACATGGATATAGTTATGAATATAACGATATGATTCAAATATTGCTTTACATAGGATATGTAATAAAACTATCAGAGATATGTATGTATAATATTCAAAGTACAAACATGTTATTTTGTTTGCCTGAATTAATTAGAAGATAATGGAATTTGCCATATTACTTCCTTTAAAAAAGGATATACATAAATTTATTGTTGTTACATGATTGTTTATGCAACAGTATGTTGGCTTTATAGTTCTTAGTACGGTGACCACATGAAGGCTTTTACCTCTGCCTTCTGCTATAATCTTAGATTAGAAGCAAGAGGAGAATGAACCATATGTGAAGGTAGCTTCTGGGACAGGTTTCAATAGATGATGCTATTTGCTGTGAAAGCTGATAGAAGAAGGATGTATGCAATTTATGATTTTTTAGTTCATAACCTGAGGACTGAAAAGAGTGATTTCATCCGCAAAAAGGAGAAGTAAAAAGAAAATGAAATGATTTTGAGGTATTGTATATAGAAATTTGCCTCAAAATAATTGATACCAGTTTTAAAAGCTCTGAGAAAAAGATAAAGACTGACGGAGCATAGTCTTTCTGGCTCAAAATCAATATATTTATTTCAGTTTCTGTTTTGGTTTTGTCAAAATGATGCTGATAACATGGTCAGCTTTGTCTTCAGCCTGTGGGCAGCTGTGATCTTCTTTCAGGCTTTGCAGTAGGTACTTATCTATTCCTTAGTTTCATCTTCCCTGGGGTAGCTCTTGAATTATATGGAAGCTGCACGATTTCTAATCTCCAGAGCTTCATGAAATGTCTGTTTTGTATTTTCCTGCTCTACCCACCCTAGTATTGGATCTGTGTTCTGGAATGTACAAAGACTCATGACTTGTTTCTAAATTGAATTTACATATTTTATTTTAGGAATGCAACTTCCTGGAAAGTACACATTAAAAAAAAAAAAAATTCACTTGGGAAACAAGGATTTCCAAAAGGAGACATGGAAATATTCAGGGAAATTAATATTTTGTTAATTTTTCTGAGTTGAACTGGCTCATCATTGATGACGAAAAGTAAGTAATGTATGACCCATTAGTAAGACTATTTAAAGCTTGTAGAATCACACCTGTTCTTAACTTATCCCATTGATTTTTACAATCTTTTAAATTTGTGGTACTCTGATACCTTTGAATATCATTCTCCCAGTCGAGAGTACGGATATCGAGGACTATGGGTATATCAGTCACAGCACCTCACCATTTTTATTTCCGTTTCTCTCTTCCCTTTTCATTACTGGCTGGAAATGTTTTCTGCTTAAATTTTTGATCATACTTTAGACCTCAGACTTGATGGGAGAGAAGCCTTTGCTAGGTCATATGAGGTTTCATCATTTACTTTTAGGCAAAACAGTGGTTTCGTCCTTCTACCTAGTTAAAATACATAGTGAAATTTTTGTGATGGTGGTATGAGCAACAGTTATGTATCTTGAACCTAGTATTCTCATATTGTTTCACTGTCACTGAGATTAGCTATTTTTCTTGTCATCTGGGTGTTTTTTCTAGATAGAGGCTTTAAAACTCCATATTAAAGTGCAAGAAAAAATATTGTTAATCAAAATGCTTTCTCATATTCAGTACCTTCAAAACTCAAGCGATGCTTTTATTTAGCCCCAAATCTGTAACCTGAATAACAGTGAGGAAGAAAGTAGGTCATGCTGTACATTCCCATTGTTTCCTTAGCAGGTGTGCTTTGCACCTCATTAATGTGAGTACGTAGTCATCTGCCGCTATTTCTAATTATCTGTGATGGATCACAGCATCCTTTCAGTGCAACTGAAACTGATGAAGAATATCTTTTGATGCTGAATCTGGGAACACACCCCTTTTTCAAATTCTTTTGAAATTAGTCAGTAGATTAAATCAGTATTCTGAGGTGAGCTGTGTGACAGACATTGATGCAGAGGTAAGAGAAAGATGTGCCTGCGAAGTCTGTGGGTTGCACAAGCCTTTCTTCCACAGGATATCATGGTTAAAATGAATTGCATCCATAAATATATTGTGAATGACTGTTCAGCTCTCAACATACGTCAGTATATTATTCTACGAGCAACAACAGCAACTCAGTCACTAAAGAGGTTTAAAAAAAATGCTCCGTCAAAAAAATAGACTGAATTTCAATGTCCAATCAGCAACAAGCAGACTTTTTATGCTCACTTTTCTCTAAGAGATCCCACTTTTGTAGGAAAAAGGGACATGTGCAGGTGACCCTGCCTGCTGGGACAAGGGATCTGTTTGCAGCCTCTTGTATCTGTGGCAGCCTCTTTTTTACCCACTTGTCCTCTGGCTGGGCAGCTGCTGTGCAGTGTGGTGCACCATGGCCCTGCCCCAGAGGGTTCAGTAGCAGCCTAAGCTCAGCTGATGAGTTGGTTTCGCCTTTTTTCCTGGTCTGGCAAATGAGTAGGCCCAGTGCAGCTGTCCTGCCAATATCACACATTGGATATGACTTTAAATTAAGATTGATGTGAGGATTGATGGAACTTTCCTTTATTTTTTTCCTTGTTGCACATTCCAGTATTTTTATGAGGAAAAAGAAAAACCTTTTCGTTGTGAATATAACCTGGACCTGGTTGGTTTTGGTAGTTATAGCAGCAGCTGCTTTATTTCTATATGTTGCGCAAATGCCATAGATATTGAATCTACAACTGGCTTCTTGGGCCTCTGTCTGTTACCAAATTGGGGTTCCACTTGAACTTTCATTTCCCTGCAGGAGAGGTAGATATTGTGTCCTGTAAAAGTGGTGAGCTGGCAGCAGAAAAAGGTGGCCTTGTTGCCTCTTAGTCAGGATCTGGGATGCCAAAAAGCTGTGTTTCCTCATTGTGCATTGCCATCCCAGCTTCTTGGGAAATGGCAACTTTACCAGTCTCGGCTGCTGAGATTGTTGCTGAGTGGTGTCAGCCTTGCATGCCAACTAAAGCTGACTAAACAAAAATTGTTTATACTGAAGTTCTTCTGCTTAAACAAAGGAGAACTAGTGTCATCCAAGTTTATCACCTCCATACAGTCCAGTATTTTACTCAGAGTATGTGAGCAGCAATTTTGAGTACGGTGTTTGATGAGGGCAATTTCCCACACTTAACTATCAATCTTGATAGCTTCATAGGTCTTGATCTTCTTTTCCAATGTTTTCAGCTGACATCCAGGTCTGAATGTTTAGCTGAAGGTCTGGCTCTCATTCCTTTGCAGATTTTTAGAGCAAAGAAATCTTATTTTCCAGTTAGGTATTTTTGCAACCAAAATGATAGGTCAGAGCAACAGACAAATAAATGCATATGTAGATTGATTTTTCTGAAGGGGAGAGAGAATAAAAAGTTTATTCATCTACCTGTAAAATGCTCTCCTCCCAAGAAGGTTTGACATTTTGCTTTTTTTCCCCCTAATTGAATGAGAAGTCTGAAATTTTGAGTGGAGAAATATTATGAAGGTGGAAGGCAAGGAGATTAACTTACATTTTGGGACTTCAGAAAGGAATTATTTTATTGTTAAAAATTTTTATTAAAATATTGCCTTTCTGGAGACAGTGCAATTTACCATTTGGAGACAAATAGCAGAGCTATAGCTCTAGAAGAGGAAGTACAACTCTGAAAAGGTGGTTGATTAATTTCAGACTTCTGAGCCACTTCAACCACTCTATCACATTTTTATTACTAAATAAACTACTTTTTAAAGCATATTGCTGTCAAACACAGTATATTCAGTTAACTTGTGCAATCATGAACAATTATACCTAAGCCCTTGAGGTGTAAATCTTTATGCCACTAATGGAAATCTTGTTCTGAGAAATCATTATTAATGTTTGTTTAACTCATAAAGAAAAGGCCAATAAAATAGGCCAATAAAATAGGACTCAAAGTATAAAAGGCTTTCTGGCATAATTTGAGCATTGTATTCACCACAAAGAGAAATTTCTGAAAGCTTTATCTAACGTGATGATAGTAAGTAATCTAGATTGTTGTTATCTGCTTTATGTTTCTTCAGTGAGCCAGACCCTAAGGAAGCTGTGAACAATGTCAACAATTCATGGATCTCAGCCCAACTGTATAATTAAAAAATCTATTGAATAGAAAAGCATCCATGTTGATTGTGTGGACAATAATTGCTTACTGAAGTCAATGAAATTGCCATGTAGAATTCTTAAATTTATGGTAGAAGGATGACACTTCCACACAAGGATGACACAGCTATACAGTAGACGAAAATTCAATATAATTTAAAAAGTTACCTGACTCTGTGAGTAATGCTGTTAACTCCAAGTAAAAATCTACTCACAACTCACCCAGGTTTTAGGAAGTTATTTCAGTATCTCCAAATCAAGCAAAAGCCCCAAACCAAACTAATCAAAGAACAACTAAACTAAACAACTAAAGAAGAGGCTCTCCTAGTCTTATTTAACAATGTAATTACAGAAGCATATATTTTAAGAATTTTTCATGACATAGCACAAAAAGGCAGAGAAAAAAATTGCGAAGAGTGATGCCGATTTACCAATAGACTGGAAATATAATATGGATTGTAAAAGAATGATGAAGGAAATAGTGACAGTTTAAAAGCTATATTTGAGTGGCAATCTGTAAAGAATAAAGGGAACACTGATTAGTATTACTGGTGTTTTTAAGAGCATTTTTGTTCATGTAGTCTGGCTTTCTGTGTGTATTGTCTGTAACGGATTCAAGGAATAATATATAATGAGGCAGGTGCTGCAAGTACAATCAAAAAATATTATTAGGTTGAAAGAACATAAATGTGTTTGTAACTCAAGAAAATAGACCCTGTTTTACCAAAGGATTTTGGGCTTTATCAGTTCTGTTACAGAGCAGTCTCTAGTGTATTTGTTGCTCTTTAAATCCAAGTTGTGATAATGAAAATGAAAATGCAGTTAGCTATTCTTCTGCAAACCTTTTCTGAAGTCCTAGCTACATTGAGGTTTATGTTGTTGTAGTGAATATTTACAGCAATAAAAGAATGGATCTGTTTCTTCTCAGAGATTTGCAAATGTTAGCATTTTACTTAAGTTATCATATGAATGATTGTACATTAAATTAAATCAACTCTATAGAAAGATCAGCAATTAATTGAGTGATGGTTAAGCTACGTCCTTATTGTCTTTGTAAGGAAGGCTCTCAGAATTATGGATTACTGAAAAGTAGCAACATAAAGCAAAAAAGGTCAAAGTTGATCTTAAGCACAGCAGTAAAACAGAAAAAAATCTCACTTTGACTACATTGAAAACAGCTGATCTATTTGTGTTATTGTTATTATTATTCATTATTATTATTACAATTATTAATAATCTATACATTTCAGTCAAAATGTTTCTGCAGCCTATAAACAACTTATTCCTTTTCATTAGCACGTTTCCTTGCTGCTGTAAGAAATACTGCAAAATTTTCATCTGAAGTCAGGTACATTATGTAAACCTATCTGAATGTGTTCTCATAAAGCTAGAATATGGAATCCTGCAAATAACAGCATAAATATTGCTTGCCATGTTTCAGACATTCTTATTTAACCACACATGTGCCTGGATATATATTCCTTTTGACTTGAAGAATTCTCTCTCTCACATTTGTGTGCTGGTTTGTGTAACAGTGTTTTGGTCTGGTTTTTTCTTTTTTTTTTTTTTTAATATTTTTTTCTTTCCCTGTGAGATTTTGTTTCAATTAATGTTCTGGAAAGAAAGTATTCAATGAAGAAAAGAAAAAAAAGGGGATCTAAAAGTAGTTTATAAGCTGACTGATTCTAGTAGCTTAAATCTGCTGTGATTGAAGATATAACCCCCCTGCATCTTCTGTGTGTGTGTGTGTGTGTATTCCTTCCTTATATGTTTACAGAAGTGATTAACAGCAAACTGCTTTTACATTGGTTTTACTGTGGCAACATGAGAGAGTATACTGATAATGTTATTATTTTTTTAAAGACCTTAAGCAGTCTAATTACACTGGCACAATTTCTATGCTAATTTACCACCACTACAGGCATGAAATTGTTCCACTAGTTATCTTAGGAATTTTTTTGTAACTTTGGGAGCAGTCATGTTGGTGGTCATATCAGATGTGATCAATCTAATAGACAATACAGTGGTGTTATTGACTCATTTTAATAAAATGCTAGTAGGTTGGCCTGGGTATTTATTGAATGTTATACACTCTGCAGGGTCAGCAATATCTCTTATTGATTGCTGTTTTAAAGCTGTTTTCAATGCCTCCAGTAATTATGCTGTGCATTTGGTGTTATTTCTGTATCTTCATCTGATGATCATTGCCATTAAAATTGCATTTTGTATTGGCATTTCTTCTCAGCATATTACAATTTATAATAGATATTTTTTCTGATATAAGCTCACAAAATGGATAAAAAATATTATTGTTACTTAGCTTTAAAGAGTGCTTGTGTGGTAACTTCCTCAATGATGCTTCCCCTTTTTTCTTAGGAGCATTTTTATTTGCTCTTCCAGCAGATTAAATATAACAGTAAGAATGTTTTGAGTAAGAAGGTTTTTTCAGAAACAAAAGTTTCTTTTGTTTTCAGATATCTCAATGTGCTAAAACTCTTATATTAGGAAAGAAAGATAATATAAAAAAATAGTGGTAATAGATATTCAAATAGTGAAAAAAAGAAAGCATTTTAAAATAATTTATGCACCAAAATTTTCTGATTTTACTCAACATTATCAACAGTATTAAAGATGCCTATTTTGTTTTAAGTTAGAGTTCTGAATGGGACAGAATTCCAAATTTTGGGATTATATATTTTTTAATTACTACTGTCTTTAATACATGAAAGTATCCCACAAAGGAAGAACGATTCTTTCTCTTTTCATTGGTTTATTGGAGGCAAGCCTGAGATTCAAACATTTCATGCCTACTGTACTTAGGTGGGCTTTGTATGGTGCTGAGAAATCAATTTCCATTCTGGGACAGTGTGTTTGAGTTTTACAGGGGGGCATGTGAATGATGACTTGAGAATACAGCTAAAGGAAAGATCATCTGTTCAAGGTGAGAATAGTAAAAATAATCCTTCACGTTATGTTAAAAGGCCTCCAAGAAAAAAACAATTTAATTTTCAAAGAGAAAATATAATAAGTAAAATAACTAATAGGCTAAAACTGAATCAGGCAGCAATTGGTTTATTGTGTTTTACATTCTGGAGATGTGAAGAGGAACTGATAGCTTATTTCAGTTTCTTCTTTCTTTTATTTTTTTTCAAGTTGTTTGACAGAAAGTCCTTCAATTACACATCAGTTATTCTCATAATTTTGATGTATCACAACTAAGTGGGGACGAAAATTATTCTTCTTAGCTATTTGGGACCTTCAGTTGCATAAAGTCACTTTTAACTACCTGGGATGATCAGCTCCAAGGAATCAATCTTGATTTGATTAACTGTATAGACAGAAAATTGTCCAATTCAGTATTGAGGGCTAATTAATGCAGTCATGAAGGATGCAGTAAATACAGGAAAAAAAAATTATATCTCAGTATTTTTTCTTTTTCCATGGCATCAGGAGTCTACTCTACTGCAAAAATAGTAAGACTCCATCTGTTCCCATGAGCCATGAACTTTGGCAAAAATTATGGCACAATTATTTCCTAATTCTAATTTATAATGTTAGACAGTATGGTAATTTACTTTGATCAGCCAGGTGGTTTAAGGTCTGTGGCTCTATTGTGTGCAAAGATTCTGGTGTTTTGTCTGAGTATGGGACAGAGATTGAATGCATTGTTTTGGACATCATACAAGTGCTGCAGTGTCTGAACATAAAAATATTCTGAACTTTGATCCAGTTTGGAATATCAGCCTTTTGGACTGTTGAGATTCAAAGCTTGTTGGTTTTTTTGTTTTAGTGAAAACTTGAGACATCAAAGCAAGTCTGTGGCAATTACACTGAACATTTACACGAGCAGCAGAACTCGACAGACAAGGTGGTGGGAAACTGGGAACTCTTTGGGGCAGGCTCCCAGGCCACTGGTTGTAGTACAGTGATGTGTGAGTTACTGTCCTTCCATCTGTGAGACTCCAATAAAAATTAAAGTTGTCTTGACAAAGGTGTACTACCAATCTTGTATCTAAATTATTTTCTGATTTGTGACCATGTTTCCATCACAAATGCTGCTGCTGCAATTAGCTTTGCCTTTTTTAGTCCTATAAATTTCAAGAATTTGTGGAAGTAGAAAGTGCTCCACTCAAGTACTGAAATACGGAAAAAGTCACTGTTATACCCTTGACCTGAATTCTTTGTTCAATTCCAGTCATCTAGATGAAGTCTAGACAGCAGCTGCTGGAGTAATCAGAAAAGTAGGGAGTTCATTTTACCAGACTGCTGAAAAATTCTGTCTTTTTCCATCTAGCTCATAGATCATGTAATTGCTTGCTAGAAATTTATCAAAAGAAGAACAGTGCTGGTCAAATGCTGCAGAGAAATCATCCCAGCCAAAGAGCAAAGGCACACAAATCAAAGACCAAGGACAATGGAAGCAAATACAGCAAACATTAGAAGAATAGGGTTCTGGTAGCCTATTTTAGAATCTAATTCTTCTTGTGGTTTTCTTTTAAGTCTGTTTTGGCTAGGTCCTCTAACCAGTTTTATAAGAGAGCACTTCTGAAAGGGATTGGGCTGTATGATACACATGGCCTCAGAGAACAAGGAGTTAGACATGATGACAATAAAAGTAGTTTTTATTGTTTTATTTGAAAAATTCTATCTTAAGCACCTTGTAACATGCCTGGATATTATTTATAGGTGTCTGCTCTGATTCTCTTTCAGCTCAAATGTATAGCCTATCTTATATACACAAAAATTCTAGATGTTGTCAATATGGTTTCACTATGTTGCTTCGGGGCTTATCTTGATCCAGAAGCTTGTAATTCAGGCTGGTATGTTCAGAATGGTTGTAGGATTTGGGTGTCTAAATCACACTGATGTCAGACATAAATAATCATCAGAATCTAGATATATTGGTTTGAAGTCTGCACTCCTTAGCTGTGAATAGATTTGTGACTTAACAGTGCAGGGATTTTGAAAAATGGCTGTCCAATCTTAATTCTGTATTTCAGTTGCATTTCTATGTAAAATTAGAATTGCTGTTAATTACCATAAATGAATGATGTATGACCACACTGATCTTACTGCTTTTCCTGTAAACTGTGGAGTTCTTTTGTGAATTTGTCACATTTTGGCAAGAGGGAACCAAGTGTTCCCCTGAAGTTGTTCCAGCTAATTGGAATGAAAGGGTCAAGATTCAATGCATTAGCTCTTTGCAATTGTTATTACCTTTTGTCCTGCTTTTTTTTTTTTCATTTCGTGACCCCAAAATTATGTTTCATTTTAAGAAGGTCTGAATTTAATATTGTATTTCTGCTATAAAGCATATAAAACATAAAAGTATATATTTACCAGAATTACAATTTTATAGTTTATATTTACCAGAATTATAATAAAAAATACAATTTTATAGTTTATATTTACCAGAATTACAAAAGTAATGTCATTGACTTGAACAAGACTATTTAATTGAATGACTGCTATTTATAATCAGTAGCATGAATCACTTTAATTCTATTTTCCAGGGAAATGTGCTGTTATCATGGAAGGTTGCTATGGTCATATAAAGAAAATGTTTAGCAACTCCTCATTTTATATTTACTGCTTTTCATTTTTATGCAGAGAAAAAGCGAGCTAAAGAAGAATCTAACAACTAGAATAAGAGGTGTCTGGTGACCTAAGAGATACAATTTTTTTCAAGGAGGTATGTCTTCTAGTTTTAATTAACTTTAATTTCAGTATCAGTTCTCTAAAGTGCTTTATTTTCTAATGTCAAAAGGGGTTAATGAACAGTATTTTCATTTAAGTTAATTGTTCTTTCATACAGTTTCTTGAACACTTTGATGTAAAATAATTCAGGATGAGTCCCTGTACTTAGCAGGTAAAAGGGCAGAGATCCTGGTCATTATTTTAATTTTTGTGAATTAATTTGTCTTGAAGAATTTCTATCTATGCAGTGTTTAGGCTGAAGCTAATTGTAAGAGTTTCTAATTGATCTTCCTGTGAAGACTAAAAATGACTTCTCTCTGTTTCCTAAAGAGAAGAGTGTGTTTGCCCACTTGCCACTCTCTGTGCCCACGTGTGAGATGTTTTTCTGCAGCCTTTTCACTTGGTGAGTGTTCCCCCTCGTCCATGAGTGCTCGGTGGTAGGATGGATCATGCTGGCTTGGCAGAGAGCAGCTCCAGCTGCCCTTTCCTCTGTGCTTCTTACCAAGGCCAGTGTGGACTCCTTGGCAAGTCCTGTCTCTTCTCTGCAAACCCGTGTGTCTCCCACCATTAAATCAGCACAGTTTTTCTTGTTTAGTTTTGCTTCATGGATAAACATATCACACAGTTTTGGAATTGGTGTTAATCCACATGTAGTGGGGTTAGCAGTGTAGGAGTACACAGATAGCCATAATTGATGAATATTTCTGATTAAGATTGTTTTTAATCAGTTGACATATGCTTTTAATGTATTCTACACAGCTGCTTTGGATTTGGTGCTGCATGATAATTATTAGCCAGGCAGCTATCGGAATTTACATAACTCATAATAGGGTGTTTCTAAAATATACCTTTTTTTTCTTTTCTTGTGGTCTTTTGCAGATACTCAGATCTTCAGGGACTTAGCAGCTCTAGTGCTAATATTCCTTAGATTTGTGTACTCTAAATCAAGCAGTAAAGAATGTGATCATCTTTGTGATCTTACTTCTAAGTAAAATGAATCATAGTTTTGAACCAAGAAGCTTTCTCCTCAGGAAACAGCACTGAAGGTAAAGGTCTATAAAACCTCATCTCCATCATTTTTGCCCATATAAATAAGATATAATTCTGGATGAACTCTTTTTTTAAAGCACTGAGAATCCTGTTATGCCTATGTGATAGAAGCCAAAATATAGTAACATTATTGCAACTGAGGTTGGGATAAAGAATCTGAAAGTGACAAAGATGAAAAGCCTATCAAGCTGCATAATTTTTCTGTCATTCCCTGGAAACATCTGTATATATTTCTGCTTGTGTGACTATATTTCTTTATGTGTGACTGTGTACATACATAAATAATTGTATGGATATTTGTATGTGTGCAGGAGTACTAAATATCTTGCAATTTTTTTTTCTTTTTTTCCCCCTTTACTTACCCAGGACACTTTCAGATTATTTTATCTATTTTCTCTCCTCAGTTTCCTGTTTTATTATGCCACACATCTTCCAACTATCTATTTCTTGCTCTTTAATAACTTCTTTCAGAACAGCACGCTTCAATGAGAACGTATAAGTACCTTCAAATAATCCAAAAGAAAGAAGAAATCAGAATAGCTTTTGAATAGCTCTACGTATGTGTAGAAGTGGTTGCAAAAATATTTCTCAGGTAAGTAACAATTCTTTTGCTGTTATTGATTCCAGGTAGTCTCTGTGCATAAATTTGAGCTACATCAACTAAACCCACATGCACATACTGTTCACTTTAATCAGAACTCTGGGTTTAAGTTGCCTTAGAGAGAACAAATGCCACCTAATCCAGATGACAATCCAGGAGAAAAAGAGCTACAAAATGTAAAAATGTCCGAGCAATTAGTAGGTCATAAATTGTTTGCACTAGCTCATTACATTGGGAATAATTTCTTCTTACAATCAATCTTTTTTTGCTAGATGAAATAATCTAGGAAACAGAAATGGCATTAGAATTTATTTTACATCTAAAATATAATAGATTACTGACAAGATCAAGTTTGGTAAACAGATTGTTATTCTTGTGACAACAGGCAATGTGCATTTGAGTAAAAGCCAAATTGCTGGGTACTGGAAATATACATTCACCTGTCTCCTCAAAGTGAAGAATTGAGTAGAAGTTTTATATGGCCTTGGTAATTTTTCCATTAATGCTGTGTAAATAAGATTCAAGTCTAGAAATGCTTGTTGGCTTTAGCAATGTATGATTTTGCAATTAATATTATAAAAAATGAAAGACTTTTAACATATCCTAATTGAAGCATATGACCTTCTAGACATTATTTCCTCTTAGGCTATAATTTAAAACCTGATTTAAAAAAATATTCAAAACCTGTTTGTTAGAAATATTTTTATAATACATTTGCACTTTAAAAAAATTAAAAACCAAAATAGTTTTCTAAATCCTCAAAATATTACATTTCTACTTCTAATTGTTATAGCAATTTCTTATAGAAACAAAAAGTGAATCCTGAGTTTTCACTTATGATAATAAAAGTTTATTATAAAAATGTTATATGTAAACCTGGAAAAGTATGAAGAGGACTTGTACAGGACTGAGGCTTTTTTCCTATTTAAATGAGGTTACAAAATGAGAGCAGAGGTAAATAATTTTTAATATTATAAACTTAATATTGGAGTTCATAAAGTTGCTTGAGTTAAAACATTCTAGTTGAAAGACTATAGTCTGAGAAACTAATACAAAGAGTCATACATCTAAAGCAGAAGGAAAATAACTATTAACACCAAAAGGGCTCAAAAAAAGAGATGTTAACATGGGACCAGTGAAAGAGCATAGGATAGCCATGGTTTATTATTTATGAATGCTGCAGGCAATACAAATTTTGCAACATATTTAGGCAGTTGCACATGAAAAAAGATCCCTTCCATATTTTTGTAGCTCCAGAAAGAATCTGATTTCTTGCTAGAATATTAGAATAATGCATTCATTGCCATGAGATATTAGTAAAACTGAAATTTTATTGAGAGAGAAGAGGCAAAGGTGTTTGTGTCGTTAAGCACAATTATACCTTATGGATAGACTGGAAATAATTCCTTGTGGTTCAAGACAGGCAAATATTTTTAAAGACATATTCTTTTAAGAAGTTATCATGTACTTATCCAGTATTACTAAATATTGTGCTTCTTTTGCTACACTCAGTACACTGACCACTGTTGAAGACAGAACACCAAATTAGAAAGTCAATGTTGCTAATCTGTTCTTAATGTGCCCATTACGCAGCTATTTTCTGCAAACACATTAATGTGTTTACACAGAGCCAATCTTGATGGTAACCTAGAACACAGAAGAAGGGGAAAAGAAACAAAAATTCCTTCATATGATTGTAGACACTGTGTATAGCTATTAATTAGTTTTATAGGTTGCTCCTTCAAAGAGAAGTGTAGAAGAAATTGCTTTAGTATTTTAGGTGACTTAGTTTTACTGATCCTGGTAAGGTCCATTAAATACTAGGAAAAAATCAACCTGATTCATTAGATTAAATTTCTGTAAATGTAATTAAATCCTGTCCTAGATTTGTTCATGTAGCAGTAAACTAATTCCATTTAATCAAACATTTGCTTTGAGTCTTAACAGAATTAATTTCCCTAGCTGTGAACTATAGGAAAACAACATATAGTCAATTGCTTAAGCATTGAGATTATTGACTTAAAAGGCAGAGTTACAGCAGAAATGGTGATATATTCAGTAAAAGGAGTCATTAGAAGAATTACATTTAATTTGAGGAACAATTAATTTTTGGTTATGTATAACAAAGTAGAACAGTAAAAGAATTTTTATTTCCTTCTGACTCTTGGGGTTTCATTACAAAAACTTGAATTTTCTCCTCAAATTCCATATTAACAGGGTGAGACTAAGATGAATCAGAGTTTGACAGAACAAACACATCCCTTTTTGCCACTGTAGGAGCGGGAACATTTAAATGGAAGGCGTCTGAGAGGATGGGTACAAGCACCATTGCCTACACATGAGAAAGGTTTTGAATAGTTGTCATAAGAATGTTCAAGGGTCTTGACTCAGAAAGAGTTTGTGAATGGAGAAGAACAAATAAAAATATTTGGAACAGATTTTGAGCACAATCCCGTTCCATTTTCAATAGAGATTTGCATCTAGAACAGGAATGAGACAAGTTATATCTACAGTTTGCTGTTCTACTTTTGCTCTGAGCCGGGAAGAGGACCCATGAATAAGCCCAGTGCAGAGCTGAGCTTGCCCTGTAGCTGCTTCCCAGGGACAGGGGCTCAGCACTGCTGGGTAGGTGGGTCCCAGCTCCACACTGACAATATTGAGTGGAGTTTCTGTCTGGGACTGAGTGAGCTTGATAAAGGTGAAAGAATGCACAATACAGAAACGTGAAAGAGGCTCGTGTCTGATTTCATGATTAAGACATTGATTAAGAAATGAGGATTCTAGGGTCATTTTAATTATTGATACAATGTCATAAAAAAGACTGAGAACATCATCTTCCTCTGAGTACCCTGCATTTGTGAAAGCCTGAACTCAGATACTTCCCCTCTGCACAGACTAGCTCTTGAGGTCCTGGGGCAGCTACTCCCTTTCTCCTTTCAGTAATGTGAATCTCAGCCCTCTATTCCTTTGTTTTGCCTGCAAGTGAGTTAGAAACTAAAAAATCAGGGAAAGATTCAGAAAATATTTATCCTGATATGATCATAGATGATTTTTTTAAACTACTGCAAAAAAAGAAGCAATTTTTCATACAACCATATTTTAGTTTAATACAAAGAATGTCTGGCTAAGTTTCTGAACTAGAGGAATACTTATTCTCCCTGAGTCTCTGATCGGAGTGTTTTAAGATTTAATCATAATTTCCTATTACTTTGAATAAAAGGGATACACCCATGAATGCTAGACATGAATAGAGAATTCATTTTCAAAATGCAAGTCCCACTCAATTTATCTTTAAACTACTTTATTACTGGTATCTTCGGGCTGGCTCCTTCGTGCATCTTGTTTTTGTATGTATGGGGGAGTTTAATATTCACAGCACCCATTCAACTAAATATAATCACAGAAAGACTGCCAACACTACCACCGCTGTTCAGTTCTGTGCACATTTAGCTGCACCAAATCATAGACAGAATAAAATATGGGGAGACACATCAGTACTAAACTCCATGTGTGTAATGTTTAAAGAAACCCTTCAAGCAAGATTAACTGCACAGCAATGTCCAGTTTAGAACATCATATAAAACACTAAGAAGCCTGTGAGGATCTGGCTGATATGCACAATCACTGGCAGATTGACCAGAACTGGAAACAAAAAGAGTTTATCACAACAGATTTTCTTTTGGCACCTACTTACTGGATCATCACAAGAGAATTGAAAGTCTTGCTTGAAATAGTAACTTAAAGAAAATGCTGGAACAAATTTTTACTTATGAAAGCCAAAAGCTGTAACTGATTATGAAGTACAGTAAATCATACTTGTAGAATTCATACAAGATTTAGAGTCTGTCAGTTTATTTGCATCAGTATTATATAAATAATACTTATTTAAACTGCATAATTTATGATACAAAAAAAGTAAATAGTTGATTCACACCTGGATGAAAAAATGCATGTAAAATTGATATCCATAAAGAAAAAAATTATTTACTTAAGTGGGTAAATTTACATTGGTCTATTTTCTAGACACAAAATCAATTTAATATATTACAACATAAATTCATAAGAATAAAAGACTTTTCTTTTACCAGAACCAGACCACCCAGTTCATCCTGTAAGAATATTTAATTTATTTCAGCGACACTGACCTGTGTTTTTACCCTACAGATGTTAGGACAGATCTCTTAAGAAGCTGTTTCCTTATAGCTTCCTACAGTGTTAATAGACTTAATCTGTATCAGCTAAAAATAATATTTTTACCAATTTGGTATGGATTAAAACAGCCCATTGCTGTAAAAAAAGTGGTATGAAGAAAATAAAATCCTAGAAGGAAAACTAGGATCCTCTACCAATTTTAGTAATTTATATTCTCTTTGTTTTTTTTTCCTTTCCTTAGCAAAGCAGAATTGTGTGCCAACTATTCTTGTTCAGAAAGAAAAAAAAGCTTTCAGTAAGACTTGAAAAGCCACAAGAAAGATAGAAACCAAGCCAGAAAGGACAGAAGACTGACAGAAAAAACAAAACAGAACTCTAGTAGCCTGAGAACAGAATGTGTGAATGAGGCTGTGAGGTGAAAGACATAGCTGAGGCTGTAAGTACTGCAGAGAGTCTGCTGAAGTTAACTTTGCATAAACTATGCAGCAAATATAAAATGGAAAAAAATATAGCTGAGAAAAGGGTCATCTTAGAATCTGTTTAGCAAACTCTGGGACTGAGTAGCTAAATGAAAACAGCATTAAAGTGATGTGGGCTACAAAAAAATGTCATTTTGAAAACAATCCAGCTCTCCATCTACTCTGCTATTCTGTTTTTAGCAGTGACTCTCAGTGCCATAATGTGTTTTAAAGAAAGCTGGAAGAAGACATGTGCTAAGCAATTATAAAATCTGCCCTGAGGAAAAAGTTTCTTTCTTCAACCCATCAGTTAGAGGTTTGTTTATGCCTTTAGGCATGAGTTTTAATATTCCTTCCAAGTGCTTTTGTTTCATAAGATTTATCATTTTTTCATAAAATGTTCATTATTATTATTGCTATTATTATTGCTACTGACCCTCAGGAAGCCAAGGATGTCTGCAATGATAAATTCCACCATATAGTTGTTTATTTATGTGACAGAAATCTACTTTATGACTTTAAAGGGCAGTTGGAATAAGTTTGCACTTCCAAAGACTTACTGAGGTCATCACTGACAAAACAGAAAGGTGAGAAGAATCAGAAAAGGCAAATGGTATTTAGGGAAGAAATGAGATGGAGTGAAAATAGATAAGACAACAGCAGCTTCAACAGACAGCTACCATTCATATAGACCTTGGGACTGCCAAAAGTAAATGTGATAGAAATTAACTATAACCAGTTGTTGCTTAAAATTGTTTAAATTGCATTTACCCAAACTTTCTAAGGGTCAGCAAGACTACCTAGTCACCTAAGTTCATTAATACATCCAAGTCTTTGTAAACTGTGGTAGAATCTACAATGAAAATAATAAACAGACATTCATGAAGTTTGGGTTTTTTATTACTTTGGGAAGCTATATGCAAGACAATTCAAAATGGGCACTAAATGTTAAATAAAGCCTCACAAATTTTCATTTATTTAAAAAAAATACAATATGCAAGTATTTGTGTTTCCCTTTCAATATCTGAACTCTTTGGAGGTACTTGAGTTTTTTGTAGTAGGCAGGAAATGCTTATATTTTCTATTTGTAAAATGAACAATATAATTAATAGATAACATAAAATATGTGTGTAAAAGACAGAAACCTTCAGGTAAGAGTCAAGTCCCACAGGAGTTCTGGAGAAAAAAACCAAAACAATGTAAGACCAAGTAATTCTATGGTGACTCACACCAATCTAATATATTTTGAACTACATATTGGTTGCAGAAATCCCTCCTAGCCCAAATCTTCTGCCTCTATAGAAAGAAAAGTGAGAGAAAGAACAGGTCAGAAGAGGATGGATGTTAAAGACAGATTGGAGGAAACAATACTACAATGACAAATAAAGGTCTTAGCTGTGGCATTTAACCACAGAACTACAGTGGATGTAATGAAAAGCTATCTTGCTTCTGGTGATGCTTAGGGAGCAATTAGATAAAGATAACCTTCTTGAGTTCCTGATGCCAAAGAGCTCTGCTGCTGATGTCAGCCTTTTAAATAGCCTGTGTGGCCTCTGAGCTAGTGACCTAAGAAGAAAAACCTTTTTTCCTTCTGTCCATTTTCTGCAACACTGCCCATCCCCTGGCTCCTCAAAGAAGAAGTCCTTCCTTTATTCTCAAAACCCCATTCAAGATATAAATAGCTATAACAGGAGACACTCAGAGGTAACAGGAGACACTCAGAGGAAGAAGGGCTAAGATAAAGTTAATATTTTAAGTCACTTTGCATCCTTCCTTCTGAGCTCCCACCTTATCCAGTGTTTCAGAATCAGAGATACTGCCAATTCTCTTTGCCATTCTTTTTTTTTTTCCTATGCCAAAATCAGGACTGCAGGCTGGCTGGTAAGATCTTGTAATTTAGGCTGTTGTGATAGGTAAAGGACTTACTTGTAAACTGATCCTTATTCCATTTTTACTTACCCTGGTAACAAATAGCACTGAAATGTGTGTAAAATGGGTTCTTTTGTGCCTATTTTTTAATTTTCTATTTTTCACTCTAAGGACTTGAGCAGACATTTTCTGCTGATTACATGATAGCTGGGAGAATTTGCCATTTTCTTTGTATAAAATTACAAAGAACTTCAGCAAGCAGGTAATGTTTTATTCCTTTAATTTTAGCACTTGTTTAACTCTAGTTATATTAACAGTTTCAATTATAATAGATGTAAATATGATCTAAGCCTTGTAATGGGTAGCCTTTTTTTGTTTTACCTCACATTTTATACAGCATTGGGTTTCACTCAGAGGCAGATTTTCCAGAAAAGGTTTAAATATGCAAGCAGTGAAAGCGAGCAAGACAGACTATTCTCCAAGTCTGATAGATGTCCAATCATGAGCTGCTGCCTTCTGACTTCAACTTGCATGAAGCAAGTTCATTTCTAATCTTGAGACCTCTTTGGCACCTGCATCTGATTATACCTTCAAGAGCCTCTTGCAGTCATCTCTGTTCTCATAAACATAGGGTGAATACCTTAGTGCAATGCAGAACTATACAGGAGGAGGTCAGGACTCTTTCTTACCATGTGTCAGCCTTTACCATCCTGCAATATGCATTTCTCTTATTGTTTGTCTGCAACTGACATATGTATTTTTTCACACATATCTGGATTTCTTGATGCACCAGAATAAATATTTTTCCCCAGGTAGGTTCCTACATTTTTATTTTTAATAAAACTGAGTAAAATTTCAGTCAAGCTTGCCCTGAAATGTCAGAGAAAGTTAGATAAATTGGGGAGTTTTGAAACGCATTTTTGCTTCCCGCATATTGCAGCCTTCCAGCTCGGGTATGGGAACTGACCTCTTGCTGACTGGCTGTAACTCATCTGGCCAAAGTAATAATGCTGTCGTTTAGGGTTTTAGAGGTGTGGAATATTGTAAAGCAACCAGGTGTACTTGCAATGAAATTTCTTATAAGCTTTTAAAAAGAATGCAGAATTTTTTCCTTGTACAATGAGTGCACACAAGACAGAAGGACAAGAATGTTTTTTAGGTAATACATGGATTTACAGAACTGTAAAGGTAAATGTGATCTCATTTTCCAGAGTAGAGGAATGGGATTAGACTGAGAAAATGTGCAGGGCCTGCTGCTGTGTGTGCAGTGGGCAGTGTCACTCAACTGGTAACTCAATTTAACCTCTCTTTGGCAAAATTGTAGCAGGGTGCTTTGATATGTAGTCCACACTCACACATAAGAGCACCTTCTAGTATTTTGCCCTTCTAGTCTCCTTGGGCATTGCTGCCTCTGTGGTGGACGTGTGGCCCTTCTTAACAGAAGAGATGACATAATTGCAGTGCTTGTATCAGCTCTCTCAGAAAATCACATTACTCTCATCCCACCCATCATATAGGTTTCACCACTTAGACAATTACCAAGCTTTTTCCTCTACTTTTCCTAAAGTGAGAAATAACAGTGCATCATAATTTTTTGGCTGCTCACATTCTCAATTGAAGTTGGAGAACTTGCACATTAACCCTCGATTGAAATCCAGCTGTATCACGATAATCAGGGATTTTGTCTCCAAACCAGCAGCCTGTTAACATTGTAAACATGAATGCTCTTAGGGACTATTTTGTTTATCAGCTTAGTAAGAAGGGTGTTTTTGAACTTCATTAAAAAAATTTCACTCAATTTTCAGCAAATATCAGAGATTTTTAGTCATAAATATGGCACATGGTCACTATAAAAATGTGCACATCTCTAGCGGCAGGACTCACCCTTCCTTGAAATACTGATTTGGAGACAGTGAGAGAGATGATGTGATTGCAGTAAAAATGGAATTCTGCTTGGGTTTAAGACTGTGTCAATAGTAATATAATCCACAATGTCTGTAAAGTGCTGCTTATTATGCTACCATCAGCTGCCACTTTGCAGAATACCATTCGAGAGTGATATTTACTATAAGAAAATATTCTCAGGAAGCAGAGTAAGCTGCAAAATAAAATCAATGATAGCTCAATTTCTTTGGATAAGTCCAGTTTTGAGATGCAATTGTATCTGTTTTCACTGGAATTAGTTGTGGACAGGGAGCATTCACTGTATATGGCTCTGCCTTAGATATTGTACAATAAAATCTAGTTGGACTGGAATGCATGAGAATATTGGTACAATGCTTAAACAACAGATAATAACATTTGCAGATCTTTGGGACTGTGGTTTAGGTGCTGTAGTTGTTTTTTCTATGCAGTAATTTTTGACCACTAGATGGGACTGTGCAACCTCATGCAATTGTATTAACAACAATATTTGAGAAGTTTTTACTTGCAATTAATACTTTTATTTCCCCCACTGAAAGAGGGCTTTGTCCCCAGCCTTTGAAAAGAATGAAACCAGCCCAACCTCTTGCAAACAAGGATCTCTGTAATTCTAGTGAGTGCAAAAAAATAACAAACATTCAAGTCCATCCAAAGATCTATAAAAAATCCAGCATGCATTAAAAACCAGTTTCAAAATTGCAACAAATCATCTTATCATCTTGACTCTGCACTACTACTACATATTTTATCTTCATCATCTTTCTCCTTGGTATGCAATTATCTTAGCTGTTAACAGCTGAGCCTGACTCTCTAAAATACGCCTTATACACATTACCTTCTCATCTTAGGCTCAACCAGAGTTCTGGGATACTTTATTTAGATTAAGATGCTGTAAGGAGTAAAATAAATGAAAACCAGTTATCCTTTCCCAGCTAATTCATTGCATTCTTTTTTTTGTTTCCCAGTGATTAGATTCACAGTGCTCTGGAGGCTGTAGCAGTAAAGTACTTTCTACTTTGATGAACTCAACAGGTTTTGTTTCATTTTGAAACAATGTATGGCAGATGGAAAACTGATTTTGGTTGTCTATTGTGATTTTAATGTTTTTTTTTTCTTCCAAAATATTTTTTGTTGCTTTGAGATTTTCTTTTTTTTTTTTCTTTTTTTCCCCCTCTGTTTTTTTCTTTGTTTTCTGTCTCAGAATAGTAATTGTGCCATGGTTCTTTTCATTTGATGTCTAAAGAGGTTGACTTGCATCAACATAGAATAACACACTTAAATCCCAAGGCTGTTTTAATCTGGAATGTTCAGGAAAGGTCTTTACCATGTGATAAGGGGTTGTTGCTGAATTTATTTTTGTTTCTTGTTTTGTTTCTTGGAAATGGGACTTTCAAACTCTGTGACTGTATTTTAAAAGTCTGAATAAAAGGAAAGGAAACAAAGTGAAACTTTATTTTTTGTTTGTGTCTGGAATATTTGATAAGAGCATCTGGAGCACTCTTTGAGATTGAGGGCTAGCTCTAGCAATTTTACTTGTCCAGTCCTTTTTGTGGCATAGAATTTGTACTTTGAAATAACAAGCCAAAGGTTAAAAACATTATTATTCCATTTTACATAGACAGCACAGAATAGTGACAATACCACTAACATACTGAAATAACATCTAGTTAACATGCACACACATTTTAGAACAGTGGCTCTTCATGAAAATGACATTTTGGTAGATGAACCCATCATGGTTACTGAGATACTCTCAACAAGATGAATTCCCATGTTCCAGGAAATGTCCTTTCCCTCTAGGGTCCAGATATGTCTCAGAAATGCTTTGTAGTTATTAAGACAGAGAGCCAGAAACAGAGGAGGCAGATTGACCAGGTTGTCTTTTATCATTGCCAGAAAGACAATAATAATTGATAAGACAATGTAATTAATATGGTTTCTTACTGTTGTGTAAATGGTGTGTGCATACCTGTGTGCCATAGATATCTGGATTAAAACATGCATTCTGTTTATTTAATGACAAATTAAATGTGGTTGCAATATATTAATTTATGTTTGAAGCTAACTTTTTTAACCTTGACTGATACTCTAGTTTCATTGTGGATGAGGAAGACTGACTAGCAGGGTTCTTTGACATCTTCAAAGAGCTACAGGAATGTCTGACTCAGAGGAACTTAAGAGTTGTGTGAATGCAGAAAAAATACTGGCTGTTCTGTGTCCATTATAGAAAGAGAGCATGGATGGTACATTAAAATGGGTGTGTGTATAAATATATATATTTGTGTTTGTCGACACACATTCATAGATGTATATTGAAAGCTATTTCTCCCATCTCTGTCCCAGATGTATTTAGAAAAGTTCCTGGTGTGTCAAAGATACTTTGAAAAGCTGACAGAACTCTTCCAGCAGTGGCACCCTTTTGTTGGTCTGCTCTGCATATCCTGCTTCATAATTGGCTTCGAAGGCTTGCTTTCCAGCCATACCCACAAATTGGTATGCACCAGTGGAGAAGAAAGAATATATAACAGCTGCTATTTCCTAGGCAGAGGTGCCTGGAATTGCAACATGTGCTTACCTGTTTCTCATTTTCTTATCACTGACTGACAGTGGGAGGAAGAAGGTCCTTTGTGTGTGCAAAAAAAAAAAGATGACTGCAGGGTGAGATCATTTCACATTTGAACATGGACAGAATCAGGTCTACCTGAACTCCTAAGACACAGGAAGCCAGATCAGTGTCAAGAATATTCTTCAGTCTTTTCTTGAGCTCATGAAGCAGGTATGTGGAAAAAAAAAATCAAACTTTTCCGCACCTTAAAACACCCTTTTTAGAAAATTTTTACAGTTCTTTTCTGCAAACGATAGCTTATAGTTTTACAGTTTCCTCCACAGAGAGAGATTATGACTGCTGCTCCTGTTGTTTAACTAAAGTAGAATGCAAGCACTGCTGCTGATTTGGAAATGAGAGACCTATTTTTCCTTATTCTTCATGTTCACAGATGCCTGGCTGTTTTATTTAGCCTTGTTGCTAGAGAGAAAATTCTGTCTTTAGACAGACCTGCTTTTGCATTAGAAATCTTGATTTTCAGAAAATGCGTGATTACTGTTGCTTCTTGGAAATCACATGTTTTTATGAGCAAAGCTGAAACATTATCTGTTTCCATTTGTGTATACAAGCTTGAGGTTACATGAGATTCTGTGCAAATTTTTTTGAGGTTACATGACATTTTTGAGTAAGACAAAAGCTCTATTTTCATTAACTCCCCCTCACAAATATTCATGAGGAGGTTATTTCACAGGGTGAAGTTAGTTGTGACTTCCTCTCATCAAGTGTATGCAGTGTCTAGAGGTCTAGCAGGGACATTTGAGTACCATTACCTGCAATGTGCTTGTGGCATCCAGCTTGTCTCCACTGAGGGAGCTGAGCAGGTGTTTCAGCCCATCAGTAACGTGGGGTATTGATGAGAGCTGCCTCCAAACACCAGCACTACAGTCTGAGGGGCCAACAGCAGTAATAGTTTCTTTAGGGAGAGCAGTAGCCTATTCATTTTATCTTAAACAGAGCAAGCTGAGGAAAACTGCTTGATAGCTGTAGTTTAGATGACAGTAACTGGCTTAACAAGGTTGGTTCACCTGTGTAGTAGTTTACACATTCAAACCTCACCTGACTATAAGATTTAAATAAGTACCTAGAGATATGAATGTGGGCTTGGACAAAGGAAGAAAGAATTTTGAGATTTGTTTGTATTGTAAGTAGATTAACCATGCATTTAATTGATTTTTATAGTGTCAGAAGCTCTAATACTCGGAACCCTATCTGATGGTGTGGATTTTATAGAGAAATGCTTATCTGACTTGAGTTACAGGCCAAGTGAAGCAAACATCAATGTGTTGTATTCTCTGGGGTGTGTAATAATTATAAATTGGCTACTACTCACAGAGAGCCCAGAACACTAACATGTTTCTTCAAAAGGGTAAAAGGGTACATCTTCCCATTAGCTGCCTGAGCCTGTTTGGAAGTTTGTAGTGGAAGGAAAAAAATGGTACTTGATAGCCTGTGTCAGCCAGGAACAACTTTTGGACTTGCGGTCCTGCAGGGTTTTATAAAGTACTATGTTTTGTAATAGTATCAGGGCTAAAAATATAAGACTCTTAAAATGTATCAATGTGTGTGGTCTCACTGGAGACTAAGAAAACCAAAATGGGTGAGAAAATGTTTGAGGATATCCCAGCGGACAAAGAAGTTCTAAATTGTGTGTAGCACAGAATCTGTAAAAAGTAAATTTGAGGTATGATTCATGCCCCCAAAACAGTTCTTTTAATCTTTATGCAGAGAAAAAAAATCTCTGAACAAACCAACAAGAAAAAAACCCCAAGCATAACAAAATAACCCAACCC
Source organism: Zonotrichia albicollis (assembly GCF_047830755.1). Taxonomy (NCBI): domain Eukaryota; kingdom Metazoa; phylum Chordata; class Aves; order Passeriformes; family Passerellidae; genus Zonotrichia; species Zonotrichia albicollis. Next base: position 29,557,275 of record NC_133823.1, read on the forward strand.
CAAAACATGGATAGCTCTGAAAATAATCAATAGCAGAACTGTCAGACAAGATGCTTTCTTTGTGACTCTACAAAAACCAGATTAAAAAAAAATATATATATATTTACGAATTAGATAATTGACAACAAGAGGAGAAGACTGATACTGATATGGGGAGGGTTTTGGTTTTTTTTTTTAGTATGGGAGTGGTTTATAGGGGGGAGAATTGGTTTGGTGTTTTTTTCTGGTGGTGGTGGTGTTGTTGTTGTGGTTGTTTTATTATTATTGTGATACCCTCAGTGTGCAGCAGATTCCTTTAGGAAAAAACAACTTAGTACATGCTCCCATTCATGTAGTAATTCAGCCTGCATTTTAGGAGACACTGTTCTCTCAGGCTACCACTGGTCATTTTAAGGCTTAGCCAAGAAAATGCTAAAACGTGCAGATGTCTGAATGTGATGAAAGAATGACAGAAAAGCATGATTTCAGACTCAGTACAATTGTAGAAGATGTGGACCTGATAAACTAAAGCGTACTAAGAAAAATGTTAAGTTGAAATGAAGATAACACACTTGGAAAATCCTGTAGAGAAAAGTGAGCAAACAGGCTGCACTTAACAGACCAGCAGGTCTGTAGCTACAGATGTCTGTAAGGAACTTGGTTGGTACGTCCTTTTCTCATATAAAAACCCTGGAGATGTGTGTCCTATGCATCACCATCACTAATGAAAATTAAAAAAAAAAAGTCTTTGGCCTTAGATTCTGAGAAAATAAAATAGTTTGATTTTTTTTTTATTTACAGAAGGTGATTTATTTCTAAGCCACTTACTGCATTGGTAAAAAGGTGGCTGGAAAACAGGACGTAGTGAAGAGAAGCATCATTTTCAGCAGCAAATGCATGCTTTTCCAGAAAACAGGATTTGAGGAAAAATTGGGTAGTTTGAGGTACAGATTCTGAGGCTGCTTGACAAAGGTGGGTGGGAAGTACCCCAGAGGTTCTGTACCTGCCCATCTCATACAAAGCAGGCAAACAGACCTGCCCTGGAAAGGCAAAATGAGGGGTCAATCTAGTTCCACGATGTCTAGGAGGTAAAACAAGACTCTTATCCTGAGGCAATCAAGTTTTTGCCAAAGGAGATTCTGTTGAAAGATACCTGAAAAGCTGCAGAAAAATATATTAACAGGGAAAAAACAAGGTGATGCAGAGCTGAAAAACATCCTAAAAGGTTTATTTTACACACCAAGAACATTGATATGAAAGAATTTATAAGGGTTTTTTTCCATGCATCAAGAATAGGGGATAGTTAAAGTAGTTTAAAAAGAGCAGTTCTTGTACACAGCTCCAGGAAAGTGGCTCCTTAAGTAATGTATGCACAGAGGCATTTGCTCTTAGGTAAAAATTATTAAAAATCTCTCGCTGCCTTCTATTCATTTTGGGCTGCTGCTCTCTCTTTCCTGTTAGAAATGTGTACTTACATAAAGCTGGGCTGTGCAAATCAAATGCATCTTCATCAGATATTTACTATATTGTGTAATGTTTCATAATGGAGTTTTGGAAATATGAGATGAGCCATTTCCTATCTATTCAGAAAAGTGTTCAATTCATCCTTTCCTTATTTCTCTTGGCACTGTGAAATTATAGAACAACAGAAAAGGGGTGGGTGTTGTTACCTGTTGGCAATTTTACCAATCTAAAACTGCAAAGTAGAACACCTTCCTTTGTTAAGTGATATCAGACCACTTAGAGATCTGCAGTTAAAGGTGCAGCTAAAGCAGGTATGGAGATATGGAAGCTGATGAAACAACCTCTCATGGTCACAGAGCTTATCAATCCAGAAATACATGTACTACTGTATTCCATGCTTCCTAGCAGAACTTCTGTGGAGGAACCAGTTTAATCAGGTACGCAGAGCCTTTTCTTTTTCCTAAATAAGATGGGAGCCTGAGTGCTGATGAATTTTTTGTATCCCACAAACCTTTTGAGATGCCCCTCGTGGTTGCTAATCCTGAAAGATGGTCTGGCTGTCCTCTTAGAAGAGCAGCAAGAAGGTGGACTGTTGGCCATGTTTGGCACAAAAATAGGTACTCAGCAGATCTCTAAATGCTTGTTTGCCTATAGCCCCTAAACAAATGCAAGCTTTTTCTTTGGTAACATAAAGTTTCAGGATTTCTACCTGCGTTTTCCAAAATGACAGGCTTAGGCTGATAAATTGTTAGATGAGCTCTTGGAGCTCTCTCCTTAGAGGAGCTGGATAATAGCTCGAAGACAGGGGGTACTCTATTTTATGATTGCCAGGCTGCAGGGAGCATCCCTAAGGAAGTCTTGAAAAATGGTGTACTGTCAAGCATTGTGAGCCTGCCTGTGGCTGTCATTTCTTGGTAATGGTGGAGACCTGAACCAAGCTTCCTCGGGGAAGGCAATTCTCTCATCTGGGGAGAGTGTGCACAGAGCACCTGCAGCTCCCACACCTCTCTCTAAGGAATCCTTCTTAGCAAGACAGTTTTGCACTGAATGCCCAGACCATCCTGAAAGGGGCTTTGCATGGAGTGATTGATAAACAGAAGTAAAGCTGGAAGGTGGAGGATGACACTAAATACCAAGAGATCTGATGGACATGGGCTAGAGGCTTCTGCTGTATGCATCCCAAAGCCACAGGCAGACTGTCCTGGGACAATCCCAAATGACTTTCTGTGTGTTTTTCCACATGCTCACAGCTGGGGCTACACAGTCCTGCAGGAGAACAAAGAGACCAACATGGCTGATGTCTCAGCTACAGGGACATGTGGCTAGGGAGAAGAGTAACTACAGCCACATGGTTGCAGAGAGGAGGCACACATGCATGATTCTGATGAGTGATGTCGGCTGGACCTCATCACATCAGTCTGCCAGGTTGCTGATTTCCAGAGGAATATTTCATTTTGTGGCTGAGAAAGCTGGACTTGGGATCTAAACAGAGGGGAGTGCTGTCTGCAGACTCCAAAGAGCTTGGTTGGTCTGTAGGTGCAGGTGTGTGCCTCCACCCCTGTCATCATCTTGTTTTAGGTGGGAGGCAAATTGTTGCTGCACTCATTTTGTGCTGTTGTGGCAGTAGGGCATGGATAGTGATACTGGTGTATGCAGCCATACTGGGCTGTCTGGTGAAGGATGTCTTGAGAGATATAAATAATTCCTGGTGCAAGGAGTGATCGGAGTGCCAGGAGTAGTCCTCCACAGCACAATTTAAAGGACTGAATGCTAGCTAACATTCATGCTCAGGCATACGAGGATGCACTGAAAGAGCCCGCTGTAGATGAGAGATTTGGCAGCACAGACACAGCAGGGTTAGTCTAACAAAGCAGTATATATGCAAGCTGTAGCAGAGCTACAGTGTGAAAAGAGAACTGGTGAGCTGAAGGATGCCAGAACTGTGAGTGTTAAAGACAAAAAAACCTCCAAATTTGCTTGAAAACCTGAATGTTTGAAGTGAGTGGCTGCAGTTCCAAGATATTAAACAAAAAATTACTGGCTAGAATGGCTCAGTTTTGTCTTTTTTCTAAGAAAGTGGGTGAAGTTTATGTTGACTTGATTTATACTTAGTACAAAAGCACAATATTTCACTTCATCAGGTGAACATAATGTTTTCAGCAAAGCAAAAGTGAAGAATATTTGTGTTATGAAAAGCCATGCAAAGTTGAAATGATTAATTTGAAAATGCTAACACAATACTGTCCAATACCTTGATTATTTTAAAAATTTCTAGAAAATATTATTAATTTGAATAATACTACGGGCATTCTTTCATCTTGTTCAGTTCTGTATATTTTGATGAAAAAAATGAACCAAATATTGAAACTTGCCTGTACATTTACAGAACCACAGAATCATTTAGGTTGGAAAAAACCTCTGCGATCATTGAACCCAACCACAGTCCTCATAGCCAAACTCAGCATTAAACCTGTCCCCAGGTGCCACATCTCCACATCCAGGAATGGTGACTCAACCACTTCCCTGGGCAGCCTGTTTCAATGCTTGGTAACACCTTCAGTGAAGACTATTTCTTAATATCTAACCTAAACCTCCCTGGTGTGACTTGAGGCCATTTCCTCTTGTCTTATTGCTCGTTACTTGGAGAAGAGGCCAACACCCACCTCATCCTAACCTCCTTTTAGGTAGTTGTAGAGACTGACAGTCTTCCCTGAGCCTCCTTTTCTCCAGGATAAATAACCCCAGCTCTCTCAGCTGTTCCTCATCAGACATACCCCAGACCCTTCATCAACTCTGTTGCCCTTTTCTATACACACAGGAAACCCTCACTGTCTGTCTTGTAGTGAGGGGCCTAGAACTGAACACAGGATTTGAAGTGTGACTTCACCAGTGTCAGGAAAATGGAGAAAATCACTGCCCTTGTCCTGCTGGCCACACTTCTGCTGATACAGGCCAGGATCTCATCAGCCTTCTTGGCCATCTGGGCACACCCTGGCTCATGTTCAGCTGCTGTTAACCAGCACTCCCAGGTCTTTTTCCATTTGGAAGCTTTCCAATCTTCCCCCAGCCTGTAATGCAGCATGGGGTTGTTGTGACCCAAGTACCGAACCTGTCATTTCACCTTTTGAACCTCTTGCAACTGGCCTTAGTTCGTCAATCCAGCCGGTACAGATCCCTCTGTAAAGCCTTCCTACCATCTAGGAGATCAACACTTCCAACTTGGTGTTGCCTGCAAAGTGACAGAGTGCATTCAATCCTCTCAACCAGATCATTGATAAAGTTATTAAACAGGACCATCTCCAATACTGAGCCCTGGGGAACAACACTAGTGACTGCCCACCATCTGAATTAAACTCCATTTACCACATCATCATTTGATCCTAGAATCAATTTAAAATTTGAATTTACATTGCTTAATAGCTTGCCTCATCTGTGAAAATTTTGTGTTAAAATGCCTGTGCAGCCAAGACTTAACGGGAGACTTATGCAGTCTTGTATCATGGACAATGTGCTCCAAGAGTATATATGAAAGAAGAAAGGGTGATGAAAAGAAAAAAGGATTATTTATTTGTTAGACTTTGGTCATCTTGCTTGCTGTAGACAAGTTATATTTATTTTACTCTGACCTAAAGCTATTTCTGTGGTAATCAACACTGAGAAAAGAGTCTAAGGCAACCATGAGCACAGGATTCATGTGGTAGCACAGATGCCAGTCCCAGCAGATTTTCAGTGAGTGAAAATTCTACTCATCTTTTATACCCAAGAGCAATCTTCTCTAGCTTTGCCACTCAGACATTTGCTCACACAATGTCTTACATAGCAAAATAGTGACTATGACAGTTAAGGAGTGTAATCACAAATTCTCTACATCAGCAAAGTTTATTCTTTTTGAAGGAGCTTATGCATTTTCTATTCAATACTGAAACCATAACAGCTTATTTTAAGGAAGTAATTTATCACTAAATAAATTATAAAAATTACTAATTTTAGTGTTTTATATGTGTTCCTAATCAAATTTCAGCTCTTGCATTTGGTGGAAAACTAATGCTTAGCTCTGTGCTTCATAATGAGGATGAAATGACACCTAAGTCCTGCTTTTTTGAATTTGTACAAGTTAGGTTTTTTGGGGGAGATTTCAAATAGAATAGAGTAGTTGAACTACTCTATTCTATTCTAGTTGACAAATTAGGGGAAATCTCCAGAAGGGAGCCCCCCAAAACAAAACAAACTTCCAACCACCCCTCCCCCAACACCGGGTTCGGGAAGGAATTTCTCGGAGGAGCAAAGTGGAAAACAAAACCTATTTATTTACAAGTAACAAAAGAACACTCCCCAATACAAGAAAAGAAAAGAGACCAGACTGTGTTGTGAAGGGCGCCGAGCTTCTCTCGCAGCCCCCGGGTGTCCTGGAGCTCTCAGGTCAGGTCGGGAGCCGGTCCAGTATCTTCAGGGGAGGGTAAGAAAAAGGGATCAAAAGAAAAGGAAAAGAAAAAAACAGCGCAAAAAGCAGAAAGCAAGCAAGCAAGCGGGTAGCCAAGCCAAGCAGCCGAAAGCAAAAGTGCCTGGTCACACACTCCCTCCTCTCTTCCCCGCCCCGCTGCAGCAAGACGGCCGGGGGGGGGGGGGAGAAAAGGCACAGCTGCCAGACACAACACACAATATTGGGATAAAGGCTGTCACCCCACGACAGTAGTTCATTTCTGAAATCAAGAATTTTTCTTTAATGGCTTGATTATAACCCTTGATAACTCCTGGGATAGAATTCTAACATAGTTAGGTTTGTCCTTAATACATTCAAACCTCATCAATTTTGCTGAAATGATATTCAAGCATGAATGTTAACTAGTAGAACTGTAGTCTTTGGATTGTTGTAGTTGTAGTGGAATCATGGTGGAATATCGAAGATGAGATCCCTTTTTGGTTCTGACTGCACTGTTCAGCAGGGACATTGTGCAAACCACTTGAGTAATAGAGACTGAATCTGTGCTAAGTAATAATAAAAGAAAAAGCCTCCCAATGAACCTTTTCAGAATATAGTTTAAAGGAGATTAGTTTATTTGCTATAATACTGATTTTTCATTAGCAATATTGTCTCCTCCCTGTCTCTTACACAAAATAGCACAGAATTTGAGGAAAAACAGAAAGGCGTGTATTGTTGGCAAGTAGCACAGCTTTATGCTTTTTATCATCAAAGAAGGAACTGTCTCAAGATCAGTCCAGAGAATGGAGTCAGCCAGTGCATGGGTTGTTCTCCCCATATGGCTTCTGTTCTGATGTATATTTGTACATTCACATGGCTTGTTATATATTTGGTGAAACTTAAAACATGTCACTGCAGTTAGTTCTGTGTACTGTTGTGTGATTTATGTGGGCAGGGGGGTTCTGTGAAGGATCAGTAGGAAGAGCTTCTCAATGCTTTGAGCTAGAAAAGTCTCAAGATCAAATGCATCCTCTCTTTTTGACACGTTTTTGCTCTTTTGGGTCATTGATCTTTTGAACTTGCTTTTTTCATAGTCAATAATCTGTCCATAAGCTGCCAGTCTTTTTATTAGGCTTTCCCCCTTCTTTTTCAATAGCTTGACCTTATATGGTTTTTAGTTCTAGACACTTTTACAACAGCTGAGTTCAAAGCGTGCTTCTCTGCATCCCTGCTGCTCTCCTGAGGCACATCTTTTAGTGTGTAAGTTGGCCTGCAGCTTCACTTCCCTTTGTGGTATGCTGTGGAGGGTGCCAGCTCTGAGGTGCTTTAAGCCTCAGAGACTTGCTTGTTCCCAGGAAAAGAAATATGTTTGAGCAAGGATGATTACTGAGCTACTTATATTTGAGTTTAAATTGTACCATTCAAGGATAGGTTAAGATACAGGCAACTTGCTTTCCCTGTGGCAGTTTAGCATCTCAGTCTAAATCTTTGTTCATTGTTAGTTAATGACTGAAAACCAACGCACTGATTGTGTTGATACCACAATATAAAGGCCTCCCTTTTTTCTTGTACCGTAACTTATATAATCTAAATAATTTCCTAACTTGCCTGATATAATTAGGCAGAGCAGTTTGAGTTGTGATTTCTAACTAGAAAAAATTCAGGAAAGGAAGAAAACTACAGGATATGACATAATATTTTTTTTACATTGTCTTATTAATGACAGAATAGAAATAGAATTATATGGGGAATATTACATTAAAAGTTGAAAACATACACAAAAAAGACCCAATCCTAAGTATATGAAGGAGAATTTTGTGAGAAAAGATTGAAGAGATAGTGAAGGAAAGGTTAGGTCTCAATATATGAACAAAAAAAGAGACTTGTGTGTAAAAAGGGCAGGAAATCAGGAGAAGATTTTCATATGCCCCTTGCTGGGCAGTAGGTTTTATCTCGGATGTGTAATATCTTGAAATCAGTGACAGTGAGACTAACATAGATATACATCTGAAATGACACTCTACCATTCTGTATTGGGTATGACTTCAGACTTCTCTATCTTAAAATGCCATGGGCTAAATTGTAGTCTATTATGTTTGAGTGCATCTAGAAAAAGCACTCAAATGCAAAGAAATTATAGTGGCTACTAACCAGAGAAAAAAAAAACATAAACTGAAATAAAACAACTGACAGTTCAGAGTACAGGAAAGCACTGAAAGTGAGGTCCTAAACCCTTTTTTTATTATTACCAAAGAGAATCTATGAATGCTGTTCTGATAGTCATTAAATAAGTAAGAAAATGCACCTGAGAATATAATTATTCTCTTTTGGTTAAGCATAAACCTTTGACGTTGCTGCATTATTCACTCTTTGAAATTGAGGAATTCAGAAGTATTATATTATATATATATGAAATTCTTTTAATTTTTTATTGGCACTTTTCTCCCCATGGTATTTTCAAGTCAAGATAGCTAACAAAATGCTTAGTTATAACAATTGTTTCTATTGCATATTTGTGCCATAACCAAATGCTGTTAGAGATGTCATTTGAAGAATTGTTGTTGTTTATTGTGTTTTTCTTCAGATTTGCTAGAGGTCCTTTTTCATAGGGGAAAAAAATTACTAAGTATTAACTAATTTGGAAAAGCGAAGCAAATAACAAATTGGATGTGGAAATTCCACATGATAAACTCACTGCTCACTGGTCAGAATTAGTTGCTATGAGTGTGATATTGCAAGGCAAACCATGTCAGAAGTTTTTTTTTTTTTAACTAAAACACTGGATAGAGTTCATTTCTTACATCAGTGTAATCCAGAATTACTTTTTACAAACTTAAAAATTAAGACCAAAATCCCCATCTTTCAGGACTTCAGCTAGTGTTAGGAAAAAAAAAAATTATGATTGTCAATACTTCCTTTTGGATTGGGAAGAAAATGCACACTTTTCTAAACTCATGGAAAAGTGTTTTTTATTAGTAAGTAGTTGTTTATTCATTAATGATAAAGCATAAGGTACTGCTGATTTCCACCTTTATTTTCCTTGTAACCTGAACTTTATTAAAAATGAACAGCAAAAAATAGAACAAAAGCTCAGCACACATTACATAGTGTATTTCCATCATTTTACTATTTGAGAAATAGTTCAGGAATGGATTCAGATTTCATATACTTAATAAAGTAACTGTCAAAAACTTTGAAAATTGAAACAATATTTGGCATTTCACCCTTTATTTGAATAAGGGCTGACCTTAGCTTTGGATTCCTGATTTTCCCAAATAGCCAAAGCTCTTCTTTTCAGTTTTACTTAGGTGTGAAATTTCCTTGACAGTCTTGAACTCTCTCATGTCTTTCAGAGCAGTCACATGAAAATGGATAAAAACTATGACCACTGGAAGAATGCACCATGCAAGACTTGTGTTAGAGTACAAACAATAACATGCCATCATTCTGCATGCAAGGTATTCTCTACTGCCAGTCTAGTAAAGTTGGAGAACTATGAGGAGTTACCAAATTTGGACCGCCAATGGTGCCCCTCCCAGCAATTTAATTGAGTTTAAATTGCTTTTCAATTGTGTAAAAATTATTGTAAATCATACTGACAAAACGATGGCTCTGTCTTAGTTAGGTTAACACATATCCAGTACCGAAATATTTAAGTTATATCTGGTTTTGAGGTTTAAGTTGAACTAGGTAGCTTTAGTCATGTACCTCAGAAATGCCAAACTTAATTCCTAATTGCCAAATTCAAAGGAGACAACCTTCCTTCAAATAGCTAACGTCCTCTTTAGATACTTCAGTATCTAATGGCATTCATTCATCAAAAGGATGGAGTGGTGTTAATGGCAATCATGATAATTACATCCAAGGGGTTAAAATCTATTTCAGTGATGCTTTCTGGTTAATGGAATTGATCTTGACCCTTCTCTAGCAGATATCCCTACACAGATTTGTATATAATGTCAATGCTGTTCTCAGTATGTGTTCTGGTTCATTCTCCAGCAGAACATATACCCCTGCTGATATATTTGATGCAGCACATGTAAAGATAGGGAACTCTAACACAATAAGCTGTGGTAAGACAAACATAAATCGCTTCTGTGTGTGTCTGCATAAACCTCTGCCTTCTATTTTTTTCCAGTAAAATCTCTGAAACCCAAACCCACATAAATCTGCATCCCTCTGTGGAAGACACACCAGATTTAGAGCTTGTCCTTATTGAGTAATGCCTCATTTTGTCTATCATCTACATGATTTGTCTGTGGAATACCAAAGGCACTTTATACTACAGAAAAAAATATGACTTCTTAGTTGTACTCAGCAACTGGGCTGTGTGCTGTATGCAAGTTCTTATTGAGTATTTTGTTCATTTCCATGGGTATAAAATAGTTGTGTACAAAAAATAGGGATTTTATCTTGGATATAATTGTTGAAAAAAATGTTTTTTTCAATGATGAAACTCAAAGAGTCATCTCAGAGGGTCTATCTTCTACTGCTTTTGGCTTATTTTTTAATTTTAGACCCTGTTTCTGATTCATGCCACATTTACTTAAGTACAGCTAAACAACTATTTTTAAATACATCATACTGTAGGTGAAAAGGTAAAACTGTAAAGTGGTGCCTTATGAAACTAGTAAAACTTATCTGTACACTGTGCGTTAAAAGAACTAAGAAAATGAGAAATATACATAGCGGCATTTTTCTTTTCATGGTTCACTGTAGAATATTTAATTTCATTTTAAACTGATGGACGTAAATCAAAAGAGAAAAGGTTGTCTCAGTCAAGCTAGGAAAGAGGCCTAGGTTTATTTGAATCCTCCAACCTACTCTTTACTTGTTCCATAGTACAAAAATATCTGTGATTTTTGTGCGAGGGTTTAAAGTAATAGTTATAGAATATATATTGATATGCCCAATAACATATTTTTTATTCTGGAATAGAATGGGAAGGACAATAACAAATGGCAGAAATTTAGAATTATTTTAATATTTCTTTTCATAACAAATATTTCTCTAAAATCTAGAAAGCAAGTCAGTCTGTTTTGCTATAAATTTCTGTCAGACCAGTTTCACTTTGGAGTCAAAGAATGTCAAAAGTCATCCTGAAGTCTTTCTCTGAGGACAGGCATTCAAAGGATCTTTTGCCTCCATTTTTATTGAGATTATAGAAGGGCAATTATTTTTTGAGAATGTTTCACCTGAGTCAAATTCTTCTTAAATAATTCAATTCTTGTGGAAATAATTGAAGACATGTTTTGGCACTAACAGCACAGAGAAAATGATTTAATCTGTTTGGTGTCCATGGGAAAAAAGCTGAAGTAAACCAGTGAACAATTCATGATAACAGATCTGCATTAGAGTTTAGAGCTAAGCAGGAGACTCCTCACATCTGCAAGTTGAATTGCGTGCATCAGATGTTCTTATTTGTGTAGTCACAATAGTTTGTATTTTAAAGGTACTGTCATGTTTACCAGTAGGTTTTACTGTTCCAATTTCCCTCCTTGAGACCTGTTACCACTCTTGTTAATGCTCTTACTTTTCTAAAAATGAGAATTGATGTTACTAATATTACCTGGTATCTAGAGGTCATCCATTTTAGACTCAGAATTGATTAAATCAATTTCTAGTTTCTGCTTGATAACAGAAACAAGAATATCCGGAGATAGAAAGAAACATAACTGACCTGAAGCACGTTAGTTTTCTGAGGTGTCTGAGAAGCACTCTTCCACAATCATTTCCAAAAAACCCCGAAAATGCTGCAAGATTTGCAGCCAAGTCTTCTCTCAAAAAATATTTCACATACCCCCTCAACTACAAAAATATTTTTATTGTTCTATTTTGTTGTGCAAAATGCATCACTGTTTTCAGTGACAGTGTTAAATAATAGTCTACAAAAACCATTTAGAGAATGAATGTTAATGTGCTACTCTCACCAGTCTGAATTATAGTTATCTTTCGTTTTACTTATCTGTGTGTTGTTAGAATGCTTTAGTATAACCAAGACGTAAAGAGTGCTGAAGTCACATTGATTTCAAATGAAGGGATGGTGACAATTCCTGCAGTTATGAGTTACTTTTCTGCATGGGATTTTCTAGCTGGTGAGCTGGAAAAAGAATATTACAAGTGATAAATAATGAGCCAGAGAACCACTCATTCATCACTATATTTTGTAGTGATAATTTTCTAATAAGTAAGAGTCTGTAATGCCTCAGAACTCTTTCCCAAGTTTAAGACATCTAATTATTCAGTATGATTCAGACACAACTAAATTTAAATATGAAGATTTGTTTTGAGATTGTGGAATACAGCAATAACCTTATCCCTTAATTTTCTGAATTTCGCTTCATTTACTTATTAGCTTCTAAAAAAATAAAAATGGATATTTAAACAGTCATTGTAATTTTACATAATTTGAAAGCCACAACCAGAAAAGTAGTCCTTTGTAGCAGATAACACTGAAGTACAAAACTAAAACTAAATCCAGAGACTTTTCATTATGAAATTCCAAGAGGAAGGGAAATAAAATAAGTAGAAGTGTCTTAAATATCATAAGAGCAAGATCTGGAAGAGGAGATTTATTTTTTTTTATCTTTTCGAAACTACTACATAATTCTAGTACAAAGAATTGTGATAACAGTATACACCTTCTGTATTGGAGCTGTTTTGAAGCTGGAGTTGATGCCCACTGCTTTCTCTACCCATCTTTTCTTGTCCTCAGGCCAATGGAACATATGAAGGGAGGGTAGAAACCAGAATCTGGGCAACAGTTATCTTTCACAACCTAGTAAATACAAATTTTGCCATGGTTAATTTAATAGGCTTTTAATTGACCTGACAGGACTCGCATACCAGGTAGTGTGGTAGTCCAGCAAACACCAGCCCTTTGTGCCAGCTGAGACAGTGGCAGGTTATCCTGCAGCTTTCAAAGTTCCTCTGAAAACCGGTGTGGGTGGCACAAGGGAAATTCTGTGATGAGAAAATATTTAAAAATACATGTGAGGAGGAAGGGATCCCCATCAGCAGCATTGTGCTGCTCCTGGTGGATATTTATGAGTTTTGGTAACTCACAGTGACATGGCACAGGACAGCTCTGCCTGGAGAAGACCAGGAGTCACCAGTCTTCTGACTTGGGAGGGTATTAGAAAGGACACTACAACATGAGAGAAATTCAATGGATAATATTTTTTCTTTCATTACAGTTTTAAGGCATTATTATTATTATTATTATTAGACTATTGATCTTATTCTATCTGAGTGAATGAGAAATACTGTACTTTGAGTAATTGAGATGCTATCTGAGCAAACAGTAAATTTTTGGTTCCATTTAAAAAGAGTGCTCTACTTTTACCAACAACACTTAAATTGTAAGAAACATTTTTGGTAAAGCCTTTGTGGAGAAAATGTTATCCTGAGCCATGCTGAAAAATATTTCTCTCCCATTTTTTTTCCCTTCCAAAGTTTTGACTTGAGGAAAGCTGTGGGTATACTGGGCTGAGAAGCAGTGTGTGGTGTAAGAGATTCCAAAGTTAGAGACTTGGGTGCTGCAGGGATGTGAGGAACAGTTCTTGCTCTTAGAGGAGCCTCCTGGTAGGGACAGTGGGATTCAGACACATTTAAATTGCTCTAAGATACACAGAATGCCTGTGAAAATATGGTTTTGGGGAGGGTTGTACTCTGTATCCAGGAATTAGAGAAAACAAAAGAGGCTTTGGGGTTAGACAGCAGAAGGCTGAGGAACAGGGTTGCATTGTTTTCAGTCTTGGTTTGGGAAGATGCAGAAGGGGACACAGGGAAGGCAGGAGAATGTAGTTTTATGCTAAATGGATTTGTACTGTAGTTACTAGAGCCCTAAAGTTTGAGTGGTTGAATGGCATAATATTTTTTCCCCAACTGTTTTCTGGTTAAAAAAAAAAGAATTAAAAATGTCACATTTATTTCTTTCCAAATCTGGAGAACCAAGAAGTCTTTAAATGTTTGTACTCCACTTATTTTATCTTTAGATTTGTGTAGGAATCTGGGACTGAACACCATTTGCTTGTTTCTTGCTACTCCTTCTACATGTGTAACAGTCCTTTGCTTTTGAACTTTTTGCATCTCTCAAAGGAGAACCCTACATTCACAGGGCTTTGTTTTAGGAATTCCCTGATCTTTCAAACATGCCAAGTTGCAGTTGTCAACCCTCTCCACACCACCACATTTTGTCCTGAATATCTTTCAGTGATAGCCAGCCCTAATTGGGTAATCGGTGCTTTCCAGGTGCAAGGGGAGCAGCACGTCCAGCGGTCAGTATCACTTATCTCTTTAAAGAGCATACAGCTCAATCACTTTCTGTTAAAGTGTTCAAAACATCATTTCTCAGGAGGATGCACCCAAGTCTGTGACTGCATCCACCATGAAATCTGAATGTACTCAGATAGGTGTGTACTGCAGACTGTACTTGGTTATCTGCCAAGAGCGAAATTCCATAGATGTACCTGAGAAGCTGTAATCACAATAAATACCCTTAAGATGTGTGACTGTGAGCTGCTAGAAATCCATCTGTCTGGCTTGTGTACATGCATGCATTTTGAATCTTTCTAGCAAGGGAGCACTTAACATATGTTGTTTTAGAGACCTATACCCTCCACTGAAATATTTTCAGATTTCCTTCCTAAGAGAGCGTCTCCAGGTGCTACCATGGGTAACCATCACACAGCTGGTTTTATGGATTAGTGGGAAAGAGTGTGTCATGGTAAGTTCTTTAAATAGGGTTCAATTTGAAGTATTTTCTTCAACTTGACCAGTATTGATGCACTACTATTGTTCAACACCTTTAGATGTGGAAAAGTTTGACATTGTAAGAATAGCTCTGTAAAATTTCAAAACAGGCTTAAAAAATTATCTCTTGTCAAGATCTAACTTGGTTTAAAAACAGCTGTAGTGCAGTTAGATTGCTAATTTTTTTTTTAAATTCTGATCTGGTAGTGTTACATTTTGAACAACTGAGCTGGACCAGAACTTTACTTTTTTTGTTTGTTTGAGTTTTTTTAAATTTTGGGTTATGAAAGACACATTTAATGTAAGAGTCCTTCATGAAACTTCCATTTCATGGAGATGTAGGAAAGTGTAGAAGTTTTTTTTCACTGACTTACAAAACTCAAGTAACATTCTTGCATGTCAGACTACCCCAGAGGACACAGTGCAATATGCTTTCCCGACTTGTTTGTGTACATTTGTCTCTCCAAAAGCAGTTTTCCTGAACAGAAAATGGTCACTTGAAGTCTTAAGATCCATTTTGTTAGTGATAGTGAAGAAATCGGAATCCCTATGAGATCTGAATTTGTGGATCTAGAATTCCTGGTTTCAAGTGGAATGAGAAAAGGCAAATATTTTAAATCAGTAAGTAGTTCAATAATGTACTTCCACTGACAGAAAATGCATGTGAAATAGCATCCAGATCCTGTTAGACTGCTGCATCAGCAAAAATGAATTCTAGTTTTCTTACTGCATTTATTGAAATCCAAATACTATGAAAGTAACAGAAATTAACATGAAGGAACATATACAGAGTAATTAATTGAACTTTCAGGAAAAATTGAGGGAGGTCACATATTTTCAACATTTCAGTTCTTGGAAAACACTTTTCTGGGGCTTTGCTCTCAGTTTTGTCCTGAGTTGAATAGACATTTGCCTATACAAAACTGCAGAGAAATTTTTGAACGTTAAATAATTCTTTAAAATAGTAACTATTACTTTCACACTTCTGTAAGTTTTTAGAACTATACTAAAACCAGCCCTATAAACACCTTCCAGAAGGAACAATCCAATGCAGAATTTCAGCCATGATTAAATCTTCTGGAAAGAAGTGTTTGTTATGGAAATGCTGACACAACATTAACAATAACAGTGTGTGTAGACAAAATGAACAGTTTGATAATGGGTCTTAAAATGAATTACAAACTTTTTTGTGCAGTAGAAGTGATGGTGATGGCATTACTAATTTATTTAACTTTTATAACTGTAGATTAGCACGTACATTTGTTCAGCTGTTAAAATTCACGTACAATTGTTTTAGCTTTCTAAAATAAAATGTTCTTCTATTCCAAAGTAATAATGGACCTGCTAATGGAGTATTGACTACTGCTTCTTGTCATCCATCTCTTGGTGGAAAGGTGATCATTACTTTTCACTAAATAATTCTCAGTTTTCTACACATTCACAGAAAAGTCCTTTAACAAGGAATTTATTCCACTTGCATTTGAAGATAGCTCCAGCTAGTGTTTAATACTTATTTGCTCTATTGTATAAAATTATATTTTCGGGGATTTGCCAGGATTAAGAACAGTTTTCTTAACTTTATCAGATTTGTCAACCATATGCATGTCTTTAGACTTGAAATTTGAGTACTATCAATTCAACTGACAGGGAAAATCTTATAAAATATTGATTTAAAAAAATGTGTTCTGGTGGAATATTTCATTAAAATGAACAGTTGAGAAATTCTTGAGGAAGAGTGAAGTTGAAACTATAATTTTTTATTAGCATTTCTACATTCTTGAAATAAAAGCCAAAGAGAAGTTCCCAAGCATTTGGTTCTATCAAGCTCAGCACAAGAAGCAGAAAATGCAAGAAACCTCAATTTCCCCACTTTTTCAGTAGGTCCTTGGGATAGTTTCTGCTTCTATAAGGGGTCATATTGCCTTTTTTTTCCTGGACAATCTCAAAAATCGTGAAAAATTTACCCGCCTTAAAGGTATGTGTATGGTTGAATCACCAATGACTAAAGTCAAGCTGCAGTTTAGAAAATGATGCTTAGGAATGAGATGTAGCTCTCCCTGGGGTTAAAATATTGTGGTATTTTCCTAAATTCAAGTGGCATAGAATCCCTGCTTCAGTTAGCAAAGAGTGGCTGAGCACAGTAGCACAATTGTTTTATAATATTTTTAAATCCTCATGATTTATACTGGAAGAGCACTGTCAAAGTTTTAACAGTCCAATTCATATTCTGCTTAAACTGCCCTTTTTGATGAGCAGCTTTCAGCAGGGCTGTAAAAGAAAGGATGAGAATGGAGAGTAGAGGTTTTAAAGGTTTCAGTTACAGAGAGAATCTGTTCAGTGTTCAGAAATTTTCCAGATATCTAGAGAGGGTGTAGAACCTGTAACCAAACCAAGGAAGACTCTTTGTCATGGAAGTTTAAAGTTAGCTTTATATATGATCCTCCACTAAAAATCATTTTCAGTTCCTGACCTCAGTTCCCATGGCAATCTGTGGCCACTCCAAGCTAAGAGTTAAAAGCTTTGTGTGCACGCTTTAAATGTGAGTGTTCAGCTGTGAGATACTCTTTGTAGGGACTGGCCTTTATTTTGTTACAACTCTCACATTCTGAGTTTTCTCAACAGTTATGGGTGTGAGAACTGGACATATTACATAAAAAAGTGAACTTACTAAATAGACATATTCTTTTTTTTTCTTTTTCTGTCTAGGGATTGTCTCAGACTTTGGTGTAGTCTTCCAGCCTACCTCTGTGGTAAACTTTTACAGATTTTTTTTTTCTCCACTTAAGGAATCTCTTTCTTGTCAGAACATAATGAAAAGAGTCATGATATGATGCAAATGATAGTTCTTTATGTTTAATCAGCTATTTTCAAGTAATTCTAGTCAATACTAAAAGAGACTTAACAGTGGTTACCTTGCACTACTACCTGAGATACACTGAAAAAATATTAAGATATGTATTTAAACCTTACCATATAAGTAGAAACTAATGTTGTTGCTTTCTGATTGTCTCTTCTTATGAGCCGACATAATAAATACGTGTAAATATAAAATTTGAAGGCACAGACATTTATGGATAGCAAGAGACATTTATGGATCACAAAATTAGCCATCTACTGAAGAGATTTTCAAAGACATTAATTTAGAATTGAGTCATTGATTTCTTGCAAAAGGCCCTTGTGCCAGCAAGTTTGTAATAACTGGAAAGATGAAATAGAAATTATCAGATGAATGAAATTTATATTTAGAAGCACTTTTTTTAAAAAAAGCCAAACTGCTAAAAATGTGGCATTTCACCTGCACTACATAAATCAAAGCTATTGATATGTGTCTGATCTTTTATTCCCCATGAGCAAAAGTCATCAGGATAGCACTTTGCAATTCATAGTGTGCTACTCTCTAAAGAGATCTAATTGCAGAAAATCTAATATATCTCCTCCATATAAAATGATTTTTATAGCTAATTGTAAGATGCTCATTTGACCTCCTGAGATCAGTCAATCAGTGGGCTGGTGCCTTAGTCGACTTCAGGGATGGTAAAATTTCCTAGCAGCCAAGTTTTCTGCTATGGTAGTTTGAGCTTTTCATCTCTTAGGGTACATCTGAAAAAAAAAGTGAGAGATTCTCAGGCGTTAATTGTAACTTGTGTGGTCCCACATACGCGTGCAAGGCATAAGGAAACTGAAAGGAGCACAGATAGAAAGGGAAAGGTTCTCCTACCTTATCTTGCAGCTCTGGAGAGAGATCCAAGCAGGGGGAAACCCTGCAAAGCATGAACTGTGTGGGGATGTCTGGTTACCCTGTGCATTATTTCCCTAAGATTTATAACTCTTGTGGCAGTAGACTTCACTACTCTCATAAGGAGAAAGTTGCTCTGTGTAACTTGTTTTACTGCATGTTAAATACATCACCTACATCCCAAAATTACTCATCATGCAAAACTATCTAAGCATGAGGGAGATTGTAAAGAAATGTGGAAATAATTCAATTGTTCTTGTCTGCTCTTGTATTAAGAAGTTTTTATTCAATTACTCCAAAACTGGCTTTCTTTCTTGATTAACTTTTAAGAGCAAATGGAGCAGTAGAACAGCAGTGTCATCACAAAATGTATTCAAACCTTATGGACTGAAGATAAAGATTTGATTTTATGGAATTAACTGAAAATGCTCTGCAAGTGTTCCATGGACTACAATACTAAAATGCCTTTACAGTATAAACAAATTTTTAAATTAATCTTATTTTCTGTGAGAGGAAGAAAATTATAATTCAATTTACATTCTAGCAAAGAGGAGAATGTAGTAAGATTCAATAATGCTGTGTATTTGCTCCCAACAAAAAAATAATATAGTTGTCTCATTGGAATGTTAACAAAAATGATTATCAGAGTTCTCATTTTTAATAGGAACAGTATCCAGGTCTTTGATCTGTGACATGGAATAGAAAATATTGTTTACTTACTTTGCTAGAAAAATTAATAATGCATGTTATGGCACAGCATGTAGTACTGCAGAAAGAAATTATTTTGAGAACCGTTTTGGTCATCTGCTCAAGTAGCTGTGCTTTATGTTTTGATGATCCACCTTTGTCCATGGCCTTGTCCTGTGCATTGTTACCTGAAAGGGTTAAATCTTACTTGCTTTGCTGCTTGTATTTGTCTCAGTCTCTACTAACATGATTTTCACAAGCACTACAAATTTATGCTGTCTCTGGACGGAGCACTCCTTTCTGCCCCTCTGTTATCCTGTACCCACAGTGATGCATGAAGAGAGCAGAGCGGTTCTGCAGAGAGCAGGACTCCATGGTACATTTGAGGGAAGCACTTCATCTTATATCAGTAAGGTCCAGAAAAATCTGCTTTTTAAAATATAGTTCACATTCCCGCCGGGACTGCAGAACAAACAGATATTGGACTGTTATATTTGTTGAAAACATGTTGAGTACGCAGAGAAATGTGTGTGTGTATATATATCTATTCTCATAAACTTTATCATGTGCCTAGTGTTTTTCACCATTGTATATTATTCTTCAAGCACTGGGGAAATTTTTTGCACTATTAAGAGAGAGATAAGTTCCTTGAAGGTGGTCAGATGTTTGTAGCTTCCATTATTGGCAAAAAAAAGCAGGAACAAAACCAGTTTTGTAGATTAGTTTACATCCCAAGCCTCATGCACAGAGAGGAGTTTTAGACTGAATCTTTGTTTGAGAGGAAAATATTTATAATAACATCTAGTCCTAGTCTGTCATTCCTATTCCATTAATTCATCTGGCACTTGGCGCAGAAGGACCTCTACGGGGCACAGGACTGTGTGGTTTGCAGATAAAAGTATTTTTAAAATTAGGGAAAGTGCAGCATAAAGTGTGATTGGGGAACACCTTCTACATTGATTTATAAGCAGTCTCATCTCAATAGCCAATTGTCTCCTGTGTTTCAGAGCTCTGAGGAACATAAATTGTATCAAATTTTGTGAGGTTCAGCTTGGGAAGTCAGCCTCCTCCACCTAGCTGTGGAACTAAGATTTTTTAAAGCCACTACTTCAAAAATTTGTTTTATTGTGGTTATTATTTTAAAGTGATTGTTGTGAGATGATGAAAATATCCAGACAGTTCTATCAAAGAAATTATGTGTGCATTGTTATTTCCGTGATGAGAGAAATAATGCAGATGTGGGCAGATCAAACTGTACTGAAGTCAGACTTTGCACAAAGTGTTTGCACATTTCAAAGCAACAGGGAGATGATCCAAGTAAGATATTGAGGCAGACACAGTCAAAGAATTGATATAATCTCATAGAACCCATGGAATATTTGCAAAGAATTTTCTCAGTTATTTTGCATGAAAAACAAGCCTCCCTTCAGATCCTTGAATTCCAGTATTTCTGTAACACTTGTGTTAGCACTGCTGCTCTAGGGCTCTCAAAATCTGTATAGAACAGCTTCATGACTGACAAGTGCAGAAGAAAGATGCCAGAGGCATATTTCTTGCTGCTCAAAGAAGAAATTTTTGTTTCCACATATGAACTGTCAGCCATGAGCCATTAGGATACTCAAGAACCAGACACAGTGCTGCTTCACATATCCTGTTCCTTTGTAATGCTTGAGCAGACCATCCAGGCCCCTAAGCACTCACACATCTTCCAGCTACCAGAGAAAGCAACCATACATCACTAGATAGGTAACTATATTGGTCAGAAATCACAATATATTAACATAATTTTCTAATCTATCTAAGCCATTAAAAGTCAGCTAATGTAAGTATGAGAAGCTGATCCACAATGCTTGGAAACACTTTGTAACTTAGTACTGAGCCAAAAGGAAGGAAGTTGAATTTCTCCAGGGCTTGTGGTTTTGTATTTTCTATACTTTATAAGTTTGAAACTAAGTTGAATACTGGGAAAAAGGTACAAATCCTACTGGTTACTTCCATCTAAGCATCACATTACCCAGTATCATCACACAACCAGAATAATTTAAGCTTCTAACAAACCTTGCAGAATCCCTCTTGTAATCTGTACCTATGGGTTATAGGTCTCCTATTTCCTCTAAAGTAGAATAAGGAGTGCCAGGGTCAGGACACCTGTCAAAGTGATGAAAAAGAGAAATAATATTTCAACACTGTGAGACAAAATTAAACTTAGAATATACATGTCTCATGTGCTGGCAACTTAGTTTGGCTAGAATTACTCTGATGCTAGTGAGTACTATAAAGGACTTTATCTGACCAGAAATGTTCCCCTTTGTGTTTTACAGTACCTGAGATAGCTTTGCATCTAATGTTATTGAGCTCAGAAGCACACAAAATGGTTACTGCTGTCATTACATGAGTTAGAGTGAGGCAATGATGTTCTTTTTATTTCTATTGTTAGAGGAAATTGTATTAAAGGATATAGAAAAGTGTATGGATCTTTAATACAGTATTTTATTGATGTTTCATACAGTAAAAAAAAGTCTGGTACCTAAACATACTTTATAGAATTAGGAGTTGAGCAAGCAGTCTTCCTTCATTCTCACTTTTATTTGTGTCCTATATATGTGGAGAGATTTCAGGTCAGCCTAATGCATTACTCACTGAAGAATCTTTCCAAGAAATAAATTCAATAATGAAGTAGTTGGAAGCCCTGTATATTCACACTTGTAAATGGGAAAAGTATCAGCAAAGGCATGTTGTTATTGATTTTGTAATAAGCTGCACTAATTAACTAACTAATAGGCCAGCTGGAAGTCAAAATGGATTTTTTTTTTTTCTGCACAGGTTGAGAGAAGCAACATTACTACTGGAAGTATTGGAATTTTGTTTTATATCAAAGGCATGTGCTGGGAAAATAAACCAGTCCAAAGCAATTGTGTAGCATGGTTTTCCAAAGACGAAATAAATAAACTGAACCACAACAAAAAACTTTTCTCTGCAAAAACATACATGTTCCTACCTGACTTGCTTAAATTAATTTTCTTTACTGGGAGTGCCATCCATTACTTTGATATCTTTTATGGTGAGTATCCTTGATTGCCACTACATACCAAAAGAAGGAGTTTTGCCACTTTTCATTAAAAAAACTGTTTTCAGAAATGTCAGAGATAATTTTAATATCATTGCTTGAGAAAGTACTTCAAGAATGCCCCAAAATGAGCTTTTTCTGAGATGTCAGCTGTTGAAATAATGATAATAAAAATTTTGTCTAATTATATTGGAACCACCTTTTTACAAGTGTTCTTGTAGGCAAATAAATATATTAGTCATATGTTAAAAGCCAGGGTGCCCCCATAAGTACAAACATTGGAACATTTCTCACAGAGAGAATTTCACAGGTTACTTCCAAGTAAGATTAATTGGACTGATTTCAACTTGACTGGTTTCTGTTGCATAGACAAATAGGATACAAGAATTGCTGTAGTTTGTTTTCTTCATTTTACTGAAATTTCTAATGGAAAACTCTAGTACTCTGAAGCACAAGTATTGAACCTCCATTACTTTGTAAGTGTATAGTTTACAAGGTATTTTGGAAAAGTAACAAGAAATTACATGATTGTTTTGTATTGTACTATGCACTTCTGTATCATTCTGGAGACTGCAGCAAATTTTTAAGTGTTTCTTTATTACTGTTTAGGTGTTTCAGTTCGTGAGTTTTGAGGTGAGCTGTCAGAACCACCATGGTCATCTTCTTTTGACTTCCTTTGCATAGAAACTATAGAACTTCTGTGAGTAATATCTGACTGGGAGATGCACAGTGTTCAGTAGTCATTGGTCCTAGATAAAAAACCCCAAGCATTGAATCTCTTACTTTTAGTGATAAGCAATGTTTATTAAGTTATACCAATGGCTAATTTCACTCCCTGTTATAAAGATGGCAAAAATATATCTATTTAATTTATTAACCTTTAGTCTACAACTTGTACACATCTCATTATATCTTAATTTGAGAAACAGAGGATATAGATTTAAAAATCTGCTTTCTTTGTGTTTTATGTCTCGGTTGCATGCTTCTTTGCAATGTAACTGCACTGAATTAACTTCTTAACTTCTCTATAAAGGAAAGATTAGGATTCTTTGAATGTTCATGGAAGTTTATAATTTTTTTCCCAATTTATTGATATTCTTCCTAAAATCTGAAGGTCATACCTGGATATAATGCTCTAATAGTGGTCATATCACTAGCACAGAGTACAAAGAGGTAATGTAACCTTTCTTCTTCTGCCATGGCCCACACAATAATAAAGTGAGTAAATAATCTCAGGATGCAAACTCTTTGTGCCACAGCCCTGCATGTTGACTGTATGATGTGATGTCTTCAGAAGTGAAGAGTTGTGCCCCATAAACTCACTTCCTGCTTCTCAGAAAATTCACTTATATTCAGGAACCTGTGTTAGTGGACATGAAGATATTTCATGCTTCTGAGACACTTGGATGAATCCTTCAAAATGCCCTGAGCCCTCCTCAAGTTCCTAAGAAAGGGTGAGAGCCACAATTACAGGCAAGTAGCTGATCTTACGGAAACAATAGGCTTCCTTTTAGCACAGTGCAGAGATCCTCCAAGCTAGCTGGGGTTTTGTGCTTCAAGCCAACTCTGTGAGTTTTGTCTCCACCTTAATCAACAAAAAGCTCAGTGGAAAAATTATCTGCTGCTGCGCCATGCCCTGAAATGATAAATGATGCTGTACTTCCTGAGCAGGGACATTCACCTCCAGGCGCAGCTCTGGCAGTTTATTTTGTTTTGTTTTCTTTTTGTTTGTATTTTAAAAAATTTATTTTAAATTGAAATAGTATAGCCACATCCTATGATACAGTATATCATAAGATGTAATCCCTAGGTAATCCAAAGGGTAGTGAGCTGAATAGGAGAATTTCAGAAAGTGTCTAGACCTGCACTTGGTTTTCTTAATAAATGTAGTTTTGTGGGCCTCAAAGGTTTTTTTTTATAATCCCTATTATTACACCTCGGCATGAAACCAAAACTTAGATGACTGCAAAAAGAATCCAGTCTTTTGAGCATGTTTCATAGATTGGTACACTGACTTTACATCTAATAGCATTTAATGAATTTAATGGATTTAACGAATTTAATGTGCTCAGAAAATGTTTGACTGTGCTTATATTTTATGCTGTTGGCACACTTTCAGAGAGTGAAGGTGCCTGTTGCTGTGTTAGACTTTGTAATTACCTCATAGCAAGCAACAAACCTCCCACAGATGATGATTTATCTGTAATACTTTGTTGTTTTGTGTTGGCTGGTGAATGTGATTTTTATATCTACTTTGCTTCCATTTGACCATACTCCAAATGTGATGAAATCTGGTTACACTTTCTTGCTGCAGGACAGAGCAATATGAAATATATGTCAGCAGTTAAATATGAAGTGAAGAAAAATTTTTAATTGTTTTACAGATCAAGACTCTGCATCACAGTGTTTCGTTTTATGCCTACCATTATTATAAACTCTGTTGGCTTTCTGCTTTGGGGATGACAAGATAATAAGATGCAAGCATTGGCTTTTGCCTACCAAAATCTCCTGTGTTGAAATCCTGACAATGCATCACCAAAAGTGAAGTAACTGATAATGGAGGAACAGGAAAAATATGCCTTCTCTTGCATAGGTTAATTGAAATTGTCCTTTCTGCTTTGCTCTATGTAGTTTTCAGTTTTGTGTTTCCTTCCTTTTTCCCAAGAAGGTAGGAGAATTTGTGGGCAGGCCGTAGTGCTGTCCTTTATAATTTTTCTGAATACATTTTCATTTCACATTACTTCCATCCTGTGTGGTCTTCATGTCCTGCAAGGGTGTAGAATGTTGTCAGGCATTGCAGCATGCTTCATATTTCTTGAGAGTGGATTTCTTCTGTATAAACTCCATTGAAGGCTTTATTGATCCTAATATTTTATCTTCATTAATTCAGCTGGAAAATATTAAGAAAGAATGAAAATGGCATTATAGGCAGAGCAATGCAACTTATCAGGTTTATAGTAAACTTCTTTTCCAGAAAGTACTTCCAACTAATTTTTTCAGGATTTTTAAAATTTTTTTTATTTATCTTTTTTTTTGATAATAAGAATTGCATAGCTTGATTCCTGAATGTTTTCTCTCTGTGGGAAAGCATTCATTACTGCATAGGAGTTTAATTTGGCTTGGTTTACAATATTTTATGATTCCACTGACCAGAAAATTGGTATACCTACATCTTAGACATGTTTTCAGAGATATTTAACACCACAGGTGTGTCAATCACTTTTTTTCTCTCAGTTTAGATGTGTGTTATTGCTGTACTTGTTGTCATCATGTGTATAAGCTCAAAACCCCTCAGTAGTGCCTCTGAGTAGGTAAAGCAAACCTTCTAAGGTAAAGTGAAAACCCACCAACTTCTTGTGAAACAAGACTATAGTGAACTGTCAAACTGGATCTTGCAGTCCTTTACTTAAACTGGTTGTAATTGTTATAGGTATATTGTCTTTAAAAAACACTAGATATCAGTTTTACTCTTCTGAAAACAAGGATGCTGAAGGTGCTAAGACTTTTTGAGTGAGAGCTTGCACCAAATGCCTGTTTGCATGCATAGTTCTCACAGCCCCAGCACACTTTACTGACATGACCCTGGCAATAACCTCACCATGTACGGTATCAGTCATTCACCAAAGACAGTTTTTAGCAGAAGGGCAAAATGAAACACTGACCCAACTTCCAGTTGCATAAAATCTGGGACAATTCAGATTTTCCTTACCTTCTATCCTTGCTTTCATGTTAAAGTTTATATTTGTTCACAGTCCATACTAGAGAACTACAACAGTAAATGCTGTGAATGTCTTTAGTCTTTATTGTTTCAGTATGTCAAGTAAAGGTTTACAGACCCTGCTGAGTTGTGATAGAATGAAAGATAGATCATTAATGTCATTAATAATATATAACTTGTCATATTTGCTTTATAAAGTTCAGCCAGTTTTGATCTTTTTGCTTTCCTGTGTCAGCTCTGACATAGTTCTGGATTCTTATGTCACTATTCATGTTGTTATTCAGCTTGGATATAATTTATAATTAAAAAGCCCCCCAGTATTGATTCACTGACTTATTGATCTGTTCACCAAATAGTTCAAATGAAGTCATTACCCTATTGACCTCTGCATTTGCTATTTGCTTGTTTTCATTTTACCAGTCTGGATACTGCAGAGTTTTATTTTTAAAAGGTGTGAAAACAATAGGATTTGAAAATTGTAAGCATGCTGTGATTCTTTATGCTTTTTAAAGACTTCTCATTTAAGTATTTAAGATTTTTTTCTCCCTCCAGGATAGCTATGTTGGAAGTGATTGTTGATTTTGTACAAGTGATATAGTATCAAAGCCCTCCTAGGGATAAGTATCACACTAACTCTGGCTGTTCAGCTCCTCTGTAGCAAACATTTACATTTTCTTTTCATATTTGTAAGGTTTACAAAAATTTTTTTTTCTTGTTTCTGTTGGTAGAAGGGTAATGAGGTAAATAATTCTATGTACTCCCTAACAAGGTATAAAAACTTTTTTCTTTCCTAAAGGAGAAACAAATGTACTTCTTTAGTCTTCACTCATGTTTCTCCATCAGAAATTACAAGTCTGAGTTCCCAGTTTTGCCTGTTAGTCTTGGAAGAATGTAATTTTTTTCAGATGAAACTTCATGATAACATGCATTTTCTGAGCAAGCCCCTTTAGAACCACACAAGTCACTAATTGCCCTGCAAATATAGAGCAAAATGAGCTAAAACATAGATTTAAATCAGATTTTCTGTCTAAAATAAGGAACAAAAAGGTATCTATTTATTTGACAGCAGTTTTAAAATAATAAGTCTAATTCTTTGGTCTTAAAAATTACTCCATTTTTTACAATGTGCTTAATTGGGTCTTTTGCTTGCTTGCTAATATTTTTTAAATGTGAATACTGTACTTTTCCTCTTCTATTTTTTGGAAGCTATCTTCAGTTGCTATAGTAAAATCCATGAAAGAAATACAAATGAGAAATCACCAAAACCCCATATCTCTCTATGTGCAAAGATGTCAAATGCTTTCTGAACTTTTATTACTTCTTCTTGTCCATTTCACAGAGAAAAAGGATTTGACAAACCACTCCATCATATGTGTCAGTGCCTGGAGTTAGATACACACTGTTATTGTGTATCTGAAAATGCCGATACATCTACAAATGCTAGAGAGAATCAGAAAAGATGGATGTAAAATTTTGAGGACCTTAGAGCATCCTGTTTTCTTGTCTGGTTGTTTCAGCAGGACTTGTGATACCAGGAAATTATCAAGAACCTTATATATATAGTTTTTAGCCCAGTATTAATGCAGCCCTGGGAGAGTTGGATGTAACATGATCATCTGTAAGGAGATGATAATTTTAATACTTTTTCTCACTACAATAAAGACATAAACAACTCTGTCTGTTTTTTATGTCTTTATAAAGACATAAACAACATAAGTCTGTCCATTGGGGCAGCATGTCAGCAATCTCGGATAACCCTTCCCAATTTGTAATGCAAGTGTCATTTGCCTTAAATCCTATGTAAGGATTTGGCATTTCCTGGTCATTTATTAACATACATGGGAGAAAATATGTGGTTGTTTCCTTTACTTTCTGTTCCCTTAGGTCAGTTTTATAATTTTGTAACACAATTGACTAAAAAAGAATTATTTTTTATTTATAGCTCTGTTAGTCAGTCTTTTAATTTTTTAAATTATTTTTTAACTTGAGACTTCCTGTATCAGCATGATAAATCTGTAAGTGATTTGTGTTTGGGTATATGCACTGGGGAGAGAAGGGCTTGGCATTTTCAGAGCTGATTTGTAGTCTGGAGTTGAATGTGGTCAGTAAACAAATCTAAGTCTCTGCATTGTCTGAAGTTCTGATGAGACCACATGAGATGATGTGCGAAGTTAATACAGGGCCAACTAAAAATTTCAGATAAAGCACAGTGGGGGAACTGTGGCTCAATTTGATTATAATTGGGGATGAGAACCCAGCAGGTTTCTCTGTGATTTGAAAGGGCCAGATAAGAAAGTACAGAAAAAAAAAATCATTGCTGATCATTGTACTAGTTGCCTGTGTGTGAGAAACACTGAGCATACAGAACTCTCCACAGATTAATCCTTTCCTCTTGATCATGTACTCTATTCAAGTACAAGGTGAAAATATATCCTCTGTACAATTTTTTGGCTTCTTTTTTTTTTTTTTTTACAGATAACTTGAAATGCTGAAAAGGAGTGATCTGGTTTCAACTAAGGTAGAGTTAATTTCCTCTCAGTAGCTGTTGCAGTGCCGTGTTTTGGATTCAGAATGAGAATGGTGATAACACACTGGTGGTTTTTTTTGTTTTTTTTTTTTTTTTTTTTTTAAGTCATGTTTGTCCTGAATCAAGGACTTTTTTCCTTGTCTCATGCTCTGCCAGTGAGTAGGCATACAAAAAACCCCAAGAAACCACAACAAATCAACCAACAACAACAGAAAAAACACCCTGAAGAAAACCTCTGGGACGGTACATAGCTGGGATGTATTACCTGAACTGATTAATGGGATATTTCCCACCACAAAATGCCATACCTGCTATATTAACCAGGGAGTTACCTGGAAGGAAGAGCCAATCTGCATTCAAGAGGAGGGGGTCTGGCATCAGCCAGAGGGTGGTGAGCAATTACATTGTGCGTCATTTGGATTTTTTAAGATACTATTATTATTGCTATTATTATTATATTTAATTTTTATTTATTATTATTATTATTAGCCATTATTATTAGCCATTATTATTGTATTTTGCATTATTTTCAATTATTACTCTGTTCAAATCTCAACATACAAGTTTTACTTTGATTCTTCTCCCCATTCCACCTGAGTGTGGGGAAGAGCTTGAGTGAACAGCTGCGTGTGTTTCATCTCCAGGTGGGTTTCAATCATGACAGGGAGAAGTATTTTTCTCAGTGCTACAGCTCTTGAAACTTGATTGTCTATGCTGAAAGCAAGAAACCTGGTTGCCTTTCAGCTTCTGCAAGGAATCTGTCTTATGAGTTCTGTGTTTTGGCAAACTTTTCTGTCTTTAACAATGCATTATCAGGTGATATCTCATTTCCTACTTAAATACTTTCAGATGTGTTTGACAGTGGAAGCAGTTTATAGTACTTATTACGTGCATGAATTATAGCTGTACCTAGAAATCTAGATGCTTCTTTAATTAAAGCTTCTGTCAGGCTCAGAGCCAAGATTTGATTTGTATGATTAGTCTGCATCTTAGATGAATATTCTTCATGCCATGCAGTTGAATCTACTGGCATGAGTTGTTTTCAATCTATTCTTTATATTCTATAATTAATTAAGTGTCCACAGGTTCAAAGAGTAACTCTACTTAACTGGAATATTCTAGAATCAACTAAGTCCATACTTACCTGCTTCAGTGCTGCTGGTTGAATCTGAACAGTCTTTGCTTTGGTTTGAAATTATGTATGTAGAGAGCTTGGTCTAAGCAGAAAGTGTTCCACAGAACATTCTACTTTTTTCTTCCTTTTTAATTTTGCAATGGAAAAAGATATTGTGTTCAGGAAACTTCCCTGTATCTGTAAGTGCTGCTGTGCCACGCTTATAACTGTCAGTGATCAGTAGGAGTTTTCCTTGGTTTGGTTTTGGTGTCACAGATATGCTGACAAAAGCATTTGGTTATGTAAAAAGCAGTGAGGAAAGAAAACAATGGAGTATATTCAAATCATCAATGTGGTTAAGTTAGGCAGCTCTCCCTATCCGTCCTGCACCATTGGGGTTTGTTCTTCATTTCTCCAGATGTTCAGGATAGGAGATACCTTTTTTTTTTCTCTGAATTGCACAAAACAATAGCCTTGTTTTCTCCAGGGTCTGCAGTCTAGATCTAGATCTGCAATCTGTATAAGCTTCAGCCTAAGACAGGTTGTTCAGATTAGAATGTGTGAATATTCATCATGTCAATGTGTAAATTTCTCTTACTTTCTGTTTCAGCGCCTGGAAAACGGAAGACTTTGAAAGGGGAATCAATATGTTATTCAACTATGGAAGGTAATGACCTATAAAATTACACATAAAATTATTTGTTCTTGGTAGGATACTTTTGGTTGACTTTGGGATATTTTCTTGCCCCTCTGTGAGGTGTTGAAATGCAAGGATTGTTTTTGTTTGTTATATTTCATTTACCATTAGTGACTGCTCATATAATTAAACAGAATTAAATCCTGTGTCTGATTACATTTTGAGAATTGCTTTTCATTTGGAAAAGAATACTGCATTGGTTTACTCTGAGATAAATGCAAGATTAAATCCTAACAGGTGTTTCCTTGAGGGGGAAAGTTTTGCAGCCCTGTTGAGTCCTCAGGTTATAGACTACTCTGTATTTCTCAGGCAGAAATAATATTTTCTTTTGCACAGTAGAGGAAATCAAGTTTTTCAAACTCTCAAGTCTGTTCTAGTGTTTTAACTACTGACAGGGCTGTCTTTCAAAATATTTCTTTGGATTGAAGGGAGTTCAGGTATGGGTGTAGTTTTTTATGTTGAGATGTCTAAACTATCTGACAATTTAGAATTTTTTATTTTATTATCATCCAGTTATTAAGACAATCCACAGTCTTGGTCAAAATATAGGCAGTACAGGGGTTAAAACATTTAAAATAAATTATTGCATAGGAATTAGATTAGATTCTGTGTCAGAAGATTTGTTATTATGCTTACATATTAAATGGCATTTTCGTAGGAAAGCAGTAGAAATTTCATTGAAATCCAACACCAGTGCCACAAACAATTAACAAGTATTCTTGTTATTCCTGTAATTTACTTCTTTGATTTTACTTCATGATCCAGAATCATGAAACTTCCTAGGAAAACATTTGTGAGCAGAAGAGGGTTTTATGTGTGCTTGTGTATGTGTGTTGGGAGGAATGAGAAGAAGCTGGAGAAGGGGAGACAAGTGAAAGTCAATGAGAACATCAGTATGGCTAGGGAATGCTAAAGGATCTCATATCCATTTTTGCACTGTAAATGCTACCCTAGACATTGTAAAAAGCTGCTCTATCTGCACATACCTCAGCAAATGGTTCCTTGAAATCCACTGTGCTTTGCAACTCTGCCTTGTTTGTAGGCTCCTGTCATTTATCATGGGAGCAGCTGTCATGGCAGGGCTATAGGCTGAGACAACCTGAGAACCAAATGCTGCTGTTGTACGTGAAATTTAGCTTAGATTTTTCGTATCTGATCAGGATGGAATCCATTCAGCATGGAAAATAGTCTTAACAGGAAGAACTTGCTGGGAAAGGATTAACAATATATTTGTGAAAAAAGTGAAGATGCATTCAGCAAATCAAGCTTGTGTAGGAATTGGTGAAGGACAGTGAAGTCTGAGAATTGAATTTGCAGAGGAATTGCCATCTACAATCCCTAGGTTTTACTGGAAAAGTCATCCTGATGTATGAAAGATGGTAAAGTCAGCAATTTTTCCTTTGCAAAAAACAAGATACTTTTAAAAATTATGCCTATCTAAGACCCATCTTAGAAAAATGTAATTCCTAGATTATAGACAGGGGTGTACTTTTGTTGTTGGTTATGTATGAGAGGTACCTAAAACTTTTTAGACTGCCTCAGGATCACAGCCTCCCTGAAAGCAGACAAGTTTGTCTGACAAACACTTTGGGTGTCAGTTTTTTACTAGTTGATTCAGGAGAAGTTATCACATCTAGATTCAAATACTTTTTCTAAAATAAAAAGAATTAGCATAATAAATTAAGTTCCTCCCTGTTACATGGTAAGTGTGTCTTTCTCCCTTCATGCTGTTACATATCTTATTTCCTCTTTGTAACTTGTTTGAGTAAACACTAGCAAATATACAGTGGGAAGCAAAAAACCCACCAGGAATAATATTTATTTTGCAGAGCTTCACTGATTCAAATAGAGTGAAATCTGTGCTATCCTTGTTTTCTGGATGTGTGCATTTTAAGTTCACCATAAATTAGTTGTTTTAAGACCAATGAGATATTTTACGTTACTGACATGCAGCCAGTGTCATAAAAGAGGAACAGTGAGAGGGGTTAGGCATTTAGGGGGTTTCTCCAACTCATCTCACAAGAGCTGGGAAACAGGCTAGAGTGATGTAATTGCACACAATATTTTGATTGAGGTCCTGTTTTCATACAAACTCTTAAAAGCCATGATCTTGCATAAAAGTTGGAGGTAATAACTAGGCCTGCTACTTTGACTAAAATGAAGAAATTGTCATTAGCTAAAAATTGTTTTGTGGAAAAAAATAGAATATAGGAGAAAGGATAGAAGATATAAATCTAGCATATGAGGTTTTGGTCATGAAATGGCTAGAACTAGTCCAAGAGCTGGCAGTGAATAGGGTAGAAGTGAAGTAAATCAAAGAAGATGGTTGAAGTTACTACATTTGCAGTTATTTATAACCCTAGAAAATGGAAAACCTCAAAACTTGGCTGGAAACCTAGATGTATAGCCTAAGTGTTTAGTGTGATGTTCCTCATCTCTGAAATAAATGTTTAGCAGCTGATATTGTAGAATAAAATAATACATGTGGGAAAAATATTTGCAACTTTTCTGTGCCCAGGCTCTTAGTGAACTCTTGTCATATTAAAACTTGTTGTTAGTTGTGTGCAACAACATATTTGTATTCATTGCTATATTTCCTTGCTACAGGAAAACTGGTTATTAAACTAAAAAAAAATGATATGTGCTCTACTAAGCATCAAATATTTCACTTAACTAAAACTGGAAAGTTATATATTTTCTAATATTTATTATTGAATATAAAACTTGTACCTTTATGGCAATTTTTTTTTTGCTTCAAAGAGTAGATTCAAGAATATCTTTCTATGCACATGGGACTGGTAGTTTTAAAGCATAGTAGGTCAATAGTATTACAAGCTTCTTAAAAGAATCTTCAATGTTTCTGTCACCTACAACCTGAGTGTTGTCTGTTATGGGGTGATCAGTGGGAAAGAAAATTTTACCTTGAACTCGTCTTTGCAAAGCCCTTCATTTTTCTGACTGTACTATCTTTCTGCAGGTAAAAATCTTTATTTATATGAACCATAAAGCAGAAAAACAGTATTTTGTAAATCTGAAAGGCTTAGAAACTGAATGTCTAACTATACTTGTTCATCATGAATTTTGAATGATCCAAGAGGGCAAGTGATCTTTCTCTACTGGCTTTAGTTTGCAGCGTGGTCTTACTGACATCTAAAGCTTCCTATCTAGTAAGCACAGACTCCACATTCAGTAGGGGTTTGGAAGGAAGACTCATTTGAACTGCCATTCTCCTTGACCAGCTGAGTTCTGGAGGGGTGGAAAATGAGA
This sequence comes from Zonotrichia albicollis, assembly GCF_047830755.1. NCBI lineage: Eukaryota > Metazoa > Chordata > Aves > Passeriformes > Passerellidae > Zonotrichia > Zonotrichia albicollis. The sequence goes on from NC_133823.1 coordinate 29,590,705, forward strand.
AAATAATGTATGGAACCAGACTTTTCTATTTGACTTTAACAGCTGTACTGTGGTAGAGGAAACTGTATAAGTCTCTTTTATCATCATTAAGAGTAATAGCTCATCCTTCAGAGAAGATGGCAACAATCTAAACCATCTGTATCTTTTCACATTGCCAAGAGAAGCCAAGTCCTAAACCAAGGAGGGCATATGCTCAGGAATCTCACAGGGAGAAAATCATCTGCCATTAAGTCAGTGGTGCGACTGTGAGCTTCTCCTAAATGCTATTACCTACTGATAATTTCTAATTTGAATGAGCTGTCAGAGACCAAGGGGAGAGGAGACCAATATGTGAGAAAAGATTTGCTAGGAAATAATGTCTCTGATTGTTCTGTTCTCTCTTTCATCATAAAACTGACAAGAAAGGTGTATGTTAAGGTGAAAGTTTGCTGAGTATTTAGGAGATGATTCCGTTTTGCTCTGATTTGCTCTGGTGAGATCCCACCTGGATACTGCATCCAGCTCTGGGGTCCCCAGATTAGGAAGGACGCTGACTTGTTGGAGCAAGTCCAGAGGAAGGCCAACAAGACAATTAGAGCAATGAAGTACCACTCCTATGAGGGAAGGCTAAGGCAATTTAGGTTTTTCAGCCTGGAAAAGAGGTGGTTTCAGGGTGACCTTATTGCAGTCTTCTAGTACCTGAAGGGAGCCTACAAGAAAGACAATTTACAAGGACCTGTAGAGATAGGACTAGGGGAAATGGCTTCAAACTGAAAAAGAGAAGGTTTAGATTAGATATTAAGAAGAAATTCTTTACTGTGAGGGTGGTGAGGCTCTGGAACAGTTTGCTCAGAGAAGATATGGAAGTGTTCAACACCAGGTTGAATGGGTCCCTGGGCAACCTGGTTAAGTGAAAGATGTCCCTGTGCACAGCAAAAGGGTTAGAACTACATAATCTTTAAGGTACCTTCCAATCCAATCCAAGCCATTCTATGATTTTTGAGCTATTTGTAAAACCATCCTAGCCATATATGAAACAGACACAGTGGTTTCTATAGTTCTAAATATATAAACTGCTTGGATATTGTTTCCCCTGTTCTTATGTCAGAAAGACATGGTCTTCTGTGATGCAAGAAATTAAAATAGGGTAAAGAAAGGGCCTTCAAAGAAGTCAAGAGACCATTGTGATCTGCAGAGATTCTGTTGGTGGAAGATATGGCAGAAGAGAAGGCAGGAATGATTTCTCAGTGGCAATGCCTTGCCGCGAGTATTGGCGATGACATCTTTGCAGAAGGTATTGATGGAGGAGGTTTCTCATGCTTCCAGATAGATGGAGTACACTATCCTACATCTAGCAGAGTTAGCTCTAGTGGTTTGGTTTAAAGCATTAGATTTGTGGCAGCATGAGATTCTGTTTTGCCTAATTTTCCTGGCTGAGAAGACAGATGAATCTGAGCTCAGAATTGTGCTGCAGCTGGTGCACACTGCTAAATAAGACATCCCTGGACTCTCTGCAGGACATCACACATGCTGTAATCTTATATTTTCCCTTCATCAGGCCTGGGCTGAATAACTTTCTTTTCAATTACCTTCTAGGCCCTGGGAATGCATACCATTGTTACTGTGTGTGTGCATGCATGTGTAGATATGAAAGTACCACTGAGACATTCCTTTTATGACTTGATATAACTAGAAATGGAACTCAGGACAAAAGTCCTGGTTCAACTGCAGCAATTTTTAGTTCAAGGCAATAATATAGATGCTCTTTATTGCAGGATATTAGGCTTAGGTCATTGCTTTTAACATTACTTGTGCACTTCCAGGTATTTTCAAATGTGTCACAGACAATAGTATATTTCCTTTTCTTCCATTGATGTTGCTCTGCAAACTTTTTTTCCCAGGATAATAGAATAAGAATAAAATGGGAAGATGTTTTGTTGCTGCTCTTAGTGAAATTTTTGAGGGGTTTTGCAGTCGTTCTGAAAAATTTGGAATAATAGCACTTTGGGATGCCTGGCCAAAGGTTGAAATTCATTGAAATGTGGGACGTTCTCATACAGCTCAAAAGTGCTGTATAAGGCAAGGAATATACATGCTTGTGAGAAAATTTTTTATTGGCTCTTTTCCTAGAATCTTATTTCTGCTTTCAAGTCCTGATTGTGATTTGGATCTATATTATGCCCAGCTGAGTCTTTTAAGTCTATAACTTGGTACATAAGGTGTTGGATATATCTATAATCTTAAAAGTCCTACTTATATATCAATACAAAAACTTGATGTACCAATAGCAGATAAAGTATCATCAGTTCCAAGGGGAGGTGAGGGCAGTGTTTTTAATGATGTCTAAATGAAAATAGTACCCATTACTTATGAGAATATTGTTGTGCAAGCTATAAGAAAGCACCTCTTCACTTGAACTGTTATGTATAGTCTCTGTCCTATAAATATGCAATTTATTTACACTATATTCTTTGTAATAAGAAAGCAGCAAATTTAAAAAATTTTACATCTTTGGATTTGATATTATTTTCAGTTGAATTTGAAATGCACTAAAAAGACATAATTTGTCGCAAAAAATTCCCTTTAAATTCTGACATAAACTGAAGGAGTGTCATTCTAGTCTCACAGCTCTTAATTGTCTTTAGTAGATAAAAGGGAAGTTGAATCTATACCATATTTGAAACATGCATATATAAATACACATATATATATATTTATATATATAAATATATATATTTATATACACACCTACATAAATGCATGAAATTGCAGAAGATAGAAGCCAGCCTCACTCAGAAATTGTTGCTAAAGGAGTGGGATGAAATGCACTTACAAATATTATGCTTGATCAAACAATTAAATGTCACAGTTTAGATGCAGGAAAACAGATATGCAAGGTATAAAATGTAAACAGGTTAGTGAATATATTTTCACTATAATATAGTGAAAATATATTCACTAACCTTAGTCGAAACCACAAAAAAAAATTCTCCCCAAATAAGCAGCTTAATTTTTACTAAATAAGTACCACCAACACCTATTTAGCAATAATTCTATCTCCTACCCTGCTTCTTCCTGCAAGCATTTCCTTCAATTTCTACCAAAAGTTATTAATTTTCCAACCTTTATCTCCTTAAGCAAATGGGGAGGAAATGAACTAGGCTAATAGACAAAAAATACTATTGCTCATAAGGCTCTGTTTTTAGGTGGATTTTCTGTTGGAATACCCAATGTTTGTCAACTTCTTAGGCTACAAAACATGTCGCAAGAGCCATTTTTTCTCTTCATGTGCCCTGGCCAGCTTTAAATTATCCACCTGGCAACTAACAATTTATCTTTCTTACCATCTATCTAGCTTACAGAATGCACTGTACAGTAGTCTCCAAATAATTTTGTTGAGGTTTTACTTTCATTATGTCCAGTGAATGAAATACTTTTGACAGATGTTTGGTTTGCATCCACATGAAAACTGGTTTGCACCCACATGAGAACTGGTTTGCACCCACATGAAAACAAAAAGCCATTTCCTAATGGTATGAATTCAATGCAACTTCCAAAAAAGTACTTATAATTTCAGCTCTGGTAACTCTCTCTCTGGCATGACTAGAAGGAAATAAATTAGTGTCCTTAATTTTACTTCATTTTAAAGCAATCTTCAGTGTATGTCATGTAATTGCCCTAGTTGGACAATCGACCTCAAACTAGAAAGAGTTCACTTCTCAGATGAAGGTTAGAACATGAGAAATGTCACCCCATAAAATATTAGGAGCCTTCGTGTGGGAAAGCTGGAGAATAAGCAAGTAAAGTTCCTAAGCCAGAGGCACAATAATAATTCTTAATAAAAAAAAAGGGAACAAATAGAATAGTTAAAACAATTTATGATACAATTGTCTATAAAAGAGCCATTAAGTCTGAACAAAAAAAAAAGCTCAGCTCAGAAGCCTGGGTTTACCCTGATAGAAGCACTAAATAGTGATCTCCTCCACTGAAAAAAATATGTGAACTTTTGGAAAAAGACTAGTATTAAAATGTTATATTGCAAATGCAAATACCTTTGATTTTATGCCTTAATGGTGGTATGTCAGACATAAACCATGAGAAATGACATTATGAGGAAAACAAAACAGATCATTAACAGGATAGTAACTTTGCCTTTTAAAGGACACTGGCAGTCTCTGGTACTGCTTGAACTCCAGCTGACATTGCTGCAGGAACTATTGAAAGGTTTTATGCTCAGTACCATCTCTGTTACTAGAAGGAGATGTGGGTAGTCAAGGCAATTCCCCTGCTTAGCCACCCATAAGAACATTTCCTATCCCTTTGAGCCATGTATTTTACGTATGATCTGATGAAGATTTTTTAAACTAGTTTCTGTCTTGTACCTTTAAATATAGATTTATGAATTGTAGCCTCTGAAAGGATAGGATCATAATGCCATGCCACAAACACCTCAGTTATTTTGGCTGATTCAATTCAAATATCATGAAAAACTCTCATTAAATTCTGGAAGGACAAATTTTTCTTAAGATTTTCAAGCACAAGCTAAAAATATTAAATCCCCAGCTGAATAAACTCCTTGTGAGTTTAACTAAGTCTTTAACCCAGGTTATTTTTTGATGTTGTTTGTTAATACTGATACTTTGTTGTGATCAGGTTCCTTGTATTGAGTAAGGATGAGATCTGGTTCTTCATGATAGAGGAAAAAAAGCCAGTAAGACTGGATGAAAATTTGCTTCATTCATGTATTTATTTAAGTATAAACATGAGAAATACAGTGACTTCTACATTTCTTCAGTATGGAATAAGAGTTTTACTTAAATCTGAATGTAGGAGAAAAATGTGTATAGTTTATTTGGTTTTCAGTGTTTAAGCTGAGACACCAGAAAGCAGTATCTGCTGTAATATCAATTTCTACTTTGTTCAGTCTTATTTGACATTATTGACACCTTTATGTAGATGGTCCTGTATTCATAACAATGATAGAATTATTCAGAGTTTTACTTTAATTAATTGTGGCTGATATCAAAATACCTTCTCTGCAAGATAGTTATTACTGTCAATCCCTATTGGACTGAACTCTAGAATACCAAACATATATAACTCTTTCAGGAGTTATCAAAAAGGCATTTAGTGAAATATGAATCTCAAAATGCTAAATATATCTGTGGGCCAGAACAAAAGGGATGGGAAAAAACATGAAGGAGAAGCCAAATTTTGCGAGGAATCATTGCCTCTTGAAAGAAAGAAAAAAAATGGTGTCAAAAGTCAAGTATTCAGGGGCTGGCATTTGAATGTGTCTCTTTTTAATTTTTGTGGTTTTTTCCCCTGCTACTTCAATGATATGCAAAGACATCACAGATTTTCAAATACACTAGCAAATATTCCTCAAGAGATAGTTTTCAAGCACTGTGGACGTCAGCTAGGATTAATGGTCTAGAAAGCAGCCTGCCCCTCTAGTAACTCTCTCCACTGATCTTACCTCTCTGGAATTAATTTTTTATGGTCAGATTAGAAAGATTAAAATAAAACAGAGCTGAGTGTTGAGTGGTGTAATAGTTGTAAAATAAAAGAGGATATTTCAGCCCTTTCGTTTCCCTAAACCACCTATGCAAACACAGTTTTAATGACAAATATGATAGAAGCATTCTGTCCTTTTTGTAAAAGAATTCTGTCCTCCTAATGTAGAGCCTCAGTTCATCTGAGGCAGCTCCCAGACCTTTACTGAAAGGATTACCTCTTTGAATTTGCAATCTCTTTTAGAGATGGACTGGTTGTTACACACCTGGCACTGTTGTTGCACAGCCCCATTTTGGTAATCTGTAATAGCCATCTGTGCACTCTCAAAACGCTTCCAGATAAAACTCAAGCATTTCTACAGTCCAAAGGTGTTTGCTAATGTTTCAGGGTGGATTTAGGATGAGTATTTATTGGGAACATAAAATTATGCTATGAGGAGAATATTGCCTTTAGAGGAATTGTTTCTATGTATTGAAAAAAAGATCCAGACCTTTGCATTGAGCAATTTGTGCATTTTTTGTCCAAACAAATTTTATTTTGAACTGCTAAAAATCAGCAAATTCTTACATTGTAATGGTTTCCTAAGCCTCTTAAAAGAAGAGGCTTTATAATTTCTTGTAGACTAAGACAATTAGCTGGATAGTTAACTGGGCTTCAAAATATATCATTTTTAGAAGGAAAAGGAAAGTTCGATTCTCTGTCTTTTATAAACCTTTTCCTAAATGGAGAGTGGGGCATATAATTGATAGCTATTTACTACAAGCAATTTATTTTAATTTTATTCAAATATAAAAGATGAATCAGCAATGAGTATAGACTGAACTTACTGTTTCAGGCTTTTTTTTTGGTCTAAAATAAAAGGAATTTTAATGTTAAAGAGGAAAAAAGGAACACATTTTCACAGTTCTATCAAGCTTTGCGTATTTTTCCCACAGATGAACTTTGTACTGTACAAAGTTCAATTGTTCTTTTGTTTTGTTTGTAGGATAATGCTGATAAAATGGTATAAAACAGAGTTAGAGATGCTTGCTTCTTGTCACTAGCTAAACATTTGAGATAGAGGACCCTAGTGTGCTATTGGTACTTAGATTCTTTTAAACACCAAAAGGCAGTGGAAATTCCATTGGAGATTTAATTTTAAGCAGCTGCTGGCCCCAGTTCTACCTAAATTATGACTTGGAGACCAAGATTTCCTTTAGTTGCTCAGATCAGTGGGTAAATCTAAAACTATGTTCTCACTGAAAGCTGTCAAAGCCAATAAAATATTTTCAGAGCATTTTTCTGCAGCAGATCATGATAGCAAGCTTTGTACAAGCAGCTTCCTCAGGGGAAGACAGTAAAAGGAGAGGGGAATTGTCCTTGCCCCTTTCCTGTGTTTTCCTACCTCTTTCTCTCAGGTTATTCCAGCACCATAGGTTATTCTGCAGTGTGAGAACAGGGTGATGAGGGAAATATGAGGTGTCGTAGATCCTTCTACCCTTGCTCATAAAGGAGGAATTTGGGCTTTTTTTCCTCTGGACAGGTAGATGTGTTGTTACTCGCTGAAGTCTGTTTTCAGTGTGCTCTTTTCTGCATCTTCAGAATAGCAGGACTTGAAGAAGTCTTTCCACATGTTATGCAGAGTAAACAACCAGTCTATTAGAATCTGAGTGGTGGCTTATTTTTAAGTATCATTTGATTTCCAGAAGTTCAGTAGTTCAGAAAGTAAAATATGATTGCTATATCTGGATGACGTAGTTGTGAATCCTTTTCATGCTTTTTAATGACTTTTCACACAGCAGTGAACCCAGAGAAGGTAATTGCTGCTGCTGCTGCTCGTCGTATCGTGACAGTGCATCATGCGCGTATGTTTGCTTCCATGGCTAAAGATCTAAATATGTACACATCACAGAAGTGACAGCCATGACTTAATATTCACATCTACTTCTGTTTTCAGAACTGAACCAAGGACCAGTTCCTAAAATTCTCTTCCCTTGTAGCTTGACCATGAACCCAGAAAAGATATTGGCAGCTAAAGATGTTATCGCAAACAGAAACTACTGAATCTGTTTTCTGAGCACAGAGAATGTAATTCTTGGGAAAATATTTACAATTCATTTTTTTTTTAAGAGTAAGGGAATGAAAACGAGCCATGGAATAGTTCTTAGAGAGGTGAGGTTATGGAGCCTACACCATGCCATTACAGGAAAATAAAAGCATTTTCTCACAATCGTGTAGAACTTTATGTAATTTGCTTAATTACATTATAGAACAGACAATGTTTTCAGAGTAGACATCCCATATAGCCATAAACGATATTGGAAGCTCAAATCAGGGAAAGCCTCAAAGGTCTCTGAAGAGTCTAATTTCTTATGGAAACTCTGATCCTGCCATTAACCCTGTGACATTCTCAAATAATGTGACGTTGTAAAAGCCCTTCTTCCAATCATAACAACGATGTTAGAGTAATAGTAGCTTTCTGTGCAGTAATAAAAAGTCCTGTTTAATTTATTGTTTAATCAGTCATTATGAAATGTCATTTATTTAATCCCTCTAAAAGATAATCCTACTTGAGGATTGCAACAGGATTTGAACAATATTCAGAGACAGAAATGAAATTTCTATTTTACCATTAAATCTTTGTTGCAACTCCTATTATACTATTTCAGTACCATAATTAAAAAATGACTCTGCATATACTGATTTGCTTGATTATAGATCTTTATGTATTTGAAATTAATAGAAAATGAAATAGGGAATGAAATTTGACAAGGTAAAAATTTATTAGCAATACACATCTTCATTAAGATTTCTGTATCAAAAGATTTGTGGTCCATGGATTCACTAAGAAGGTAGGAAAAATAAATCACTCTGTTTTCAGAACATTTTGATTTTACTGTTCTGGGAATTATCAGCCTTATTTATAGGTAGTATTCAATTTGATTTATATAATGATTCTACAAAGAATGTTTTACAGGACAATAAAATCATAGAGCTTAACATTAAGGTGACTTTCATCTGAAATATGCATATGAAAATCCTGAGTTCGTGTAAGGATAACTGTTATTATTTTTTAGCTACATTAAATTATAATTTCCATTTATACAGCAGATATTGCTGATCTGCCCCAATAACTTACCCAATATTTTATCATCTAACTTGGTGGTAAAATCAAAAATCTAAACCATGCAATGATTTTCATATGGCTTTAATGATTTGATGAATCGATATTGAGACAGCTGAGAAAACTAGTTTCCTATCACTGAGATTGTTCTTCTGAAACTTCTGTCTAGGTTCTTTTTTGTTTCACTGAATTTTGCAATTTCATCTAATTTTTCACTGCTCATTTTGGGCATATTTGGGAAGGAGTATATTTATCTAATTTTTTTACATCACTACACAACAGCAAAATTTATGATAATCATTAACATGGAGAATTTCACTGTTATCCACGCTTCATTCATAAAATAGTAAGTCATGAAAAAGGATTTTGCTGGGGAACTAGGGAGTAAATCTTTAGATCTGGTGGTATAGCAATCAGGAAAAATGTGACAAAGGTCAGTACTCTTATGTAGCAAAATGAATCCCAACAAAGAAAAGAGGGGAAAACATGTTGAGAAATAGCACAATGAATTGGAAAAAAAATAAAAAAGGAGAAAAAGCTATAAAAGAGTTGGGTACATCCTCAAATATTTTCTCTGGAGCAGCACTGCTCTGAGTATCCCTTTATCTTTTCCTGTGCTCTGAATGCATTATGTATTATTGTAGGAGCACTCTTCAACTTTGCTTACCCTAAGGCAAACCACACAGGCAGGCAAAGCTGCCTGGTTTTGACTTTTATGCTTTATAATTTGGAAATGCAAAGATCAGTTGCTACTATTATTTACATGGGCAAAAAGTAAGTGTTTTAGAGAAAATATATCTACAGATGTCCCTTCCAACCTTAACTATCCTTACTTATTCTGTACTTATGCTGTGATAGGCAATACTTTGATAAAGTCTGTTTTCCCCCTTTGGAAAACAGTGATGGATTGACCCTAGAAATAATGCCTGTTAATTAATTTTTTGTAGTGTCTTTTTTTCAAACAAGCTTTTCAACATGGGTGGATGTTGCACTTTCTGAAAAACACCTTCTCTTTTTGATGGAGACTGTAGGCAGAATAATAATATTTTTAGTGATTGAATCAATTTAGTGAGTGAATCAAAACATTTTATATTACTAAAGTATGATTTTTAAAGTCTCTATTTTTTCAGAGGCCTATTTTCACTTGGAGTGGATATTCATATTTATGTACCTCTGACCCTTTCTTTCTGATTGTATAGGCTTTTATTCTTCGCTAGTTTTCTTATAATGTAGTAGTGGCTTTCTAGTTTCCCCACATTGATTACAAGAAGATGTCATCATTTCAGATACAAAGAAACTTCTATCAATTATGCCGTAGGGAGACTCACCTTGACTCACCAATACACAAAGAGTCTTTGTTTAGAATTTTATATGAAGATGCTGGGAATGTTTGCCAGATTAAAAAACATGAAAGGACCCAACAACCCACAAACAAAAAAATCCCTCAAAACACAGAAAAAGCTATTATATAAAGGAACTGAAATATCTTTTCAGTGATTGTCAGGGCAAATTCCTAGGCAGCACCTAGTCAGCATGTTGCATATTGTTGGTATACACATAAGATCATATGGAAGCTTGTTACCTGTACTACTCCTGTAGTGTAACATCTACACTGGGGAGCCAGCAGAAGTAGAACCTTGGTGTTCTGCTTCTGGGCAGGAGGTTGATTCTTAGAAATGATTGAAATTTTGCCTATTTGTGCAGCATGGATTTATGAGCCATGAACCTTGCTTCCAGATTTCCATTTCTCTCATTCTTTCCCCCGCTCTGTGAGTACAAGTGGATTTACTTGTACTTGAAACCCAGAATTAGTTCACAGATGGCTTTCTAGCAAAATCTTCCTTTGTGAATAAGACGAGCAAGAACTTGTTTGGGCAGGGCACAAGGTACAGTAATAAGAGATGGCAGCTATTTAAATAGTGTAGGATAGAGGTCTCTTAATCGGTCTAAATATTAATATAGAACCAATTACAAATGCAGTAAGAACCTTCCCTCCTGTACTCAACCTGGGATGTAAATGGTAGTAGCATCACTTAATTCAATACTAAAATAAAGTGCTTATTTAATAGTTTATCAACATAGAGCTAGATTTAATAGGAAGCAATGAATCATGCTACAGTCAACACTTTGATATCTATAATTAATAAATAAATAAAATTAATAAGTAAGTCAGAATCACTTCTCCCCTTAGCCTAGTGAATTTCTTCCATTTATATATAAAGAAAACACTTCAAGAAATAGAATAGATTTGCCTTTGATCATACTATTGCATGAGACAAAGCCACAATGAGAACAGTAGAGAACAGAGCACTGATAAAAGTAGAGTACAGCAACAATAAAATATAAAAAATAAGAAAGAAATTTCCAAATAGTTGTGTACTAAATATATTTTCTCTATGAACCCAGACACTGAACTAATTATAGGGAAGAAAAATTGTATTAAGCCAAGAATCTTCTTGTGCACTCTGATATTGCAAAAAAGGTGAATATTATATAGTTTTGGCATGCCCATAATTTAAAATGCTCAATCTCTTCTCATAATCTGCTGAAGCCTTATGTACTCATCTTTTGCCTTTAATTCATTATAGTTGGGTTATTGTGTAATCCCAGCAAATAACCAATTATGTGAATTTGGGTCCATTATATTTTGTTTCCATTTAATATATTTTGAGCCTTCTGGTGTCTGAATTTGCAACTCATTGCTTTGCTTAATTAATTTAATTTCTCATATTTTTATGAACATTATTAAACAAGAATTTTGTGCATTCTCTATATTTATAAATATAAAGAGAATATATATATTTATATTCTCTCTATATATATATTCTCTCTATATATAGAGAGAATATATATATTTATATTTACTCTCTATAATATTTATATATATTCTCCAAGTACTTTACCTTTCACTGAGCTGTTTAGACATAGATTCAAAGTGCTCCCTCTTCACTTTCTTCTTATAATGAAAGAAATTTAAAGTACTGTTATCGGCTTCTTTTACTGTAGTTTGTTTTTAATTGAGGATGACCTTTGCTGACTCAAGTAAGAGTCTATCTACTAGCAAAAAAAAATTTGAAGTAATTCCTATTAGTATTCTACTTATAGAACCTGTCTTAGCATCTCCAAATTCTACTTCTCTTTCACAGCTACCTCAATTATCTCAAGACCATTGTTGTAACCTAGTTTTATGTGTCCCAGAAATAAACTGTGTTCTAACAGTCAATTAAAATGTTGTGTGCAGAGGTATGTCTTCAATCTAGCTCCTACAGAAGGCTGTAGAAAATCTCCTATAGAGATAGAAAGGGATTTAGCCCTTACAGAACACTGGAATAAACAGCATATACCCAGTCATACCTAAACTGTGGCCCATGAAAAGATAAAAAATTGAGAGATATGTGTGTAGGTTATGTGAATTGAAAATAGATTAATAGGAAATTTTACAGAATCACAGAATATTCTGAGATTTATTCTGAGATGGGACTTGCAATTCCAATTCTCATGTAGCCGTCAGGAAGCTGAAAAAGAGAATCTAGGCAATACAGCTCATGTACGGTGCCCATATCTTTTGACATTAGGGATTCCCATTCAGAAGATATTCCCACTCAGGATTTGGGAAGACTGGAAACATGGGAATACATGTAGGATACCTATTGATTCAAATTTGGCCCGTTTAGTCGCTGTACCTGTCCAGTGTACCACAGCTTGTCCTGCTCTTTTTGTGCCAGCAGTACTGTAAACATGGCAGGAGGTTTCCTAGCTGTTTCAAAGACCAAGCACAGCTTTCCTACCCTTGGAAACCAAGGCAAAAAAAGACACATTCAGAATTTTGATGTGTGTTGTTTCTCCTGCCTGGCCATGCTGGGCTCTGTTTCTAAATCTTTTATGTTAGACATAAATTTAAAATGATCTAGAGGGAAGTCAACATTTTTATTATATGTTGAAAGATAACTATCATTTACTTTTAAGAAGGGTTAAAATTTATTTTCAGCAGTTTTTAGCAAACACAACAATCATTTGCACTAAAATTCATTGCCTTTTAATTTAGGTCAGTAAAAATAGACATATGTTTGCATTATAGGACACATTAAAGACGCTGGAGAAGCAGTTCCTATGTATTGGAAAGCTATCACATATCTTCAATTTGACATAAAATTATTTTTAAAAATGCAGAGTCCAGCAGCATGCATCAGATAAAAAAGCAACAATCCAGATTACATATTTTAACCATATTAGTAACAATTTTTTTTTCAGAAGTCCAGAAAGTAATCTGGTAGAATATTAAGACTCTGAGGATTCAAGACTGATTGAAATTTTAAAATGACAATCAGAAGTGTTTGAAACAAATGCCATTCCCTCCATTTCAAAAACAATAGCACTTGATGTGGGACCTTTATTTGTTGCAGGCATTGCACTAAAATAGTTGAGTGTGATTGTGGTCTGTGGAGACAAGGTCTTTGCTGTTAATCCTCCTATCATACCCTGCAAGTCTTCCTTTCAGGAAAGGGAGGGAAATCTTGAAATCAGAGAGCAAAGTGTAACAAACAGTGGAAAGGAGATATGATAAAATAAAATGCAATTGAAAAAAAACCCAGAAAATTTGGAAATGGAGTGACTACAACCAAATGTACTGAGATGAAATGAGGTGCAGTGAAAAGGACTAAAAGGCAGAAAGGTAAACAAAGAGAGAGGAGAAGAAATTGCAGAAATTAAATGTTAAAAAAAGAGAAAATTCCAAAATAAAGTGCAAACAAGAAAAGTGAATGGGATGATATGAAATGCAGGGAAGTGGACTGAAGCTTGCCCAATTGATTCTCATTGAAATCATAAGATTTCATTCCCTTTCCTGAAAGGAATCAGAAATGTGTAGATTCACATAAATACACAGACTTGTAAGTATATCAAGTTTTCAAAATAAAATACATTAAAAATATAAGTCATAGAAATTCCTATTTCTCTTAATATATGCCTGTGTTTCTAATTATATTTTACATCTCTTTGAACTATTTAATTACAGAATTCTTTCTCAATCCAAGAACTTGCTATCAGAAAAAGACTCCTTTGACTTGGTGCCTATGCGAAAAGCCCTATATTGGTAGAAGTATTCTTTTTAAAACTTTTTTTGCTAAAATAATAGTAAACATCTGTGATTCTGCTAGCAGAAATAACAAAAATAACATAAAAAATGAGATACAATTATTCCTTCTTGATTTATTTAAATGCTGCTGCCATAGTGATCTTCTAGCCATGCTTCTGAGGTAGTTATATTGCAGACTGTTTCTTGATTTATTTGCTTTCAGGTTCTAGCTCTGCTGTTATGTTCTTTCCTTGTAAGCACCTGCAAAACCCTGCAGTTATGAAGTTATTCATCCTGTTTTCTGGGGCAAGTGGGAGACAAGAAGGACCATAGGTCACCATAAACCTTTCAGGTCAAGCAGTTTGGATTTCAGAATCCCTCAGGGCTGTCATCCTCCTGCTTTCTCAACAGCTAACAGCATATCATAAAATGTCAGTAGTTTTGGTGTCAAGAAGGGAGTAAAAAGCAAATCCAGAAAATAAATGTAATTCCTGTTTAATCTAAACAAAGGTCTTGAATATTGTTGCAGTTCTGCAGGAGTTTCTGAAATTTATTTTCCAGTTGGCCTTAACAAGAGTCCCTTAAGGTATGTGGGGAGATCCTTGCTGACTTGAATGCAATACCATCAGTGTTCAACAAAAACGTGATGCAGAGAGTCCATTGCCAGCTTGTATTTTGACATGTGTTTTCATTATATGTTTGTGAGTAACGTCCTGTTCCACCTGTTTAGTGAGTGTTCTCAAAGTCCACAAAAGCAAGAAAGAAAAGGAAACTGTAATAATACTAAAAAATATCAAACATTGGATAGACACATGTAAAGGTAAGGTGTAAAAGTAATTTGTAAAGGTAAAAGCCTTCCTGCTGTATCCTCTGCCAGCCTTCATATGGATGTATTTTCACTATTATTAAGGACAGAGAAGTTCAACACAGAAAATAAGATTGCAGTATAGGACTCTAAGTTGGTTTGTATTGGAGAAATTTTTTAACCGGTCAGTCTTCAAGCAGTGTGCCTTTTTTTCTGTATACCAATTTCAGCCACATATTTTACATGATGTCCATGTTAAAGCAGAAACTGTAAAATACCAGCTGCTGATATTTTTGCAATTGCACAGAGAAATTTGAGCCTTTTGCAGAATGTGTCCAGCAGATTATAGAAAATTTGGGAGAGAAAGGGCACTTTTGAACAAAAATGCAAATATCTTACTGTTTTTCATGGCAGCTATCAGAGAGCTAGTTTCCTTTAACTTCAATGGTAGATTCTACTTTAGTAGAATTTTAGAGCAGTAAATTAGCTTCTGGAATTTTGTATACTGGACAGCTGCAATGCTCAGGGCCACAGAGATGACAATTAAAAAAGAAATTTCATGAATAGTGTGGTAAACTGAAGGGGGAAGAAAGAGTTGTCTTAGTCCGAATCATTTATTCAGAAAAGATTTCATCAGGCTAATGTCAAACAATGTTCAAAGGAAATGTGCTTTCTCTTTCCCTGAAAAAAAAACTGGCTGAATTTTCATCTGTTCCTGGTATATTTGCCCTATGTGCTGTTTTCCATCTTATCCCATGTTATAGTAAATTAATTGCCATTATTTATAGACTAAGTTAGAAGAGTAATTTCTTCTCCAGTAAACACTATAAGATGCTATAGCTTCTTGAAAGAAATTAATTTAAAAAGTAATTAAATTATGTGGGTTTTGTTATTTTTTAAAGTATCTTTAGGGAAAAGACTATACTTTCTATATAATTGCATGGACTACTAAATTTATTATACTCCAAGTTTGTTCATACTCTTTTAGAGAGGAAATTTTGGTTTGAGTTGTGGGACTGTATTATATAAATGGTATTTTTGCACTACTATTTCTTTTTCTCCATTTGCTTTTGGGAAATTAGAAATGCTCCTTCATTAGTCTCTAATGGTAAAAAAATAATGATTTCAGCACTTTGATTTGACTTCAGTTTCCAATAGATAGAGAATATGGCAAGAAAGAGAATGATTGCCTGGATATCTTTGATAATTATTGTTTTGAAGAAGTCAAAAAGACTCAAAAGCTCAAGAAGCCAGACTTAAAGAACACCATTTTTTATTGACTTTCGTTCTGTTTCAGTAAAATTGCAAGCTATTGCTTTACAGTGGTTTATGTCTCTCAGTTTCCATGAATTAGTTTGTGCAATCTGTCCCTGTGACCCCAGGAACGATTTTCCTTCTGTTTGTGTGAGGCATATGAACAGGGATGCTGAGACTGGAAAACTTAGTAGAGCTGATAATTGATTATTTGCCCTGGAAAGTAAACATCAGCTGTGGCTAACATTGAGTTGGACGGGGAACTTTTTTGTATCACAGCCTCACACACCACCACACAGCAGGAGGGAAGGGAAACTTGTCAGCTGCTCACAGATTAGAAGGAAAGAAGGGGCCTTTTCCCCTTGTCAGACTAGCAAATGGTAACAGAATTCTAGCACTGAGTGTGTGATAGAGACTGATGTGTTCATGTTGGTTCCCTGTGTGGCTCTGACCCCCTGACATCAAACCAAATCTTTGAGAACACGCATGGTTGGGGTTGGGAGAGAGGAAGGGTCGGTGATTAACATTACAGATCGTGGATGCAGCTAGAAAAGGACAGAAAAAGGTGATATAAACAACAAAGATAGAGTGGGCTTCTTGAGGTACTTGAGGCTCTGTTCCCTTCCCTAATCTTACATTTTCAAATATATTTATGTTACTTAATATTTACCTGCCCCTCATAACAGTTAATAAAATGCTTTTCAATGCACTTGGATAGATCTGAAAGGCAAAAGCATCAACTGTAATTTTCCACAAGATTAAAGCAGAAGAGATCAGACATTCAAACAACAGTTCTATTCCTCCAAATCTTACCTTTGAGGTAAAAGGATGGCTAGGAAAGACTTCTAAACCCAAGCTTTCTGTTTTTCTCCATGATCCCTTGCCAGATTTTCTCTCATTTGCAAAGAACATGAGTGCTCCCTCCACATTTTAATTTCCATTTTAGAAGGTCTGCCTGTGAAGGCCTGGAAAGTACACTTCTTTTCTATTAAGTTATTATAAGCAGAATTTATTTTAGCATCACCATAGACAATTACTTCTCATAACTGAAATAATACTTCTTTCATCTTAATATTTGCTTCTGTTCCTTCAATATTTGCAGACTTTATCAGCTTCCCTTTTCTGTTTTACCTCTGTAAACTAAACAAGCCAGGCTCTTTTAATCTGTTTTTCAGCTAAAGAAAAAAATTTCCAGTCATCTAATCATTGTATTAGTCCTGCTATGGAATCCATTCCAATTTAAATTAACATTTATAAAAAAAATATAAAAGGACCAGAAATACACGCAATATTCTGAGGTTTTTCCAGTTTGGCAACTGACTCTCAGTTAATTTACCAGTAGCTTTAAAACACTAAGGCTCTTAGCCATTCTTGTGTTTATTAAGTTATAGAATTGTCTCTAACTCCTTTCCTGGCATTTCATGTCATAAAAAAGGAATCACATTTGTTTCCCTATTATAATTTTTTTGTTTTCTTCATTTTGTGTATTTTTTTCTTCTCATCTATAATTATAATAATAATAATAAAAAAACCCCAGCTGATGTTGGCTTTGGTAAAAGGTGTCATCACATGCCATCACAACCAGAGAGTATACTATAGTGATAAAAGAAAAAAACTTCCTGCAAGCATAAATGTCATTTGCTTGTCTCCTTTTAAATATTACAAGTAACTTTGAAAAAACAGTCAAGGTTTCCTATGTCTATAAAATGTTACGTATAAACGCAGCTGAGAATATGCTACTGCAATAAAGTATGGTGGGTTTTTTTGTTAGCCAAATAGAGAAATATTATACCAGTGGAATATTTATTTTAAAAAAATCAATAAAGCTGGTATATCAAGTGCTTTCTACTGATCTGATTCTGCCTGTGGATTTAAGTTTGTTGCCTGTGGCCATCCTTCAGCTTTAGAGGAAAATACCTAGAGGTTATAAAGCTGACTGTGATCCTGTACCTTTATTGAGTAAGACTGAGCAAACAAGAATGGGAAAGAGTAGGTATTTGATCACAGTAAGTTGAGCTTCTATTATACTTATTTTTCTTGCCAGTTTAAGAGTTAACAGAAGAAAAGCAATATAATGAAAACATAAGGTAACAACCTATTCATAGACATTCTTGAAAGAAAAGATAACACATAGCACAATGCAGTTGCAACAGCTCTTAGAGAAAATGACACGGTATGTATGGAAGATAAGATGGAAACTCCAAGCTTAGGCTTTGATCATGTTTCCTTTGGGAACAGCAGTTCATTCCATGAGACAGATACAAGTGGAAAAGGGAGGGAAATATAAGCCATTTTCAGCTATGAAGCATTTACTAGTCATGATGACAGGTTTCTCATTGCTACTGACAGGAATGCTTTTTGAGATATTGCTAACGGTTTCCTTTTGCTCCCCTGTCAAATACCAAACCTACCTATTTTAAGCATTTCGTTTGATCATTGTAGTTGGATGCCCTTGGTCCTAGATTATCCTGCTATATGAATTAACATGAAAAATTCTATATTTATTTTTCAGAAAAGTATATGTCTAAATATAGAGAGATACATTGGCAGGGGGTGGTGGGGGTGAAGAATTTTCATTTCTATAGAGGGTTATTAATAGAAGGCCATTTAGGTTATCGTGGTATTTTGAGAGGGACTCAATTCCTAGACTTTGTTGACCTACTGTCCTGAGGTGAATGTTATTTAGGCAGTGCGAATCTTTAAAAAAAAGTCAAGAACAGCATAGTTTAATATTAAGAAGCCATATTAAGATGTGATATATTCAGTGGATCTTTGCTTCCCCAGAAGAATTCCAGTGCCTAAAATACCAGGTTTAAATTCAGTCCAAAGCATTTGAACTGCAGTCTTATTTGTGTCATAGATTCACAGAACCATTGTATCTGTGTCTGTCATAGAATCACAAAATGATTTATATTGGAAAGGACCTTAAAGTTCATTGAGTTCCAACCCCCCTTACCATGGGCAGACACACCTTCCATTAGACCAGGTTCCTTAAATGACCCATTGAACTTGGCCTTGAGCCTGTCCAGGGATGCAGCAATTTTCTGCTGCCTGTTGTGCTTCATCTCCAGTCAGTTGTGTAAAAAAATAAATCCAGAAGTGCTAATTAGCTGAAGGTAATGACAACAGAATGCATCACTAGCCACTGAAATATAGTCTGTGAATTTAAAAAAATAATCAATAAATCATCAGAGTTTGTTAAATAGAATCAGTCACTATAATCAACCAATGACAGTGCAGTGATGTATAAAAAATACTGAGTACAAAATATTACCTATCATTGTACCCCAGACCATAATTCACCAGCAGTTAAGATAGAATGTAGTTTAATAAAGTGTGTCAGCAGGTGCCATTATACTGAGGAAGACTGACTTGATAGAGTCTATGCATCCAGTGAAACTCCTATCACTTCTAGAGGTAATTGAGTCTTGTGCTGCTTGCAGTCCTTTAATTGGAGTTTCCCTCCATTTTTGGGACTATCTCTGTTGAAAACAGAATTATGCAAAAAACAGGAATAGATTTTTTTTAATATATACTCTTGCAAATATGAAGATACTTTGGCTTCTAACGCAATGGTTTTCCCCACCACATTTTGATAAATAACTCTTCATCGGTATTTTTAATTTTCAGAATCAAATGTCGGTCGTTCTCCGTTGGCTATGGATTTCACCTATTTGTTCTGCTATTATTTGATTTTTTTCCATGTACATAATGAAAAAAATAATTTTTGAAATTGATTCATGACTAAATGCAATCGTGATGCTAAAACATTAATTTCATCAGAATTGAATGCCTAGCTGCCAAATTACTTTTTAATTTACAAGCTGGATGTCCAGGGAGCATGAGGACGTAAATTGTATTTTAGAACTTAAACTCTGGATGTTTATGAGTACAACAGTAACAGTAAGGAAAGAAATAATAAATCAGGTAAGGCACGATATAAATAACTCTGAATTTAACCTGAGAATGGTAAGAGTATGTGTGACATGTCTAAGAATGCAACAATCTTGCAAGCTGTTACTGCTGTGACAACATAGACTTTATCAAGAGCATTGCCAAACTAGGTGTTGTACACATTCATTAACAGAACAAAAGTGGCTAATGTGTAATGCTGTTTTTGTGCCATCTGTGACACTGTTGGTGTCACCTAGCAGTCTGCCTTGTACACAACAGGAAAGTACATTTGCAACAGAAGATCGAAAGATCACCTCTTCTGTGCTCCTGGAATCCTGTGTCCCACAAGGTAAGCCTGTAGTTTTGTCCTTTCCATTTTAGCCTTATTTTGTGTCTAGGGATGTCCTATATATATAAAAAAAAAAAAAAAGAAAAAAAAAAGAAAAAAAAAAAAAGATGTCAGTAATAAAATTGTGTGCATTTTTATCAGCTCTGAAAAACCTGAATTGGTTGAATTCAGTGCAGTGATTAGTTCAAAAAACAAAATGCAGATCAAGCAATGCTGCCCTGCTGTCTTCTGTAGAAATATTTTTGTAAGATCTAAAACGGATTTGTAGCATTTTTAAATCTCATAATGAGACAGGCAGTGGCATGGCAGCAAAGGGAAACTTCAGCCATGATGTTCCTTCTCAGTGGTCATCTGAGTTGTGAAGGAATGAGGTGTAAACCAGCAGTGCTGTCATGCTGTTGGGCACCACCAGTCACTGCTCCCCTTGTATGTGACTTTCAGACAGCACAGAAAATGCTGGAACATAGTTAAACAAGTGGCTGGTTTATGAGACCAATGGAAGAGGTTGTTAAGCATCTAACTCTCTAGTTTAAAATAATAGTTTAGGTCTGGAAATTAACATGATATGTCTTGGATTATTTTAATGTATAAATAACTGAAATGAGCATCCTCACTCTCTGCTGGGTCTTGTTGAAACTTGAAGATCCTGATACTTCATCACTGGATTTATATTGTTTTGTTTGTTTTGTTTTGTATGAGATAATCATCCTCAAAAATGATTAGTCTATTTGGCAGCTTTGATTATGTGCCGACTACTATGAAGTTAATGTGTAGTTTTATGGTTCGATGTACTCTTGTTTATCCTTGCATCCAATAATGCCTGGAAGGACTTTCTTTTATTTCTACTATTTCTATTTCTCACAGCAGGGGCTAGGTTTCTGTAAATATTCCTAGGAATCTGCCCATAACATAATTTCTCACTGCAAGGAAAACACCTTTGTAGACTCATCCTGCATTTCTTGTCCATTCAACCTTTCAAAAGCATATGCTTTTGGTCCTGAAGTTCGATTGAAGAAATAGCATGGCTAATATGAGGTATTTTGCTATCCTCAATACCTTAAAAAGAGTCACTCCTCTACCTTGACAGCACCGATTTCCTGATTAATGGCCCATCATCTTGCCTTTGTATGAAGCAATTGCACTCGGCTCCTGCTGAATTACCAAAGGAGCTGTATAACAGACTGCTGCACATTGTAAATGTTTCTACCATTCAAAACTCGGTGAGAACCACCAAATCATATTAGGACAGCAATTCCCATCTCCCAGTGTGCTCCTGAGGCAGTTGACCTATTGGTCTCAATGAGGACAATTTGGTAGTTTGAGACTGTACACATCAGTAGCCTCCACTAGACTGATCTGTGCCTCACTAAAATAGTGTATTCACACTTTCAGCTTTCATTTCTGTTGTGGGGCCCCCACTGAGAAACCAGCTTAAAAGGATTTTCACCACTCTTGGGGTTGTTTTTTATTTCCACTGAAACTCAAAGTAGATCTTAACTAGTGAGTTGACTTAAATTAGTTGTCGGCAGACCTGGTGCCAGAGATGGAGAAATTGTGTCTTTGGAAATGGAGATGGTAGAATACAATTCTAGTTGCTATTGAATGACTCCTGACAGCAGGGTGGAAATGTGATATTCTGAAGGTGTCATATCCTTTCCAAACCCTTCAATTAGGTCTGTAGTGTTCATGCCACCTTGGCTCTTGGGAATATATTTGTTTTACGGACAAAGCATTCGCTCATCACCTGAATGATCACAAGGTACAGTTGTTCTTTGGAGTTTGTTTTCAAAGAATATTTTGTTCTTCTTTCCCTGCACTTTTTTATGCAGACAGCTGGTGCACCTTGTCCACCTGTTTCACTGCAGCTGCCTTGGCTGCAAATTCCCCCTCTGATTTTTTGCCTTCCTAAATTATAGTAGTTGTGGAGAATATAAGATGCTTCTTTCTATGTCTTCTGCAGCACTGTTTTCAGCCTTGCTCACTTTTAAAGAAAAATTCTTCTCATTTGTATCCCAGAGGTAATAGCATTTGTTGGGAGGAAAGAATTCAAAGTGGAAGAATAGCAAGGAGGACAGTAGATTTACTCAATGACTTGTAGCTGGGAATGCCAAGCCCTGGCACATAACAGAGTGGGAAACCATATATTATTCCTAGTGCTGCTTATCCTCTGTTTTGAGGAGTAGAATGTCTGTGTAGAGATAACATAGGTGTCTACAAAGACTTGAAGGCCCTCTGCAAGGCATGCTTGAGCTTCCTGTCTTGGGAGAGAGATCAAGGCAGAGGTCATAAAAAGCACAGATAAAATAATGGAGGTAAATTGTGCATGTGCCAGACCCAGCCTTTGACATGTTGAGGCTGGGGAATAGGTCACACATTCTTGTTGCCCCGATAAGATGAAATGAGCTTCGCAGTGTATGTGCCCCAGCTTGTTCATTAAAATCCTCCAGCCAGCAAGTTGGTGGAATAAATCTGTTCTTACCACCTCAACTGTGGGTCAAGGTCACCTTGGTTATTTGCATTTGTGTTCACACAGTATTCTGTTTTATAATTAATGTTGATAAATTCAATAGCACTTGTGGCTGATATCCCAAACCATCTTTTCTTAAGGCTGGAGCTAGAAATTATCAAGTGTCTAGCTAGCTGTCTGACCCTGAAGTTTGTATTTCACTCCTGCCAGCAGTGTGCTTCATTATATGTGCACATGTCACCATTTGACATATAGCTTGTAAGGTCTTCAAGATATTATATGTCAACAAGTTAATCAATTGAAGAGAAGGTTCATTAACTGAATAAGGACAGATGTGTGCATAAGGTAACTTCTTCCTCATTAAAGAAGAATGTGTATGACCTTTGGAGCACTTAAGCCTCAAATAACTGATAGGTAGATGGTATGGAAGATTATCTTTCTTTGAGGATTTTGTCTGAGCCATTTGGTGTTACATATAGCAGCTAATGCTCAATAAATTTTTGTCATACTGTAGAATGTGTGATAGATTCTGACAGAACCTTGTCGATGTAAATAATATATTTGTTATAAGTAAATGGTTTACCATGTTTAGCATTTGACATTTTTTTTTATGGCCATGAAGTGGAGATTTACAGGACTCCACTGCTAGAACTGTGCCCCAAATTAGCTTGTACTCTCACAACCAAATAGGAACTTGGATAAAGAGCAGGAATCAACAAGATTGTTTTTTTGAAATTGTCCTCAGTGACTTTTTGGCATCAGACTACTGACTGATGGTGATTTACCTGCCCTCTTCCTAGGCACAACTGCAGATGAACACAATCCCATTCCCATGGATATTTTCTTTTTGAGTGTTGAAGATAACTATCAGTAGGATTGTCTTGCAGTGGCAACAGCAAAAGGTTGGGCTGAGAAACATTGGGCTCTGAAATTCATAATGAATTTTTTAGAGATTGCTTTTCTCAGCATCTCTACCCTTTTAATTTGTTGTGCTTTCTTTACTGATAAAGATTCAGCACAGACTCTGAACATTCCCTACAATTATAATCCCCACAAATAAAATAACTCCAGGCCATTTGGACAGAAATAGAGCATTTTAATCTTTCCTTTTTCAGTTTGCACCCTGTGGAGAAGGTCAACGAAAAAGGTTCACCACTTTTATCACCAAGTCAGAAGATTGCGAAATCAGATACCCTTTTGTCTGTGTGGTAGCGTATCACCATATTCTGCCTTGAATCCTCTTTGAGCTTACTAACCCAAGAGTTCTGTCAGCTTCAGCTCTCTTAGTTTTCTTCTTGCTCCATATTAGCCTCGTAATCTATAAATCTGTTTCAATTTTCATCCAGATGTAAAAAAGAGTATTTTTAAAAGGAAAACTCAAAAAACAAACACAGAGACTGCCAGAGGTATTTTTAAAAGGAAAACTCAAAAAACAAACACAGAGACTGCCAGAGGACTTAATGCTGTCTTCAAAACCTCATGATTTTTTAAAGAGCTCTGACATTCACAAATGTGTTGTTTCAACCTGTTATTAAGGACAGCAAATACTGTGCTGGTAACAATCTGAAGAAAAATTTTACTCTCTTCTTGCTCCAGTGCTTTAGAATTAATTTTATAATTATAAACCCATATTTCTTTTTTCTTGAATTTAAGAATTTACAGAAAGATATCTGTAGTTAATTTGATGCTTTCTTTTAAGAATCCATCTTAAAACCTCTGATACAGATTTTGAGACATATTTGTTTAATATGCCTACCTCTTGTGTTTTGAATTTTGCCATTTAAGTGCTCATCACTCAGGTCTGGCCTCGAGTGTGATAAAAAATGTCAATAAAATATCCCTAATCTGAGTCCAGTCTAAATTTATCTGAATAAGGATCTCAATTTTCATTCTGTAGTCATAAATTTCACTCTAACACATCTTGCAATGTCCTGCTTGAGTTTATTCCAGAGAACCTTTTTTCTAATTCTTCCCAAATCTTACCCTAGGAATGGAAATTACTTATCTATTGAGGGTTTTAGTTTTAACTACCGGTAGATCCACAGAAAATTGCTAGGGTTAGTTCAGGCAGAGACTACTCCCAACAGTTGAAGTGCTACATTTCTTTATTTGCTGGATCAGAAGGTGAGGGCAATCTCACTCTCTACTTCAGCTTTACTTACTGTGAACAAGAGGTGATGGAATGTAACAAGCATTCTACATAAAACATTATTTCAGTTGCTATGTACTAGACAAAAAAAGTCATACATGCTGCAGATTGTTTTCATTAGAAAATAATGTTTTAACAGCAGCTTTTCTAGTTGTAGCTCCAAAATTAGTCAATTTAGAGTGTACTTATAATAAATAGGAAATATTTTGTAGATGTAATTGTTCTGTTGCATGAAATCATATCCAAATCATTGTTTTTCTGGGCTTAAAGTACTTTGTATAACTGCAGTTGTGTAATGAAATGAAGATTAGTATGCTATATGTATGAAACTTGCAATGTAATTGCAAAGAAAAATTACTTTCCTTGCATTCAGTCTAACATTTTAGAAAATGTTAGGCTGAATACAAGGAAAATCATTTGCATTTATGAAGTCAAGCCCAAAAGGAAGATTTTTTTTCTTTTTGGAAAATGTGGACCTAAAACTGAAACATGGAGATTAATTAAGGTGTGCTGTGTTGAGGTGTATATCTGGACAGGCAGAATCAAAAGTGGCAGCAAAATGAAAATCTTTTTCAATTGGAAGTATCACCATTCTAAAATGAAAAGAGAGAAGACAAGCGGCTAAAGAAAGGTTCCAGTGTTAGCACTGTCTAGGTAAGATAAATATATGGCATAGTTCAGAAATCTGTACCAGAGGGCTAATCTTCTGGGATTTAGATCAGTCACAATTATTTAGCACATTCTATTTAGCAGAAAAATATTTTAAACACTCATTGAGTTGATTTTATTACAGAATATGTATTCATTGTTGAGTTAATCCTAGGGAACAGAATTGATAATCTAAATTTTGGTTCATTTTATGTCAGATCATCCATCATTAAGTTTCAGAATTCACCTGTCAGGGACAAATTTGATAAGGGTGATGCTTGTAAATTACTCTAATATACTTTTTGGTTGAGGAGATATGAGAACAAGAAAAACACTGAAAATAACTGAAAAAAACCCCCTTACCTGCATAGCCATGGATTGATGTTTAATGTAGAAATATCAATTTAAACATGAATTAAAAACTGAGCTTAGGTTAGGGACAGTCCAAGTGAAGTAGTATTAGACAGATGCAGGTCAGAGAGCACAACTGACCCCAAGGGAAAAGCAGGCCAGGAGAGCAGTTAGAATGGAAAAAATGTAGAAGGCAGGAAGAAAGGTGCAGTTGTAGTTAATCTGCTAGATTAGTAAAACTAATTCCACTCCCTGAGACGTGAGTAGGAATTTTACTTCTGATGTCAGTGGGAACAATTAAGCAAAGTCAGTCAACACCCTGACTCAGCCCTATTCTACATCTTACAATTATTTGAACTCAGTGGTGGGCTGATTAGATTTTATTTATAACTTTTTTGCTAAACTTTGCCCTGTTCTTTTAGGAGAGCGCCAAGGCAGTGGGAAAGTGGTAAGAAAAGTACTTGTAGCAGTGACTGTTTAAGGTAATAGGCTAGTTTAATGTGATGATTGGAAAATATGTAAAAATCTTGAAGGACAATCACAGAGGTAGCTTTTTATAGTCTTTTGGATTACTGTAATATTGATCCTAATTCTTGTACAGAAAAGTTGAATAATATTTAATGATGAGTGTCTTGTGTTAAATGCTATAAAAGGCAGAAGCAGCTATTATAATTTTGTAATAACTCATAATACTCTATCTTCTGTTCTCCATCCCCTTGCTCTAATTGATGAATCCCTGAACAGACAGCTCCTTTGGGTGCTTTCCTTGCACCAGCTTCCAAGTGCTGTCATGACCTGGCACAACATGTCATGACAGAGAAAAAGGGCATCTGCTGGGTCCTAGTCTCCAACCAAGTAAAGAGGAGGAGTGGATCACAGTAGCTCCTTTATGGTGACACAAACCAGTCAGAAGATGGGGTTGATAGAAATGGTTTTGAGCTTCTGCTGAAGAACTTCAGCATGTTTCATTCTGATGTGTGTTACCTCCTTGGAAACCTGTTTTGTCTGATTTGGGTTAATAAGAAAGTTGACAAACTCCTATTTATGGCCTATTTTGCAGCTGTTCTCAAGCCTTCAGAAAATAGCTGAGGGACACAGAAATATTTTTCTTCACCTCCTATGTGCAGATGATGAAGTAAGTATTACCCTCCATTGTTTCCTCTCAAGTTGAAACATGGTATAGCAGTTCCAGTTATTTAGTACGCACATCTTGAAAACCTGTCTCTAAATAATGTATGTTGCCTGTATTCAGGCTGTAGCTTCAGTATTTCTTATGATCTATAGGATAATTGCAATGGATGTATCTGATTCAGACAGAATAACTGATAAAAGGGAACTGCAAAAGCATGCCCAGGTCTTTTATTGATTACTGCCACAATAAGAATCTATTTTTTTCAATATAATCGCTGGTAATGTTGAAAGATTTTGTTAATTTTGAGATTAACTACAATTATGATTTTCTCAGTCATGTGATTTGAACACACAGGTAACTGTGAAATATACATGTAAAATTCTTAAAGGGCATTCATCAGTATCAAAGGCTCTGCTTCCAGATGACAGGAATGATTCTTGAGTTCAGAAAAACAAAACAAAATTATTTCATGGAAAGTCAAGGTCGTTTAAAAGACAGTGTTTGTAGAAAATAACAACTTGATCCTTGCACATAAAAACCAAATGTTAGTGCTGTTGCAGAGAACAGGGATCAGCTTCTGAGATCCATCTAAAATGGTTTTTCCATTGGCAAAAACCATTTGGGACTATATTTTTCCAGTTTTGTAATCAAACAGGCTGGTTCCTGGGGAAGAAAAATGAAAGGAATAAAAGTAATCAAAGATGTATGTTTCCCTCTGGTAAAACCAGGATAGAAAACAATAAAGAAAATCAAGATTTAACTGTTGAAGGTTTTAAACAAAATTCTGTGCTGATTTAAGTAAATTGTGAATTTATGTCTCAGCAGTGAGTAAGGAACCCCATGTGATAAAGGTGATTACATTTTTCCCATAAGTGACAAAACCAAAAGCATGTCACTATTGTTCTGCAAGAATGGAGTTGTTATCACTCTGTTCCAATTCCAGTTTGGATCATTATTTTCTCCTTACTGAATTTCACCTGCAGTTCAAAGTAGGTGTATATTATTGGTAGGTATTATAAACTATTGTGTAAAATCACTATAGCCCCTGACAATACACCTTAGAGCTAGCTATGATTACTAGGCCTAAAAAAAATTCTTGCATTGTGTACATTCTATTTGGAAAAAACTTTGTGATCCCGGTAAAATGATATGTGTACATGAATATATAACATCACTAAATGTTAGGTAAAGTGAGAATTTCTAGCTAAAACAGTCAAATAGTATGAGATTAGCAAAACCTTTGATAGGAGGGAATGGATCAGTACATTACTCTTTAGATCTTCTTTCCTCTTCATTCACAGTTCTATCAGTTACTTGATCAGAACAGTTTCTGTGGATGGATAGAGGAGATGAAAAGGAGAGAAGAAGGCTGACTAAAGAACAAAGTTATGTTTTAGCTTAATCCTCAGCTGAAAGAGCTGTAACATTCATGAAGTCAGATTGTACCACAATGGAGGAGCATATTCCTTCCATCACAAGAAACATCCCTCCTTCGTATCTCTCCTTCATCTCTCTTGTCTCTCAGTATGGGAATACTGTTCTTGCAGCTGTGCTTTCCTTCCTAATGTTAGACTGGCCCTTAATACAATCAGGAGATCTCTGAAAAGCTGGGGCATTTACTCCACTGGTAATTGTGTTAAGATGGGGAAAGAAGAGGGGCAGAAAAAGTCAGACATGCATTTGGGGCTACTGATGGCAGGTATCATTTTGACTTTATTATTTATGCCAGTGCTTCTAAAAGCATGTTGTCTTCCAAAATACACCTAAAGACTCATTAAGAAATAGAATTTTTAAGCAATGAAAAAAATTACTTGTTTATTTTTTTTCTTCTGTTCCAGTTATCATCTGGGATACTTGACTTATTTTTCAAGCTTGAAAAAAGATACTTTTAGATAAATCTCATTATTTCTCTCCCCACTTGTAAAATTTAGCACCAAGAGAGGTGCATGACTTTTATCAGCAGAAAAAAGTTTTGCTATGTAATTTCCACGTGCTTTTGCATTGATCTTTTTATAGGGTTCTATGATTTGAATACATTATTTGAATTGAATACTTGACTTTGAAATTATGTAATGTTTATCTTTTTTACCATCTTAATTTTTTTCCTTGTGCCACCTCTCCACAATTTTTCTTCCAATGCTGTACCTCCAACTATTACATGTGATTTGAAACAGTTGCCAACATGGCTTTTAACACTGAAAATTATTATTTAAGTTCTGGTGGTTAAGTCATGATGATACTTAGTTCCCTCAGCACAAAAATGCACATCACTTAACAGGTTACATTTAAAAAAAAATCTTTAAGCCAAGAATCCAAAATAGGGTACTGAGACTCAGTTTCATTATCCACTTCATAAAAATATTGGTTGATCAGTAACTATCACTCATTGATCCTGCTGAGAATCTGAAGCTAATTTGCTTCTGCTTCTCTGTGAGAGAAGTGCTTATACCTTCATCAATATAGAAATTGTCAATACTTTATGTATTGTTTGTATATTTCTCTCTTAAAAGGGTGTAAACTACTCTCCTTTACCCATTCTCTATTCACATCAATGACAATATCACTACTGAGTTCAAAACCCCCAAAATCACACTTTCTAATGTACCTTAAAGGACCAACTAAGATAATTTCTGATGACCAATGTCTTATACCAGACATCATGAATTCAAACCATATTCCCCCAAATCAAGCTAAAGAAGACATAAACAGATAAAGAAAACATAAACAGAAAGAGATTTGGTGGTAGAGTAGAAGATGTCTCAACAGTAAAAACAGTAATTCTACAAAATTAATAGTTTCAAATGGCATATTTAATTTTCTATAAAATATACATCACCTGTACAAATGTGTGTTGAAGAGGGGCTGTCATGAATTTAAAATTTGCTGGAAAAGCAGAATTTTTCTTTTTATACTGTACAACCTAGAGAATAATAGTTTAAAAAAAGTGTCATCCAAGTGCTTTTAATGTTCCAACTTGTCAGTAAATGTTATAAATAAAAAAAAAAAAAAGTTTTATCCATAAAAATAAATGTCACTTTCAAAACTAGATAAAAAATTTGCATGAATATTATACAATTTGAGTAAAAATTATAATGTCTCATTCTTCAGGGATTTTAATATGTGTTACCAGCATGTCTGTTTCTAGATTTGGCCCAGAGATATGAAAAACAATTTTCAGAGGACCTTTCTGTATAGTTATAAAATTATAAAAAAAAATTCTCTATGCTATTTGCCTGTCCTGAATTCACATAACTTAAGTCTGTGTAATTATTCCTCGGGGTTATGTGTCTTTAAAGGCATCAGCTATTGAACAAAGATATTTCCATTATTTTTCCTTTGTAGGATTTCCCTTTTTAATGATAAATTTATTTGCTTTCACATCTTTGGGTCATTATGACTGTACATAGTGATTTCTAAAAGGGCAGTTTGAGAGGTGCCAAAAACAAGGGTTGTCTCATGGGAAAGACCCATAAGAGAGTGAGTACTGAGCCAAGGAGCACAGTGGAAGGCTCTGTCTCCAGTCTTGTTTAATTAGCTATTTAGAAATTGTCCTCTGGATGTGATTAATACAATCAAAAAACTGACTGTCTCTAGTATTACCTGATATATGGCCATACTTTCATTTTATAGATAATTTCAAATATATTTCCTTTCTGACCTCAATTTTATATGCATTGCAAAAATTTCTTTCTCATTTAATTAATTTTAATCATCAATTTGATCATTCAATAATAATGTGGTAATCTAATTTCTTCAATGAAGATTGAGAATGATTGACCCCAAGATCTGTGTACAGCATGCTTTATGGAAAAGAAACCTAATTCCCTAGAAAATAATTTGTATTATAGAATGCTGTCTGAAGGACTGCTATATTGCTGCAAAATTTATATACCTTATTTCTAGTGCATCCAAAATGCATCTTTGTGTTTTCATAAAGACCTTGAACTTTCATACAAAACAAATACATACTAGAGAGCAAGGTGTATAATTTGCACTTTTAGTCTACAGTAATTATAAAAGTTCCATTATCTATATTACGTATTTATAAAACATCTTATCCTGTATTTATTTAAAAATAAGGTTTCAAAGATCACGTTAGAAGACAAAGCTTGGAGTGACACATTTACAAAAATACTTACTTTAAAAACCCCTTATAGCTTTAAATTTAAGTCCTTAAGACTCCAAATCTTCCTGTATTGCATTACCATCAAAGATAATGACATCTTTTATTTCCTTCTCATAAGAACTGCTACTTTTTTGCCTTCATGGCCTTTTTTTGTAAACTATATAGTAAAGAAGGGGTAGCCTTTTATATTACTTGGCATGTTCCTTGAAAAGATGAAGATGATACACATCAGAACAGGGACACTGACAGATGAATTGCAGCAGTGGTGTGCAAATTTACATCCTTAGCAAGCTGTAAAAGATGCCTGAATCAGCAACTTTAAACATTGTAGTTTGTGAGGTAAACAATGAAATATCAGATGTTCCTATTTGCTGATATCCTGGTTAGCTATTCCTTCCTCCCTCCCTCCCTCCCTCATTACATCATGCAATGCCATTAATAATTTCACCAAAATCCACCTTAAAAGCATTTTGATGATTGTGGTTCCCAGTATTTTGGTAACAAGGCACTTGCTTTGAATTTCCAAAAGGATTTCAGTTCCTCATGCCCAATTTATGGCCTTTTTTTTTCCTTGTCTCACATTATCCTTGATTTGAAATGACATTTTTCTCTTTTTAATACACTGCCTCTTGATATGTCTGCAGAGGGCAATCATATCAAACCTTGGACTTTTGGCAGGCTAAAACTCTGGTTCTTCTCTCCCACAGTATCTATTTCTCTGTGATGTCTATAGCTCTTTTCCATATCTGTAGCAGGAATGATCAGAAGATTTGTGAAGTTTGAAAGCCCTTTGGCCCTCCTGTGGTCATGGAACTGCTTCTTTCTCTCTGCAGAAGTTGAGAAGCCCTTGCTGAATTTGCTTAGAGGAATCTTGTTCTCTCTGAGCATGCTGTGGGGTGCTGTGGTGCTGAACAAGGCAGGAACTCTGCTGTAGTCCCACAGCAAAGAAAATCTTGTCTTCTCTTATACCTGAGAAGTAATAACTATTAAGTTTGGATGTTCATAATCTGGCACAAGTGCATAGTAAAAGGTGGCTTAGTTTATAACCTCACAATGCTGAGTATTCTGACCTGAAATCCTGCTGGGGTGGGAGCATCCTAGCACTGTTTATTTTTGTGTACCTAAATTGCTGAGTTACAATTTGTAGGAAACCATGAGTTTTGGAAAGCAAGTAGAAGATAAGTAGGTGTGATTATTTTTTTGTACTGAGCATGTTTCTTTTACAGTTGCAGAAACCTGAGCTGCTGAGGTTCAGGTTATAATTTGAACAGTTCATTCAAGTAGCAATGTGGGTGAAAAATAAGGTCTCAGGAAGGTCTGTCAATGAAGACTGCCACTCAAAGAGAGAAATATTATTTAACAAGTAGAGATACAGATCTTTAGAAAGATATCCTTGAAATAATCTTCAATGTCTTATAAAAATAATTGAATAAGCCCAATTTATGCAAATTACATGTTATGCAACTCTATGTAATGTGTATGTTACACTGTTGAAGACTGTGGTCTCATCACTGCACTGAAGATTTTATAACTGGTTAGAGTGAGATGAAGATTTCTCAGTAGTCCAATCTAAGCTCATTTGCAACTATTGTGAGACAATAGATGTTTTCATCCTTTCATTACTTTTTAACTCTCATCATGTGAGTGTGACCAAATTGTTTGAAACTCACATACTTATCCCGAGACAATGCAGGGTGGGATTCTGGATAAATTCAGTGAATACAATGCAGATTTCTTATGTATGTAAAAACAATAAAAATATTGGTAAACAAATCTATCTGAATGCAATTTTACAGTTTAATTTTTTGACTAGCAAAGACCATGCATAAAATTTTCCAAATTAATTCCTTAAAAGTATTTAATTCTAAAAAGTGACATTAAAATAAAATAGCATGTATGAAATGTTCTTGGTTTGCCTTTTTAAAAAATTTTGTAAGTTACCATTGAAAAAATGAGAAAAGAAGACCTCTGTTTTTCTAATCCCCACTCAAGTCTTTGAGATTGCTTTGTCTGCTTAAAAAAGAAAACTAAAACAGATAATTAGATGATCTACATTTATTTATTTATTTATATAAAAGCTTTATGATATTTCATTAAGGAAATAAGGCAGTGAGGCCACTCTTTCAAACATTCAGAAATTTAGCATGAAATAAAGTAAAATCTGTACCCACTTAAATATTAATGTAAGAAAGATTTTGATTATGTGTCATAACAGCTGCACAGGAAAATTGTTTCATTTTAGCTGATTTAAAATAGGATCTATAAAGAGGAAAGCTTTGTAACAGTGTTTGCTATTATGTTTTCTTATGATTTATTTTTAGAAAACTAGTGGCTTTTTTTTAGAAGACTTTGCAGGATGTATAAGACTTTCACAAGCAATTGGTATTTCTTCTTCCATTTAAGAAGTGAACTGTAATTATGAGATAATAATAATGATAACGACAAAAAATATAGGGAAATTTGGTGCAGTGGGCCTTATTTCATGTCTTTTTTTTTTTTTTTTTTTTGAAAACCAGATATATTCACAGAATGGGAAGGTTTTAAGGGACCACAGTGTGTCATTTGGTCCAGCCTCCCTGCTCAAGCAGGGTCATCCCAGTGCACAAGATACAGGATTGGGTCCAGACAGTTCTTGAGTATCTCCAGTGAGGGAGACCCCACACCCTCTCTGGGCAACCTGCTCCAGTGCTTGCTCACTGCACAGTAAAGAAGTTCTTCCTCACGTTCAGGTGGAGCTTCCTGGGCATCAGTTCCAGCCCATTGCCTCTTGTCCTGTTGCTTGGCACCACTGAGCAGAGCCTGGAAACATCCTCTTATCAGCCCCCTTCAGGTACTGACAGACATTGATGAGGTCCCCTCTCAGTTTTTTCTTCTCAAGGCTGAACAGGCCCAGCTCCCTCAGTCTTTCCTGATAAGAGAGATGCTCCTGTCCCCAGTCATCCTTGCTGCCCTCCACTGGAGCCAAATAAAGAATGAATGATTAAATTGAAAAGGAAATAAAGGGCTATAATGGCCATGTGAAAAAGTGCTTTAATGATATATAGCAAATGAGAAAATAAGACTTTAAATTTACATTTCATTAAAATGAATCAGTGTATAAAAGCACACAATTTTGAAGAGTATGAAAATAGTGTTCTGAGCTGTCTGGTTAACCTTGTTTGTCACAGGCATACTGTAATATCAGCCAATAACTGTGGAATTCATGATAATTTATTCTTCTATTTTTCATATATATTTGGATATAACTTTTGAAAGTGAGGTCATAAATGTTTGCTTAACTTACTGAAAGACATTTCTTAGTTTTTTATTCAATAACTATGCTGCCATTAAAAAAAATGAAAAGCCCAATATCTGCAAGGTATAGATGAGTATATACAATAAGGTATGCACTGTGAATTATAATTTACATACCAAACCTCTTTTTAGGATAAAGTTTGATAAAAACAGAGCCAAAGTAAAGACAAAGTATATGATGCCCTGGTGAACTCGATACAGAAAAAAGAAATCATCCCAAAACAATTGTACCTGAAGGTGCTAGAATGAAATAACATAAAAAGTATTGCTTAATAAAAAAGTGAAACATCAGGTAAGTAAGAGAACATAGAGTTTATTACCTGTATGTTTTTTGTAGCAGGATTGCTTGAAAGATACAGTTGCTATCAATCTATTTCTGTTCAAAAAAAGTAACATTACTCATCTATTCTAGATAAATTTAATCTCTTTTGATTTTAGGAGTTGAGGTACTGGAGTGAGTGGACCAGAGGTTTAACTTGTTCAGTATTTTTATTTTGTTTATTTTGACCTTAGGAAAGATATTATTTACTGTACCTGTAGCAACAGAAAAAAAGATAATTTCTTGGTTGTTTAATTTAGAAAAATTTTCTCTTGTCCTTTCTGTTTTTCTAGGTCTTAAACTTCTGCTGGATAGAAACCTCTTAGCCTTATTCCTGCAGTTTTGTAAATATTCCAAAACAAAAATTATTGACACTTGTAAGAATTCTGGATGCTGATTAGAGATATCTTCTTTTTGGCTCTCTAAGATTTTGCTTCAGTATCTTCAAGGAACAGTGAATTCTATTCTGCTATGTGGAAGAAAAGGTACTTATTATGAATTTTTTCACACGTATTTATTACAAGAAATGGAGATGAGAAACTCCCAACCATTTCCAGACTATCATTGCATGAGTTTTTTATTCTGATGTCCTTACATCAAAACAAAGAGACATTTTTGTATCACCTTTTAAAATGAAATGATTCCAACCTTACTGAGTGTTTTCCCACCCATTTATTAATTTCTCTGGATTTTTTTTCAGAATTTCAAGCTTCCTTCTCCGAGCCTCTGCCAGTTTGACACTTCTTTTGAAACCCTGTGATCAATGCTGCACATAATATTCTGGAGGAGATGACATTTTAGATGGATATGTGGTAATTTCTTGACTGTGATGGCACATTGAGCAATTGATGTTTTTTATTTCCTCCTTTTCTCTCTCTTCATTGTCAGTAAGTTTGGAAGGCCCATACCCTGTACCCGAGTACCACACAGAAATTGAAAGGAGATATGATCACTCTCTTTATACTCTTCCTTTGTATCAGTGTTGAATTCAATTACTGCTGTCTTTGAAGATTTCTAGCTCAGAAAGAAATATCCTCTTATTCAGTAAGTGATTTGGCCTGGGGAGCAGTACTGGGATGTTGTGTGCGGTAGGGGCTGGTGCTGCTCTCCACTGAAAAAGCCATGCCTCTCAAGGCATCAGAACTGCCCTGGGAGCTGGTGAGGACAGATGCCAGGAAAGCCTCTGGCTGCAGTCACTTTTAGACCCTTTAGGGGTCTAACCTGCATGCAGCAGGGTGGTGTGACAGTCTCTAGTTCTCTCATGGTGAGGGGTTTACTGCTAGAGGATGATCATGGTCACTTCCCACACAACCAGGTCTATGATTTGAAGGAAAGAAGGAGTTTTCCTTTTTGTCAGAATATCTTGCTTGGTTGTGTTTTATATTATCTTGTTTCAGGGAACATCGGGAGGTTTAATCAGAAATTGTTGCAGAATTTCTAAACATAGGCAGTATCCTTCATCACTTCAGCCTCACTCCTCTGCTATGTTTTCATTTTAAAGGCTTTGATCTTTTAAACTAAGGGCTCCATTCTTTGGTCAGATGCTGAGGCATAATTTGTGCACTGAGGGGTGTTTGATGTGGGTGGGACACTGAAGAGTTTCACACCATCTGTGTATCAGATGTACTTCTAATTAACTTGGTGGAAGTGGCCTTATAGGAGCAGTGCTTTGTACTCTGGTTCCTAATTGTGTGTGGAAGGGGAAGAGGTCAAGAGAAGTTAAGAAGGTCAAAGGAAGGATGTGGAGTGAATGTGAACATAACTGCATCCTTAAAGAGGGGTTTTTGCTGTATTTAGAGAGTGTGGCAGGAGGAATGCAGACTCCAAATCTGTTCATTGATCTTGCTTCAAGTAGTTAGAACGTTTATCCCAAAATTTGTCCCTTACCGTAGGCTGTGTTCTAGGCTGTGCCTTTTCCACTGTCTAATCCATTTGCTTTACAAACGTTATATGGAGCTGGCTTCCAGCTATGCTCTGTGATTTTTGTGGATTTTCAGACTCCTCTTTCTCCCTATACTTCTTAAGTTGAATTATAGGAAGTTAGGTCAGTGGTATATACCTCATTAAAATGAACAAACAAGAAAAAACCAGATATTTCAGTGCTGGAGAATTTAAATCTCTCTTAAATTTGTATCTAAGATCTGTCTCAGATATAAAGGCTTTCCCTAATAATGAATTCTACATCAATAGTCATAATCAGAAGAAAACATCATGGGAAATTGTCCAAATGCCTGAGAAATGTCCAAATTTCTTTTCCATTTCATATTTATCCTACAAACTTGGAGATTATCTAAAAATGAAGTGTAAACTTTGGGTTGTCCTATAGGTTTTTTCAAGTAGTTTCTTCACTCCTCTCTAATGTTGTATGGTATCAGTGAAATTGGAAA
This sequence comes from Zonotrichia albicollis, assembly GCF_047830755.1. Classification (NCBI taxonomy): domain Eukaryota; kingdom Metazoa; phylum Chordata; class Aves; order Passeriformes; family Passerellidae; genus Zonotrichia; species Zonotrichia albicollis. The sequence continues at coordinate 29,627,553 of NC_133823.1, forward strand.
ATATATTTCTTTTTCTTTTTGGTATTATTATTTTAACTTTTTTTTCTTTTTGAAGTACTCAGCTTATCATGAATTCTAAAATCTAATCTTCTGTAAGCGTTAGTAATGAGACAGTGGAGCAGAGAGTCATGGCTTCTTCCCACAAGGTTTTGCTTTCATAATGAACTAAGTCATATGAAGTGTGGAATCTGAGATAAGGCATGAAATTTTTAGACAGTGCCAGCTGGAATAGCTCCATTAAAATCAATGGAAAGACACCAGTTTTCATCACCAGCTTGTGACTCACTCCCAGGGGAAATAAAATGGTTGATATAAATGTTTCAGTCATGAGCCTCTTAGAGTGAACAATTGACATGGCTAGGGCAGATGCTGGTATTCAAAATGGAAGATAATTTGGGATATTATATTCTGGATGTGATAAAATCTGTTGATTTTCTCTCTATCACCCAGTATCACTTTGAACCCGACTCATATTTGAGCTTTTTAGAAAGTAGTTGAATAATGTGAAGTTTCTTAGGGCGGTGGAGTAAACTGTGGGCTGCTGCATAACATTAGGAAGAATTCTTGCTTTTTAGAAAGGCTAAGCAGGGAAGGAGAAAATCAAATCTTTTCCCCTTCATTCCTCAGAAGATACACACTGAATTGTGCTACCAAGTCCTTTGCAGAAATATGACTACTGTCAGATAGTGTTACTACTAAATTCAGTAAAACCATATTTATGCTGATAAATATGCATGTAATTTTTTGTCTTTTTCTGTGAGGTGGGTGTGGAACGCCATTTTCCAAACTGAATGTGGCAATAGCAGCAGCCAAACCCATGCATGAGGATGCATGAATGGGCTTGGAAAGAAGGAAATGCAGTTATGGGTTTTTCAAGAGCCACTTTCAGATTTTGTGATTCCTACTGTGAGCTCAGGAAGCCCCCAGGCAAGAAAAATCTAGACTAAGAAGCAGAAACATAGTTGATCATCTATTTTAACTTTACTGTTTAATAACATGATGAAAACGGAGAAAAAGAAGCAGGTAAGAGGCAAAGCAGAAAGGTCCCTTCCCTGGGAACACGGATAGACTTTTATGGATCCTGTTTCTACAAGATGTGAAAGCGTTTCATTTCATGGACAGCCTGGTTTCCCCATTTGCATTACCCTTGGATCAGTGCACAAGCAAGTTTCTCACTGTGGAGTTTTATTAATGAGGTTATTGTTAAGCAAGAAAGCTCAACTGCTTTCCTTCCAAAATGAAAAAGGAACATTTCCATGGGCTAAGATTTGCCCTCTAGCTAGGCTCCTGAAATACCACCAAGTTAAAACTTATCCTCTACCCATTTTAACTATTACAGTGACAATGAATGGACTTTAAGCAGTTTCAAAATATGCCCCATTAATTTTAATATGTGCTAAACTTTGTAGCAGATTTTTAATTTTTCAATACAGCCTTTCAATACAGCCTTTTTCAGTACAGCCTTTCAATACAGCTGTGCTTTTCTCTCTGATGAAGCTTTTCTGATGAGGACAATACTCACACTAGAACAATAATGATCTTATTTTTCCTGAATTCTTAAATTATTCAACTCACAAGTTAAGATCATAAGATATTTCAGACTGGAAAGGACCTCAGGAGAGATTCTCATGCAATTTACTACTCAAAGCACTATCAGCTGTGAGGTGAGAGCAGGTTACTCAGGGCTTTATTCAAACAACTCTTGAAAACCAGATTAAAAAGCTGTAAGAACAGAATAGAAATTGTAAGAACTTGTAAGTTCTTGAAATCAGAGAAATTATAAATCCACAATTATTAGATTTAAAATATTAGAAGGTGACTTTTTGATAATTCACTTTAGTATCTGTTTATGGCCCTGTTGTCTTTAAATTTGTCTGAATTTTTTTAATATGCTGTCTCTGAGAGGCTCCTGAGGCAACAAATTTCAGAAATTCACTTGGTACTGTATCAAAATATTTTCTTTTAAAAACTTTTAACTGATATGATAAATTAATTAAGAGCTAGTTCTTTGGGCTTATTCAATGATTAGTTCTGTGTTCACTCACCCTTGTGATTTTACAGACCTTCAAACATACCCCATCATCCTTCTCTTTGCACCAAACAATATCAGTCTTTCTCATCTGTCCCTGTTAAGGTTATTACTGACAGTTATTACTGACAGTTATTACTGTCTCCACACCTTCTCAGCTCCATGTTGTTTTCCTTCAGGTGCAGAAGTGCCCAGAGCACTGAAGATGTTTGTGTGGAAGAGCCTGCTTTAGCCATCCCTTGATGCCTGAGGTCTGCCAGAGACAGATGTGTAAACTACAGCTTTTAAATTATATGGTAATTGAACTGAAAGCAACTGTACAGCTGTGGTGTAAGCAAAAAAGGAAATTCACTGTTGATCTTAATGGCAGTGGTGGGCATCCAGTTTATCTGGATGTCTTACTTGCTTTTGGGCTGAGTTTTTCCTCGCTCTCTTCCACTGCATCATTGAGTGTGGTTGTATTGTGATGACTAATGAGTTTGTAAATGCCTACAAATGTAAGCAATTAATATCAGTGGTGCTGTTACAGTAAGAGTAAAGCAAAAGCTTCAGAAAAAAAAAGAAACCAAGAATAGGTTTTGTATAGATTTCTGGACATCAGAGAATGACCTAGAAATCAACATTTGCCGCTTATCAGGACTCCAAACCTAGCTGGGCTACGCTCATCAAGCTCTTACGCTTGTTTCTGTTCTGGCACAGGAGGATGTAGGTTAGGATACGTGGATGGTGCTTGCTTCAATGTGGCAGGGGGCTGGAAGAGGCTCTTAAGTCTGCTAGGAAAATGTTCCTGCCTGTCTTGTTCATGCTGCTCAGTTACATGGCCAGAAGACACTCCTCCTAAGAGAAAAAGGTTAGTACACCTAATTAAAATTATTAATTTAACTGAGCAGTCAGAAATATTCAGTTTCTCCTCCTTCCTTAAGTCATCCAGACAGTTTCCAAAAACTCAGCTAAATGGCTTCTTCTCTGACACCATCTCTGAGAGGTATTAGTCCAGGCTTTCAAGATTCATGTCACCCCATCAAATAAATTCCTGTTCTACAGTAGCTGAACAAAAGTTAAGGGAAATGAAAGAATATGTAAAAGAAGTTTTGAAAGTTTGAAGCCAGATTTGATTCATGCAAGTAATACACGTTTCCTCAGAAAGTAGTGACTTATTTAAACTGAAATTGGAAAATATTGTTTTTTTAAAATATAAACTGTCATGTTATATGAAAATTTATTTCCTCATATCAGCAGTGATTTCATTAACAACTGTTCAAAGTGGTTTTATTTTTAACTATGCTCAGTCATCACAAGGCTATTCACTGAAAAAGGGGCCTAGATTTTTTTGATGGCTCACGTTTATTTTTGCTCAATGATGGAAATAATTAATTGTTTTCATGAAAGATTCATGTCAAAATATGTGTTGTGGAAGCAGAAATGTTTCTTATTCAGATCTCTCTGTATTTCTCTCAGAAAATATCCAACTTCAGAAACTTTCCAGTCAGAAACTTTCCAAGCTGATATAACTCTGAGCAACATGCTGCTTTGATTAAAAAAATATTAACCATAAGAACAATACTAAATATTCTGGTGTCAACAAGTCTACAGTCACAGGCAAATAAAACCAAAAACATTCTGAACAAATTCATCACTACATAAAGATCTTCTAGACTAACACTGGAAATTCAGGAGCTTGGTCATCCTTTCTTGGAAATTTTGCTAAGATTTTCTTCAAATTAGTCAGTATACATTAGTTCCTACTTAACAAACATTTGGTTAAGGTATTTATTTATGAAATTTGCTAAAGGGAAGTCTTTAGAGATGCAGTATCTCACTTTCATTTCAGTCATGAGGGACAGGAAGAAACTCATGCATAGTAGCTATCATTTCCTTAAAGCTAATTAATTCACACTGCTTGTCCATAATAATTGTGTATCAAATTTGAAAGTATGCGGTAGAAGATTGCAAATTGTAAAAACAGTGACAAGATGCCTGAGAGAGAAATATAATTTGTTTTTCTAAGCAACATTTTCAAGTTACTCTTTACTTCTTCTTGTTTTAGATGAGTTATGAAATAGTAACTTCACTGAGACAGTTGAATGTTATGATACATTAGCACAAAAACCAAACGAGGAAACAACCTCTAGATTATTCTGTGTGGTTTAGCATCCTTTTTGTTCTTACATATAGATTACATTTTCATCACTATTCTAATTCTTCCCTCTGTGTAGTGGGTACTTTTAAGAAGATGTTTTAAGCACAAAGTTTAAGTAATATTATTTTAGTAAGAGACATGAGAAGAGCCTGGAATTTTGACTCAGTTCTACTGTGATTCTATTGCAAAGTCAAAATAAATTCAGAAACTGCTTCAAAACATTTTGACTTTATGCAGCAGGGCCAAAAGTTTCATGCCGACCCTCAGTTAGCCTTGTCTTGATACCACATAATATTGTCAGTCTCTAAGTGTACCCAAAGTATCATTACACAGGCTGGAACAGCTACAGCAAAGTGGCACTCTGGCATGTCTGTGCCATCAAGTCTCCACAAAAATGTCACTGCCACAAAGTGGATGTTGTAGTGACATCTCTGCCATCAATTGGTCATTAAGGGATCCCCTTAGCTGCTTATCCAGAGAAGTTTTATAACTCCTTTGCACATTCACACTGTGTAGCATATCAGGATAAAGATCATAATGTTTTTCCAAAACAGTGCTTAAGCACTTTAAAATGGGCACTGGAAATATTTTTTCTAGTCATTATCTTCTCTTTTGTCACACAATACTGTAGTTCCACTACTGTAATGTTATTTTGTTTTATAATGCATATAACATCTGAAACAGTCTATCAATACATATTTTATGAGAAAAGCTCATTTATGTAGCTCTTTTGCCTCGTAGAAGAAGTAAAAAGCCCCTACTTCAACATTTTTAATCTTATTCTTAATCTATAAATAAACTGCATTGTGTCTCAAAATCCTAACAAAAATAACTTTTGTTGCTCTGTAACCTCCTTGCAGCAGAAAAAAATCCTGGCTTGAAAATATGCTAGTCATACAAAGACAAGGAAATCTTTAACAGGAAATTTAGATGTAATCATGTAAATGTGAAAAATGTGGGATTGATATGTGTCATGCATGCATGGATAGATGTTTTCTTAAGCAGCAGTTCACTGTTTGCATCAAATCTTGCAAACAACGTTCCTCGAATTCTCAGCAAGGATCTAGCCATAACCTATGTGTCTTAGCAGGTTTTTATTGGGACCCTAAATGCCTTCTGCCCACTTTTGACTCAACAGCAAAATTTGTTAAACCAATGATTTAATAAGTTACTAACTACCAGTACATCCATACAGTGAAACCCCTTGTTCTGTGATTCACTTCGTTTATTAACAGTAAATTTATTAATTTGCTGCAACACCTCAAACTCATAATGGAATTAAAAATAAGAATAGGATTGGTGAGATCCAAAGAGCTATTAGGGCACTAACTAATTATTGATATAACTACACTAATCAAAGTAGAAGTTAAAATCAAAGATGTTTACAAAGATGTTTCAATTTAAGAAAAAAAAGTTGTTTGATTTGCTGTACTTCTAGGGTTACTTTAATTGAAGATGAAGAATAAAATGTCTAGAAATTATTTCACTTGCATTATTCCTGTCAATGCACTAGAATACATTTTTTGACTGTGTCCTCTATTGAACTACTTTGTCTTGCTACTTTTGGTGATATTTAGAGTGGAGAAGATGAAAAACTAACAAAGAAAAATGGAAATCCAGAAAATGAAGACAAGGAAGACTCATGTATAAGGCCTGATGGTGTTTTCAGACCTTTGGACTTGGCTAGATGTCAAAGCAATGATTTCTATGTAGAAATAAATATGTGAAAGTCACAGTCTTGCATGTACCAAGTCCCTAATGATGGTTACCTTAAATTTATTTTGTCTCATTGAATTGAGCACTGGTCCTGAATCATTTCCCTGGTAAAAGAGGTAAAAATATCTCATTTGTGGCTGCTTTTCATTTGCTGTTATTGGTAATTTAGTGTAGGCTGAAGCAATCCTGAAGTCTTCTATATAACTCTCCAAAATCTTGACTCACTTTATGGTTGGGGACCTAAACAACTGCTGCAGAGCAACTGTTTTCTCCCTTGTCAGTGCATAAGCCAAACTATAAATGAAAAGTTGGGCTATGAAATTGCATTTTTCTCTCAGAGTAGCCAGAAATGTTAAATGTCCAAATTCATATAATCATTATGTGTAATTTTAAATACAATAAAGCAGATGGCTCAGAACAGAACCAGCCTCTTTTGACTGTTGACTTGCTAAAAGAAAAATGTCAATTGATATTAGTGCAGGAAATTTTAGCTCTGAAATTGGGTTCCTTTGTTGCTTTACTCATCTCTGCAATTAGGAAAATATTTAAAAAAATTAAAAAGATGTTTTGTAAGCTTTCTTGCATTTCAGCCATCTGATGTGTTCTTTGACTGTATGATTAACACATCCTTGTTTTTCTAGAGTAGAGATAACAATTTGTTAGAAAAGTAGCTGCCAGTAATAAATTATCCAGAAATACTGATTTCATATACTGATTTCATAGCTGGCTTTTCTAGAGAGTGGATCTAGTTTGTCTGTAGGTAAAACTATCTTTTACCTTTAAATTTCATAAGAACATTATTAGTAAATATTTTTGCTCATATTTCATCCCAGAATATCATTGTTCAGAATGTTAATTTGGAAATTTAGCAACAGCTTCAATTTTGATTTTCCTTTTTCCCAGCTGAGATATAATCACTGTGCATATCTATTAGTGGAAAGACTCAGGTTTAGGTTTCTTGTGATTTTAGAAAGACTGTAACATTGCAGCTATAGCTTGTGACCTATTATTGAAATAAAAATACATGGCCTAATCCAAGGACTTCTAAAACCAGTAACTTTCTTTGGATTCCTCCCCTGCCATTTGATGATGTCTTTTTAATGAAACTGTGCTCTCTTTTTCCGTGTGCTACAGACTGATGGATTGGTGTCTTTCAATTACTGAGAAAAAACCTTGAAAAAAGTAATAAGTGTTTGATTTTTTTTGTTGTTGTTGTTTGTGGTTTGTTTTGCTTTGTTTGTTTTGGTGTACATATATTTCTGTGAGTAGAATGACTGAATTAAAAGCTACTTAAATAATAATGATCACACATAGGCCTTAAAAGTATTTTGTTGCTTCTGTCATTTTTCTATCATCATTTCATAATTAAGAAAAAATATGGTGGGTTGATTTACAGATATTACTCTAGAAGTTATCGATACTTGTGCAAAAATAATTCAAGCTGTGCAGATACTGTAGATCACACTAAGTGAAAAGCAATGTGATCCTAGAATATCTTGTTAGTTCTTTTATTCATTGAGCCTCTTATGTGCTTTTAGAAATATCATATGTAAATCTGATACCTTCTTAGTGGAGTTTCAACTCTGCCATGAGCTACAGGAAGAGAAGAGGATAGAAAACTAGGAGCAATCAGTCTATTTGATTCAATGTCAGTTGTCCAGATAGCTACTTAGAAACATTGAGACACATATAGACGTATCAATCTCTTATTCCTAAGAGGACTTAATTGAGGAGAGTGTCAACGTATAATAAACAACTAAATAGCCTAATTTTATCTGCTTTCAATCATCACTTTCTTGAACACAGAACTAGTTTCTACAGGCCAGCTGAAAGCATCATGTCCCAGGGGAGAAAGCTGAGGCAACTCAATGTATGAGAGCACATAAATAGACAAATAAATAGGAAAGAATGAAAATGCTAAGTTTCACTGTGTGGAATTGTGATGTGTTTTCCCTTCTCTTCAGACACAAAGCAACATCAGGAATCTGCATTATTTCTGGGCGTGTCAGTGCATTTATCTTTGCATTTTAGAGCCAAAACAATACAATCCTTTTTATAATATTAAATGAGCATGCTCCTTGAGGAAAAAACAGTGCCCTGTTAGATCAGTCAGGAATGCAGCAATGGGAATGAATGCGTGGTAAAACTCATCTGTGTCCTGCTTCAGACCCACAGGGTCTCTGAGGCTCTCACCCAGCAGCAGCAATGAGATTTTCTCACGTAGAAGCTGCCCAAGGTGGAGCCACATGAGTGGTTGTCTTTGATGAGACCTTTTCATGTGAGAACATTTTTCTCCTCTCATCCTTCCCCTCTGCCTAATCAAATGCAATTCAGGCAGCTCTTTCTCAATTTCATGGCTATTCTCTTTGTTTTAGAATAACCTTTAGAAGATCAGAAAGGAGGGTGCTGACAAGTGAAACCTTTTGCAAAGAGTGAGATGCTGTAGGCCGGGTATTTTTTTCACCACAGGAGTGTTTCCAGCTGAGCCAACAAAAATGAGGTTGGTGTCTGCCTTTCAGTGCTGATTGGGGTAGAGCAGTCAAAGAGAGCTGGGGGAGAGTTCTGGATAACAGGAACCTGAGTTCTTGGCAAAACTGGTAACACACATATGCAGGAACATGGGTGTGGAAGGTAACTGCGGCTGGCAGCCATGCATTCTGGTGGCTTGCAGCTTGCCACTGAGGACTTGCAATTTAAAGGATTTCATTATTATATTTAATGAAATTTCTTCACAATATGGAGTGGATCAAGCTTACCAGACATGCTGGTACTACTGGAACACCAAAATTTGCTAAGAATATGTGAGATTAGGCTTATGGCCTGTCTCTGTATCACAGACACACAAGGAGGCAAGGTAAGCATGAAGATATGGTTTTTTTCTGGAAATGTTTAATGAAAGTGTAGTTCTTTTTCTCATCTTTCTGCATGTGTTGGCAGACTGTTTTAGAGGATGCTGTGGAGGCTTGTATCTACAAAAAAGGGAAACAAGTAAGGGACTTTTTACTCCTTAATGAATCAAGTGAGCTAAAACAGAAGCTCAGGAGTTGGGAATTAAATGTGCTTGACTTATTTAGTTACAACAACCTATGTCTTTGAAAGCTGAGAGATCATCTTACGTTTATGTGAAAATGTTACATTATATCTAAAATGCCTGATTGTGTACTAGTGAAGGGAAATTAACTGGAAGAAAATCACTCATAAAAGAGTACTTCTAAAAATATATATCTGTAACTTCAGCAGAGAAAGAAAATCTGGCTATTTAGCAAAAGAGAAAGAGTGGGGTGGGGGAACAGACTCCTACAGTGAGAATAAGAGAAGTTATACAGTGGACTGATTTTTATGGCTCAGACATAAACCTTTGAATGCAAAGGTTTATAAAGTAAATGCTGACACTCTCTTAAACACTGTAAAGCATTCTGTAATGGTACCAGATTTCTAGTATTTCTTTATAAATATATATATATTTTAATAGCTAAGCCTTTTGAGAAGAAGTAGTACAGATTATAGTAAGAACTACAGATAAAGGTATCTTTTCCTTTTTTTCCAGTATAATAGGTATCAGTGACTTTCCAGCAATATACTATAAGTAACCACAGTAAAACTCCTGACCTTCTGCTGTTCAGTTAAAACCTTCAATGTGAATTACACTTTTAAAAATATAAGATCCTTACTCAGTTATTTGAAATAATTTTGCTGACTATTGATTTTTTTTCTCATTATATTCACATTCTTCACTCGCAAGAAATGACTTCTTGGTTCAGAAATGAAATATCCATTAGTGCCACATTTCTTAAAGATGAGTTGGTGTGCTTTTAGATAACCATAATCACTCCATCCAGGCACCAAATTTGTAATATTACTTACAGTTGTAAATTCATGATTTCGAGCCAGAAGTTACAGAAATACTAATTTATTGTTATGAACCTGATTTAATCTCATTTTCTTTGGAAAAAAAAATCTTTCTGGTAGGTAAGGATTTTAAAATATAAAGTCATATTAAATTGCTGGGGTCTTTTTTATAAGTTGTGGACATTTTCATCTACTACTATTTATTATTTTCAAGTTATAATTTAAAAAATTCTGTAATGGTCCAGTATGGATAACATGTATTTGTCAAGTTTAAACTTGTCCTTACCTGCAAAGTTAAATCTTTCTAGAGGTTGTTACTGGGAACAGTAATCTGTAAAAGGAGGAGTAACTCTTGATTCATGACAGCCTTAAGCCTTTCTGTAGGTAATGTGAGAATTGATTCTATTTAGAAATAAAGAATTATTATCATCAGCTGTTTCTGTTCTTCCACAGCAATGACTGATTATACCCAGGCTGGGATGAGCATATACCATCTTTTAAAAAACAAGATGCCTCCTTTTAAAAAAAGGAACTAGAACCTAGTAGTCACTGAAGTAGGTATACACTGAAAATGCTGCAGGTGAAAGCACTGCATATGCTTCAAAATGAGCTATTTGCCTTTTTATCCAAACCTTGATGCCATAAGATGGTGGTGTGTAACTACTGCAATGACTGTTTGAGTTTTAGGGGACTGGAATTTCTGCTCTGACTGTTGGAGACTGTCCTTTCTCAGGGATCTGGTGTCAATTCCAGACCATGAGTGCCATCAGCCTTTACACACAAGGCTGTTAAGAGCCTCATGTGATACAACTCCAGCAGCATTTGTGTGCTGAACATGGATGTAATGGAATTACATTGAGTGTAATTTTTATATTGAATGCAATTTTTTAGCTACATGCTTGTGTGGTGCAGCATCTAGGAGATGAGTAAAGAATGTTGAATGAAAATTAAGGGATTTCTTTCATTGTAAAGAAAATATTACAAGATTAAAAAATGTTGATCAAAGTTTTAGAGTAGTGAAAAATAAGGTTTGCCAAGAGAATGTGTGTTCTAACAACTTTTGTTGTGTTGGAACCAGTGACCTCTGTGGAACTGGCTTCTCTGGAGCCACAGAAGGGGAAGCCAGGAGAGAATGAGTAAATTCTTTAGTATGGTGTCAAGTTTGAAAAATACTATTTTTTTGGTTTTTAACTGTTTCCAAATGTCTACTTTCATTAGAGACATCTGCATGTATCTGTATAGACATTCCATTCTTTTTATCTTTTAACTGGCTGTGAATGTTTATTCCCACAAGAATTTCCACATACATAAAAAAATTTACTTTGTTTTCCCTCTCTTTAAATTTGGTTTCCTACTGCTGCCTCCATGAATCTTATGAAAGACACTTAGCATGGTTGCAAAAACCCCCAGGGTATTTTCTGATTTTTCTGTGTTTATTTCATCAAAGCCTTTTTTGCATTTGATTTTTTTCAACCCAGTTTTAAAGTTAAAAATGTTTAGTATTAATATTAAATGTCTAATCTAGATTCACATTTCTATTTCCCAGACAGAAATGTGTGCATGAAATATTGTTGCAACATTCTCTCTTTATTTAAGCCACATGATACCTTGGGCTGATATTATTACCAGAGAGAAAATAAAGAGATTTTGTGGTTAATCAGGTGAAGTAAGTCCACAAGTACTTTTTGATTTAGCTCCTGGAACTTTAGCTTACTCTATAGGATATACTGAAGTTTAGAAAATAGTGTACAAAGAAAAATAAACACACCCAGAATCTTCCCCTGCTTTTAAGGACTAAGAGAAGTGGCACTCTAAAAAAGGAGCTATAAATTGAAAGTGAAAAAACATCCCAGTGGCTTGTAACACCAATATGGTTCAAGATTAATTCTGTAGTTTATCAGTTGCAACATATCTGGCTCTTGTTATCTTTGCACTATTTTTATATCCCTGTAAAAGAAGACTAGTCCATTATCTCTTAATATCATGCAGAGAAAATTGCTGTGTGACACAAGGATGGCTGTGGAATTTGTACCCCTTGAAATGTTTTTTCAAAGTCAAATCACATCAGATTCACCTTTCTGTCTTCCTAGAGTCTTGGCACTGTTAAGAAGCAAACCAGGTTATACATTACAAAGCAGGCCATGCTTTTTGTTACAGTTTTAGTAAGTGCTAAAACACACTCACCAATTACAACAGTTTATTTTGCTATCTTATTTGAAATCCTTTTTCAGTTAACAAGGTGATGAACAATAAGGGAATTATTTGGATGTTTTCGGTAAAACTGAATTTATTTTACTCTTGCAGCTGAAAATAGTTTTGTGTTGCCACTGTTCTTTTTCCTTAGGCAGAACACTCTCTTATGAGTACTTTATTTCTGGTGGTACAAACCAATGCATTTTGAGCTTTTAATGTTAGTGTTTTTTTTTTTTTTTTTTTAATTTAGCTGTTCTCAACAGCAAATTCTAAAGCAGTAATTGAATTTATAATCCCAATTCAGTCCTTAGCTGCAGGAGCCCCTTGGAAATTTAGGACCACTACAAGGGTTCTTCTGTACTTCTTTTAGTGTTGTGCTATGAATTCACATGCTGTATTCTGTATTATAACAGATTTCTAAAGAATTATTTTTGTTAAAAATATTTTATAAATGTAGTATCTATGTATTTAAGATCATGCTGTCTCATTAGGATTGTAGCAAGTGCAGAATTAAAATGTCTAATTGACTGAGTAGAGGATTGAACTTCTGGAAAAGGTGGTTGGCCATTCAACCACACTTAAGCTTCCTCAGTCCATTGAAGATGTGGTTTGGTAGTTTATCCATTAGCTGTAAGCAAACCTAAGGTGTAATTATCTCTTCTTCTTCTCATCCTCAAAGATAAACTTTGAAGTTACCTGACTTTGTCTGTGAGAACAGAAATGAATGTTGTAACTTTCAGAAATCTTTCCTTTAACAGAAATTTTTCATTCCTAACTCTAACTAAAAGATATTTAGAGATTCCAAACACCTTTGCAAACATGCTGGAAGTGACATTCCTGCCAAGTTATTGAATGTAAAAGCAGTACAGTGTGATCCAGATTTGTGACTCAGAGGTTATCAACAGCCAGAGAGGTGGAAGAAGCCCAGAGCAAGTGTAGGAATTGTCAGAAAAGGTAACCAACTCATATTTTCTGTATTAATTCAGTCATCTAGGATGCAGGGAGAAAGTGAGCATGAATGGCAGTCTGTGCAAAATGCCGGGGAGCAGATTGTTCACTCCCAAGTTTGCTTATGGACTACATCTCAGAAACAGTGAAAAAATACAAAGTATGCAGATCCAACAACATTTACCCTGCTCAAAATCCTGTTGTCATAAATATATTTTTTTATTAACTGAATTGTATGAAACTTGCAGTTCTTGTACTCATGTTGGGATTTACATTTTTTTATTATTAGAGGCTATATATAGGCTGCATTTATACAGCCAGTTCAGGATCTTTCTGAACAAATCACTGATGAGCAAAATAAGGATACATGGAGCAGAGGAACTGTTTGTGTACTGAAAATGGGAAGAGATAGCTCTGTGTGTGATTAATCCTGTTGATTTGGGTATCTACATATCGCTTTCCTAAATGTCAGGGTGCTGTGCTCTTATTTTTAATCTGCCATCTTTAATGAAATGTAAACAGGCTGTACATTAGCTACCACTGTATCTTCAGTATAAAAGAAATATCAGATCTCTAGTCCCAGCTTCCACCAGAGTTTGCAGCGTTTTACATATGTACATGCATACATAGAGAGAGAGGAAGAGCACATCCTTGTCACTAGGAGTTGTTCCTTTAAGAAATGTTAAACACAAAATTGACAAGTAATTTATATTTGCTACACAGTTATTCCTCTGCAGACTGTGGAATGGCTCCCAAGCTCAGGTGTCATCATATCCCACTCTGCTTCTCAAATTGTATCTCCTTCTATTTCCTTGTATGTGAAGGCTCTGTGGGTTTCTGCTCCCTACACACTAAAAAAGCTGTATGAAAAACCAAGCAAGAGGTAATATTGTGTGTTCTCTCTGTGGCTTTGGATTAGCCTCCCCAGAAGTGGTTGGCCACGGGGTCTTGAGTTTCACTGACAAATAATGAATGATGCTAAGCTTTTTATCAAAGTTGTATCCATTTAGGGGCAGAGGCTGTAGAGGATGTCCCTTGTCTAATCACTGTCTTGTTTTCCAACAGGCAAGCACTAAAACTTGGTAAAATTGTAAAATGGGCTCTGTGAATTTATACATTCTGGATTTCCCTATGAGATTCACTTTTAAAGAATTTATCACTAAGTATTTTTATCACTAGTATGAAGAGTGAACTACATATTGCTTTGAGTATTGATGTAACTTTCTGAAGTTATGGACAATAGAGCTAAATGAAAAATGCAAATATTTATTGTTTAGATGTATGTGTTTTGGTTTGGTGGCTTTTGCTTATTTTGGTTTTTTAAATTACAAATCTGAACAAAAGGTCAGCTCATAGACCACATTGTCTTCTATGGGGTTTCCAGATATTTTAACAACTGATGTGGAATTTTTTAGTTTTTTGGAAATGCCTGCAGTGAATGACGATAGCTTGTGCCCTAAGCTGCAAGGCTGCCTGAGAGCACCAGGAACCAATTAACCCAGGAGCTGGGGACCTAAAACAAACTGACACCTAGGACTTGTTTTGGAATTTCCTTCTGAGACACTGACAGTTGACTTGTTTGGAATTTACTGCTAAAAGGGCACTCAGTCACCATCTCTGAAACCCAGTTAATTAATCCTTGTCGGAAAAGCTTTGCCCTGAATGCCTAATGTCTTGTTACACTGATCTTTAAAGTAACACTTGCAGCTGAGGTATCTACCTGAGAGCACTGTCTGCTGAATGCTGGCTTTCAAAAATAGGCACAGCAGGGTCCTCACACTCTTTTCCTTTTGTTCAAGACTGTCGTACTTGTCCTGCTTTTATTCAAAACTTTTCATCTAGCCATACTGTAGACACAGCTGTGGCTGAGAACACTTATGCTTTTCATGTTCCCTATGGCCTCTTGCAGACGTAGCCAATGCCTTCTCCAAGGACTCACTGCGCTTGTAATTGCGTTGTCATCCTTAAAAAGTTTCTTCTGGCTGAAATGAATTTCTCACTGCTCACAAAACTTTCACCTGTTATAACAGTTTATAGCTCTAGTCTCATAAAACTGATTCACAAGGCATGCATATAAACAGATCCGTAATTTCTGATTTGCTTTTAGCTTTTAGTGCAGACTGTTTGTAACATATAAACACGAGGTTTGGTTTTAAGAGTGGATCATCCAAACATCTCCTATCTACCTTTTATCAGGCAGTGGATAAGCAGCAAGTCAGGTCCCTCAGCAGCTCACACATAACCAAGCTGTCACAAAACTGACATCAAGGTTTCCAGGCTTCCTACATCTGCTGCTACCTGGGCATTGAAACCTCCCACAAGGCACCTTCCTGTGCCCTGGGGCTCAGAGTTTGCTTCTGCAGGCTGCTGCTACCTGAGCAGCTGATGAGCCAAAAGGTGTGGCTGGGAGCTGTGAGAGAGGGCAGGTCAGCTCCTCAGCAGCACCCTGCTGCTTCTCCTGCTTGGCACAGGGCGGGAAACACTGGAAGCCGTGTCTTCCCAAAACACCATGAAATAAGTGGTTGGGAGTCCATGAAGTAAAGGAGCTCCATGTTTTGGGACTTCTTCTAGCACGAGGAGGTTGGTGGCTGGCAAGATGTCAGTCAGCACTGCCTCAAAAACTGGAAATCAGCTGATTCCAGTTTTGCTGAATCAGCACTTCCAGAGGAAAGCTGTTAGGTCAGAAGATTTTTGCACCTAATATCATGAGCGGAACACTAAAGCAGCACATATTGCAGGAGGAGGTTTTGGAAAGGTCATTGACTAAGTATTCATTTTCCATTGAGGATTACAAGCATATTTCAAGAGAAAAATGATGCCCAAGTGCTAAATTTTCCTTAGAAAGTTACATTTTTTTGTCTGTATGGCCCAGCCTGAATGGCTGAATGTCTGCTACCTAACTAAGATTGCCCTTTGGAAAATAGTCCCCACATGTAGTTTGTACAATTTGCTCTTTTTTTTCCTCTTTTTCTGCCCATAACACTTCAAAATTCTTAAATTACAGTATTTTAGGAAAATAATTTTATAGTGTTCTCATTTATATGCAGGCAATAGAGAAAAATCAGCTTAAAATACAGTTTGACTTCTATAGAGGCATAAATCTGACACTGTCCCTCAGAAAATGTGGACTTTCTGCAAAGGCACTGGAGCCACCCAGCCACCTGCCCGCACAACTAGACAAAAAAAGAGAGACATTTTATAGATATTTTTAAAAACAGACTTTACAACCAAACAAGAAAAGTGCACTTGAAAATCCAATTATGTTAGCAATGTCATTTTATTATTTCAAAGGACAATAATTATTTCTTAAACAAATGGAGGCAGAAAGAAGAAAATAGAAACATTATTAATCTGAAAAGAAAAAAAAAAGAAAGACAAGGACATATTGTGTTTGTGTTCTGATTTGAAGTCATTCTTCCTGGCACACACACCTAAATGGGGAAAAAGGAACAGAAATAAAAGAACCCAGAAAAAATTGACTTTACTTGCTGTATATTACCATACTGTATCATGACAACATATAACTAAAACTAACCAATTAGTGCTAGAGAGAGGTTGCTCCCCTGTGGCACCTGTGCATCCTTTGATAACAAAGAAAGCGATTCCTTTGTGTTGTGCTGCTCATCATCACATTTCCTTCACTATTTAAGCCAAAATTAAAAGGAATCAGCAAACCTGATAAATCAAATATTAAAATGGAAAAAACAGAATTCTATTTTCCTTATTGCATGGCAGAGTTTGCACTCATCTCTGCCTTTTTCTGTGTTCAGTTATTGATACCAAATTAATGAGATGGTACTCAAGTACTTATCTGCCGTTTTGTATCGGACAACCTCTATTCAAAAGCAATAAATGATCTGATGGCTTTTACAGTGACAGAAATATATATAAACCATTATTAAATTATAAAGTAGCAAATAACACTATTTTAATTATAGTTAGAATTAAAATTTTTGAATTTTTTGAAATTCACCCCAGATATTTAACTATCTATTTGTTAATTGCAAATGGGATTTTGCTAGGTGCTAGACTAATTCATTGCTTGGTATAGATAGATATATTTTTGGTTTGGTACAAAAATTGTAGTTGCTGGGGGACTCTTCCCTGACTCCAAGTGTTTTGGGTGAAGCCTTTTGTTACTGTGCCTTTCTAGGTTATTTTTAGAAACATGCTGCACTGTATTGTAGGAAGCACTTACAGAGCATTCCCAGTTAGGGAGGAGCAGGGGATGAAACAGGAGTTTGCAGCTTCTTTCTCTAGGTGCCAAGATGTACAGTTTGTTCTCAATTGCCTTACAAAATATTGGAAAAAACCAAGCCAGCACTCAGTCAATATTTTGTTTGTTTCATTTTACAATATGTCCAGGCTTTCTACCCAAACCCAAATAAGAGAAAGATTGCTTCTGAGCTGTAGTATATCATGTTTCTGGAAAAGAGAGAGCAAAGTGCCATGGAAATTGAATACTTAGAAGCCTTAAAGGGTTATTCTGAAGTGGAGGGTAGAAGCAAAAGGAGGATAAAGATAGTAAATCCCTAGAGACAGATTTATAAAATCATCCACAGGCAGGTCTTTATGAAATCCCTCAAATATACCAATATTCTCTGTCTTATGCACTTTCTCACAAAAGCACGTTTTCCAATATCTGTGTCCTTACAAATATTTTTATGCTTTTGTATCCACTGTAGTAGTACCAGAGCAGTACAAAATCAAATGATCTGCACTACTTTTAGTTCCATATATGAGGGTATGATTTTATTCCCAGAATGATAAAAAGCAACAAGAAGGTGGAGTTTTTAAAGAAACTGCAGTATGATTCTGTCATTGTATCATACTCTCACCAGAAGGAAACAGCCTCCTTTGTCTGATCTAATA
Source organism: Zonotrichia albicollis (assembly GCF_047830755.1). Lineage (NCBI taxonomy): Eukaryota > Metazoa > Chordata > Aves > Passeriformes > Passerellidae > Zonotrichia > Zonotrichia albicollis. Next base: position 29,645,300 of record NC_133823.1, read on the forward strand.
CATGACAGAAGCTCTAAAAGGGATGAATCTGGAATGGGCTAGCAATAATTGGAGACAAGTATCCATTTGATGGATGTTCTTTAGGTGACAACAATGTGTAGAGAGATAAATATTTTTCCATTTGGTTTTGGGATTGTTTTTTTCCCAAAAGTAGAGCTGTGAGTGTTTCAGTTAGTGGCTCATAGACCTTAACATTGTGAACTTCTCTGCTTGGTGTTTATAGCAAACACTGTTTGCAACAAATGAATTTATTTATAATTGTTTATAAATTGCAAACTTTTGCTCAGTAGGCAAATGTGCAGTAGCTGGCACGTCTTCTCATCCTTGACTCTGTATAAGATGAGGAATGTTGCTGCATTTAACAGAAAGATTTGTCTTTTCTGAAACTGAAATTCATAGATCGTTTACTATATTGGTCTTGTCATGTGAAAACACCAGTTGATGCTAAATTAGGAAAAAATAATGCAAATGTTGGTCCTCTAAAAATATTCACATGGTGACCCTCTTCAAATCAAGTTTTCTCTTTGCATGTATGTCATGTTGCAGGCCTGTGCATGCATTTTTCTTGAGTATGCAATAAGTGTGAGAACTTGTACAGTTTGGAAAAGAAAGAAGGTCTAAGATAAAGTTCCTGAGGAATCATCGTCTTTTCTTATTTGAGTACTCCAATAATATTTTTGCTACAAAGAAATGTTTTGCAAATGACTTTTTAATAGATGTGCTGATGCATAGGTGGGCAAATATTGGCCTGTTAAAGTTTCTAAAAGAGTAGTAATTTATGGTATCACCATATATATTGCAGTGCTATAAATTTCACAGATCTAAGATCGATTTATATTGAGCTCAACACCTTCATTTGTTATAAATAACAATCTTTTGATTTTAACTATATATGTACAGATGTTTGTATAGTTGCAACAAGAGAAGGAACAATTAAACACAGAAATGCATCCAAAGCTGAAATATTTATGAATAATAATAATAATAGAAAATTAATCTTAAATAATTGGAATCTTAATTCTGTTCTAGGGACATTAGAATAGAATTTTTCTTTAGAAACAGGATAGTTTGAAAGAAAAACAAAATTAAAAGTTATTTGAGCTGGCTGCTTCCACCTATAGTAAACTTCTGCTCATACTTAGAGATAAACCACATCAAGCCAGAATGGAAGTGAAATTTTTATTGAAAGTATTATTGACTTCCACATGTTTATATACTGGCTGAGTTTTATCTTACATAATCCAAACCTAAGGGAAAAAAATCTTAGTGTAGGATTTGGAGTCTTTTATGCTGAATTATAATTTCCAATACAGCACTCAAAAAGCTTTCAGTGTCATTGTACTTATTTTACATGTATTCTAGGCCATGACCTTGCTAGCCTTTCTCTGCAGAGTTAAGACATAGGGTTTTTTTTTCTAAACCCAAAATAAATAAATAATGTCTCTCAGTTTCTATTTAGAAAAATAACTTACACCATAACAGCAAGAAATCCATAGAGAAGCTCATGGGAACACTGTAACATGCAGGAACAGGATCAGAAAAACACTTATTCAAGGTGATAAAGCAGTACTGCAGTGACCAAAAGAAATGATTTAGCTGCTACAAGGTGAGTTATTTTCAGAGAGCTACAGAAACAGTGCTATCAAATCTTCCACAAGATGCAGAAACATTACACTGCATACGTGACCGATTTTTTTAGAATCTTCTGGCCTAAACTGTACCAGCTGTGTGATGCTCCCAGTTGATTTCTGACAAGCTGAAGTCCTCCATAAGGACAAGAGCAGTTGACTTGGAAGTGTCTTCTGATTCCTCAAAAAATAATTTTTTGACATCATTGTTCTGAATTGGAGAGCTGTAGTAGAAACCACTGTGAAATCCACATTATTGGTTGGCCCCTTGGTTCTTACCCAGAGGCTCTCAGCTATGCCAATGCCTACTGTGAGCTCCTGTGCCTTCTATTACACACAGTGCCATGCCTCCCTATGTTCTGTCCTGGATATCCCCCCAGAACAATCCAGCATGGCACTCTGATCACAGGACTCACTCACCAGGTTTCTCTTATGCAGGGATATCAAATATCTGGCACTGGGCCAAAGCTTGTCTTTTCTCTTCCTCACTCTGCCTGCATTAGTGTAGGAACATTTCAGGTGGTTCTTTGCAGCCACAACACCTCCTGAGGCTGATTAAAGGATCCCATTCTTGATCATTTCCTCAAGTTTAGGCACAACATCCCCTTGCTGTTCACTGGTGAGCCAGGTATTTTCCATTTCCCCCTTCCAAACTAG